>NC_079195.1:50163537-50479608 GCF_029499605.1 Hyla sarda
GTTTACCATAGATAAACCCCCTAGTCTCCTCGTGCGGTACGTAACCTCCCTCTTGACTAGGTTCATCCTGTTCCCCCATAACAGTTGGAAAAACAGGCTGTAGATCCTAGTATAGTAAGCCTCTGGCAAGATACATACGCTGCCCAGATAGATAAACAAGGGGAGCAGGTACGATTTGATCAGGTGTACCCTTTCCCTGAGGGTCATAGACCAACCCTTCCACTGGTTCACCTTCTGAGTGGCATCCTGGAGCTTACCATCCCAGTTTTTGGTGGGATAATCATCCTGGCCGAATGTGATGCCTAAGACTTTTGCTGATTCTTGGGGCCCTGGAAGGGTGTCCGGGAGATCAAACGTGGGATCTCCCCCTCCCAGCCAGAGACTCTCACACTTATCCCGGTTGATCTTAGACCCGGATGCCTCCGAGTAGCGTTCCACCTCCGACATCACCACATCGACCTCCTCTCTCGAGGAGACGAAAATAGTGACATCATCAGCGTACGCCACCACTCTCTGGGCGACAGCCGGCTCCGCCAGACTCATCCCGACTCCCGCCAACGGCCCACAATCTACCCTCCGGATGAAGGGATCGATTGCGAACACGTATAAAAGCGGGCTCAAAGGACAACCCTGACGGACTCCGGACCCCACCTCAAAAGAGCGGCCAGACCACCCGTTCACAAGCGGGAAACTCTCTGCCCCTGCATACAAGATCTTAAGCCAATTAACAAAAGTAGTTGGTAAGCCATATCTCAGGAGGACGGACCATAGGTACTCGTGGTTCACCCGATCAAATGCTTTGGCCTGATCCAAGGACAGTAAGTACCCCTTCCAGAGACCTGCACTACTCCGCTCCACTGCCTCCCTGACACTGAGGACAGCACTTAAGGTGCTTCGGCCTGGAACAGAGCAGTGCTGAGCCCCCGAAAGGAGCCGGGGTGCAAACTTCACCAGCCGATTAAACAATATCTTGGCCAGAAGCTTCCTGTCCGTATTGAGAAGAGCTATGGGCCTCCAATTCTCAACACGGCTAGGATCTTTACCCTTTGACAGAAGAATCAGGGCTGACCTCCTCATTGACTTCGGCAGAGTGCCCGAGAAGAGACACTCATTAAATACCTCAGTCAAGAGGGGAGCTAAAGACTCCTTAAAGGTCCTGTACCACTCAGATGTTAAGCCATCCGGGCCTGGCGACTTCTTGGGGGCAAGCCCCTCGATCGCCAGTCTCACTTCCTCTTCCCTGATTTCTTCTGCCAAAACATCAAGAGACGTGTCTACCCCTGGCTCAGGAATGGTTTCAGTCAGGAAAACCGACATCCTGTCTCGATCTAGATCCTTCCTCCCCAAGAGGTGCGAGTAGAAGGATCTGACGACCTCCAAGATCCCTGATCTGGACCGATTCAGAGATCCTGTACTATCAATCAGTCCTGAAATGACTTTACTACTCACTGACATCTTGCAGTTCCTGTAAGGGTCGGGCGAGCGGTACTTCCCGAAATCCCTCTCAAAAACCAAAGATGCGTGCCTATCGTACTGACACCTCATCAGCAAGGATTTCACTCTGGAGATATCCTCTCGGCTACCTCCAGTCGAGACAAGAAGCTCGAGTTTCCTCCTCAGACCCTGATACAGGCGATACCTGTTCAGGGACCTGAGGCTCGAGAGCTGGCGGAAGAACCCTGCAACCCGCTTCTTGAATATCTCCCACCACTCTGACTTACTACTACAAAGGCCCAGTAAAGGTACCTGACTCTGAAGAAAATCCTCAAAGGACTGTCTTACTTCCGCTTCCTCCAGGAGGGACGAATTTAGCTTCCAATAACCTTTTCCCATCCGGGGGGTCTCTGAAACATTCAGGGAAAACAAAATCATACAGTGATCGGAGAATTCCACCTCAACCACGGACACTGCGGAAGAGACGGCTTCCTCCTTCAAATAAAACCTATCTATCCTAGACCTGCGACTACCTTGATGATAGGTGAAACCCGCGTGGCCCGAGGGGCTCCGGATGTGGGCGTCCTCTAAGCGAGCTTCTCTAGTTATGCTAATCAGTGCCACACTATCACAAGTCAGCGGACCATTGGAGCCTCTCCGATCTTGGGACCTCGTGACATTATTGAAGTCCCCTCCAAAGATCACTTGCCGACTCGTAAAAAGAAAGGGCTTAATCCTCATAAAGAGATCTTTACGGCCCGCTTAGTTTGCGGGGCGTAGATGTTAATTAGCCGAAGCTCTTGTCCCTTCATGAAGACATCTAAGATCAGGCACCTTCCCATTTCTAATTCAATAACCCGTCGGCATTCAACAGGAGCGGTAAAAAGGACCGCCACCCCACTATACGGCTCAGCCGCAAGAGACCAGTGGGAGGGACCGCGCCTCCACTCTCTTCTGGCTTTTACCAGAGAGGCTAGATCTGGCAACCTGGTCTCCTGTAAAAAGAAAATGTCAGCTTCAACGTGGCCGAGAAAATCAAAGGCTGCAAATCTAGCCGTATCTGACTTTATGCTGGCACAGTTAATAGATGCCAGCGTCAATGGGGTGGGTGCCGCCATACAGGGTGATTAAATTAGACGGCCACACCCTTTACTTTTTCTTTCCCTTCTTTTTAGCCCCCTCATCCCCCGAAGAAGACGAGAGGGCAGGACCACTCTTAGTTCTTTTTTTTGATTCAGTTTGGTCCATTTGATCCCCATCTACGTCCGGCCCCGGTCTAGCCCTGCCCTCCAAGGAAGGAGCCTCAATAGGACAGGGCCCAGTTCCCCCCGGAGGCTCCTTCTTCCTAGGCACCTGGCCCTCACCTTCCCCCTTCAAGGAGGGGGAGGAGATGGTATCGAGGACGAGGTACCGGTTTGACAGGTCAATCAGAGGGGGGGCAATCAGGCTTCCGTTTTGGACCTGGCTCGTAGTACAGGGAACAGAGGGCTCTGACCTCTTCTTTCTCCCTTTTCTTTTGCCCTTGTCTTTCTTTTTAGGCCTCTCTCCACTCTCCTCATCCACACTTTCATAGTGGGAGGAATCGGAAGTGTCGGCCATATTGCCCTCCCCTTTGCGCAGCCTCCTGACCTCCTCATCCAGCACGTCCTCCTCCTGGGTTTCAGCGGTTACAGGGCCAGCTTCAGGAGCAGGGGCCGGAACTACCCCCGCCACCTGGGCACTCTCCAGCTCCCTACTCCTCCTCCGATTTTCCTCCCGCCTTAGTTTGGCGGGGCCCTTTTTCCTCCTCACTAGCCCTGTTGCGCCCCCATCCCTGCCCGTGCCCTCCCCAGCCGAGGCAACTTCACAGCTCTCCTCAGCCGGAGCGGCCGCTGCACGGGTGAAGGCGCTAGGACAACGGCTGAAAGGGTGCCCGAGGACACCACACAGGTGGCACCGGATCTGCCTACAGGATGCGGCCAGATGACCCACCCCACCACACAAAGCGCAGACCTGCACAGTACAGGCTGCGCTAAAGTGGGTGGGGCTGCCACACCTGTGACAGACCTTAGGCTGCCCCTGGTAGAAGACCTGGATCCTATCACGTCCAAGGAAGGCGGCTGACGGAATGTGGGCAACTGTACTCCCTGAACGCTTGAGTTTGACGGAAAACGTCCAGGCCCCGGACCAGATCCCGTGCTCATCAAAGTTTTTCTTGGGCATGTCCGTCACATCCCCATACCGTCCGAGCCAGGTCATGATGTCATAACAAGAAAGCGACTCGTTACGGGTCAAAACGGTCACTTTCTTGACAGAGTTCTGACGGGAAATCGCCTTTACGGCGAAATCCCGCCAGCCGGGCTCGTTCTTCGCCACTTCGTAGTTCGACCAGAAGAGTTCAAGACCCTCTGGCCGAACGAAACTGACGTCAAACTCAGACGAACCATAGGGGTGAATCAGGGCAAAGATGTCGCTCGCCCTGAATTCCATCTGAAGGAGGAGCTCAACCACTTTTGCGCGAGGTGGGCACGCATCCTCGCCCCTCCAAATCAGACGGACCACATTCCTACGGTTATTGTCCTGCCCGGATGTCGGGAGGGACCAGACCACCTCCCCATTCCTCTCTCGAAAAGCCCCCAAACCGTGCCTCTCTATCCAGAAAGACAGGTCGACCTCACCCCTTCCCTCTACCTGGATCGACCTGTCACCCCTGCGTAGAGCCTCCAGGAGGCGCTGTTGCAAGAGGCCTCCAGAGCCGGACGGAGACGGGGACCCCCCTGAACCCCCGGCAGCTACATTGGCATAGCTCCTAGGAGCAGTCACTACCGGGGGGGCAGCCGGACCAGACCCAGAACCAAACCCAGAACCACTAATAACACCATTCACACCACTCCTCTCATCATCTTTCTTCCCATTCATACCACTACTACTCCCACCATCATTCACTCCACTGACTCTCCCACATACACTCCTCTCATCCACAACACTTCCACACTCAGCATTCTCACATCCAGCACTCTTATCCTGACTAACATTTTCTGGGCTGGCTGGGACTTGTAGTGTTGCAGGTTTTATTACACTCTTTTTTTCTGGCTTAGCTGCCGGGGTCGATGCTGATAGTTCCTGCTCCATAGCTGAAGTCACTTCCGGAGTCTGGGGCTGCCCCTCCGGGCGCACCCCAGCTCCTCCCACAGTGCCAGAACCTACTTTTCCCAACCACACGGGTTCTGTGGATGATGCCGGCGCCCGGACACTCCCCCCCCTCACAGAGGAGTGCCCCGCAGCGCCCACAGAATACACAGTACTCGGAGGACCGCCCCCCGAGCACACAGACCTACCACTCTCCTCCACCGGCACCCGGACACTCCCCCCCTCACAGGGGAGTGCCCCGCAGTGCCGGTAATGTCCATAGCACTCGGGGAACCGCCCCCCGAGCACACGGCAGCATAGCTTGCCTCGCCACTGCCCACCATCAGCCCATCCTGCCCCTCCCTACCGGCAAGATGGGTGGGCTTCACATCTATTGCGCCCTCTGCCTTTTCTGACGCCATGCTGTACCCCCCATGCTGGCTCCGTTCCACCACAGAAACGGGGTCTGGCAGTCTGGGGGGCCCAGCAGCCTGAACCAGCTTTGCAGCTTGCCCAGACTGCTGGAAGGGAACAAACACATATTGTACTGTTTCCTGAATCTTTTGTTTCTTAGCTTTTCGCTTCACCACCACATCCTCACACTGATCTTCTCCAAAGGTAAAATTCTGGAGGTGGGCTGGGGACTCCTGCATTATGATCGCCCTCAACAATCCCCCAGCCTCCCTTTCCACATCCTCCTCACTATCGCTTGATGGTAGTGCCACCTGTGCTGGCTCAATGTAGCTGTCCTGTGTTTTGGTGTCATAGGGAGTAGTCACAGGAACAGCATCCATCTCCACAACTTGTGCACTTTCTTCCACCTTCTCCTCCTCCTTTACAGCTTCACCACCATCCTCACTATCTTCACCGCCACTACTCTCCCCAACATCCACCTCCACCTTACCTGGGGATTTCGTGGCGGCAAACCGGCTGTCGTTCTCAAGCTTTTCCTTAAAGAGACCGCTCCCCTCCAAGATCTCTGCTCTCCTCTCCTCCAGCTGCACAATCTCAGCTTTCAGTGCTGCGATCTTTTTCCTTAACTCTGGCCTGTTCTTTTTTGGTGCAGTGTTCACCAGATTCTGAGCGCCTCGCAGATCTTCTCTGGCCAACTTCAGATCCTTGCCGCACCGATCATACTCAGCAAACCTCGCGGCCAGACGGGAGCAGTAGTTGGCACTGGACTCCTTGGGCCCTCGCTCTACCCACAACTCCACACTTCTCCTCCTCGCCTTTTGTCCACCAGATCTCTGGCTGGTACCTGTTGCCGGGGGAGCAGAGCCTGCATTGCTGCAGACTCTGCCAGATCTTCTACCCCGGGCCGGAATGGCTGTTGCTGTTTGCTCTCCACCCCCCGCCAGCCTTGAAGAACGGGAGGTGGAGGCCAGGGACGCCATGCAGGGAGGCTCTCCCGAGGAGGCTGCCACACTCCTGGGGAGGCTGATGAAACACCTGCTCTGGTCTGCTGGAAGTCTCTGGAGCACACAAAGAGACACACCCGAATGAGCTGCACACCAAACTGCTCAGGACTACAGGAAGTGTTCTCTGCTGACACCTCTGTCCATGTCAGGAACTGTCCAGAGCAGGAGAGGTTTACTATGAGGATTTGTTCCAGCTGTGAACAGTTCCTGACATGGACAGAGGTGGCAGCAGAGAGCACTGTGGTCAGACAGAAAAAAACTATACAACTTCCTCTAATTTAGAAATATGTTTAATTTATAGGCATCGGTTGATTTAAAAAAAACTTCCCTTTCAAATTCTTACAATATCTTAGTGTATGCTGTAATGGCAATGTAACACACATAAACAGGCAAGTGAACTCATGATACCCCACACCCAGATTTAGGGGGTTCACTCTTAACCACTTCTTATATATTGTAGCTGGAACAGAAGAAGCATTTTTTTTTCATTTTTAGTTTAGCCAAAACCTGTACATTTAATAGACTAACCCTTTAATTGACTATTTGACTCATTTTGCATGTTTATGTATTTTTGGTGCCCATATAAGCTCTCCATCCCTCCTTTCTAATCTTTGTCTAACCCCCATCCCCTGCCTATGTCTCTATGCGTATTACTTGCTTTATCTGTGTCTGTGTTATTTCTTTGAGGTATCGCTTCTTTCAACACCAAAAGTTGACATGCATTGTCTCACGACACCTCCAAAAACTTTTCCTAATTTGAGAGGCACAATATTGGCTGTTTTATTATGATAAAAACAAATATTCCCTTAATTTACTTGAAAAAGTTCTTTTCAATTTGGTATTCCTAAGCCGCCTCTTCATGACACGCGCTATATGTTTGTTATTATTCCGGTAACGCAGATGAAAAGAACCATAAAAATGGCAAGTTACAATGAATCAGTTCCTGTCAGGCAGATATACATTATTATTTTTAGAAATTATTTACCATAATTTTTTTGACATTTAGTATTAATGAAATATTCCACTTTCATTGCCCAGAAGCCTCGGCCTGACAAGTAGATTTTATTGCAGGTTCCCACACAATCACAATGCAATGAAAAACCCATCCGGAGTAATAATGACAGAGCTCATTTCATCATGTATGAAATACGGAACAACAATTGTTTTCCATCTTGCTCTGTTCACTTAATTAGCATTGCGGCGCAGCTATAAATTTTCGTAAGAAAAGGGAATCCTTGATAGGGTGCCCCATACACCTATTCATCTTGGCCTCTATTTACTACGGAGAAATAATTTAAAAAGTTATACTGAGAATGAAATTAGGTATTGATTTTGCACTACATCCTGGCAAATTTATTTATTTTTTGACCAGCAATTATATTGATGCTACAAAGATGCTGTTTGAGGCAATTATTGCTCATACCCAGCTACTTTTTCGAATACTGATAAAGTTATTATTGTTGTATTGATAGAAAATACCACTCAATGGTCCGGGCTATAAATATGAAGGTCAGGTAAATATACGAGTTAACTAGTCATCTGTAAGTCTGTTGGCTTAAAGAGAATATCTATGAAGGAAAGATTGTAGAAGAACTGTACACTGGCAGAGGAACAACACAAATGTGGACTACGACACCTTTTTCAAAATGTATTAAATAACACCTTTTCCTAAAAGGTAGAGCTCATGAACAATGGTTTAAAGTAGAGGAGGTAAAAAATGCTGTGCTCAGTCTGTCCTGGTGCTTTGATGCAGCTTTGTTAATGATTTTTTTTGGGGAAAAAAAAATAAAAAATTTTAATGCCTCCATTTATATCATGGGAGATAAAACTGGCTTAATATGACAAATGATCCCTTTTCATAAGTTATAGTGAGATCAGCTGATCTCTGTGGGATCTCTCCACATCCATAGAAAAATTTTTATTTGGCCAGGGGAAGCCTTGTCTGGCTAGAAATGGAGCATTGCATGGTGGTCATTGAGATGAGTTTGCCAGGAAAGCTCTCCATTTTGGCACAAACAGGAGAGTATTGATAAAGGAATGATGTGGCTCAATTGTTGCTATGGTATGTTGCTGTGCTAATCCTATGCAAATTCTTAAAGGGTACCTCTAATGACTGTCCAGATGCAAGGATTTCCCTTTAATGTTTCCCGGTAGCTTCTAATTCCATGATTCCATGGCTCGCCCCACGAATAGCGCACTCTGTAGATGCATTTGTTGGAGGTTTCATACAATTCTATGGGGCTTCCAGCAGATCTGTCTCCAGAGCATGCTAGTCTCGAAGCAAGTCATGGGATCAGAAGTTGCCGTGGATAGCACCCGGTGGATAAGAAAAACTGTTGTCTGTTAAATTGTATGTATGAGACTGAACTAATTTCATGGCTCATTTTGTTTACTTTTACAAACCCATTGAAATGTTCCCTGTAGTTTTAAACAACTTTGCTTCATTTGATAGTCTATGTGATCTGTAACATATTTGTAAATCACCAAAGATGTCTTCTTACCATAGAAAAACAGCTGTAAAGTCTTGGCCACTAGATGTTTTATATCCTGAAATCTGCTATCCACTGCCTGTTGTTAGGGCAATTCTGTCTCTAGGAAGAGAGAGACCAGGGAACAACACAGAAAGTGGGAGCAGGTCTTAGCCACTGCTATGTGCAAGAGAGATTGAGAGAGAAAGTCTGTGTGCCTGTAATCTGTGAGCCTCCAGAAGATTGCACCCTTCCTGAAAGGCAAATTAAAGGGGTTATCCACAATAAGGTGATTTTAGTACTTACCTGCCAGACAATAATAGACATGTTTCAAAAGGATCTGTGCTGGTCTATATGGCTGTGTCGTGAGTCCACCATAACACTACTGATTTCTTTTTTGAAATGGCTATTTCCAGTTGGAGTTCCCTCCCTCCAACTACAAGTCTCAAGATCCCTTCTTTGTAAGTGTAAGGTCACTTTTTTCCCTCCCGCACATCAACCCCCCACCCATTGCAGCAAGCCATCCTTTTAAGGCTTCCTGTATCTGATCCCTCTCTTTCCTTCCCTTTAATCTGAAGATTTGTCTTTAGCAGCAGTTAAGTGCTTAGTGTAACTCCTTCTTTGCTGTGCAGCTGCTTTTTTTGTTTCTTTTCATTTCACATGGAACCTTTCAAAGCCACCACATCAGTGCTCCCTTTTTCTTTCCACATGCCATCTGTTGTAGTGTACTGTTAATCATCAGCCTAGCACAGTGCCAGTCTTTACAGCATACTTTCATCAGCACTGTATCATGGCAAAGCATAGAAAAGTAGTCCCTGTGTAATGATTAGCCAGACAATTAAGGGAGAAAGTAACTATATTTATTACAGGCAAACAGACCAGCTCTGATCCCACTCTGCAGCTGTGCACTAACATCACCTTAAAGGGGTACTCTGCCCCTAGACCTCTTATCCCCTATACAAAGTATAGGGGATAAGATGTCTGATCGCGGGGTCCCGCCGCTGTGAACTTCCGCAATCTCTCCTGCATACTCCGGCCCCCGTATCACCTGTCATCAGCCATGCAGCGTTCTTCTCTCCCTACAGCTGGTGAATGTGGGATTCACATGTTTCAGGGAGCGGAGAACGCTGCATGGTTGATGACGGGTGATACAGGGGTCAGAGTATCAGACGTCTTATCCCCCTATCCTTTGGATAGGGGATAAGATGTCTAGGGGCATAGTACCCCTTTAAATAGTTACAAAGTTAATAAGGTTGAAAAAAAGACAAAAGTCCTTCAAGTTAAACCTATAACCTTGCCAGCACTCCAAAGGTTTATACAACCAAACCATGCAGGCTTTTAATAAAATCTTTTGAAAACGACAGTAAGACTGAAACAAGGTCTAGAATATTTTAACAAAATATATGACTGTCTTTGCTTCCAATATGGGAGCTCTTTTCTCCAGAAAGCCAACTATTTCATGTATATTTCAAGTGTATTTTAACACAATTGGACTGTTTTGTCAATGTTAATTAACTGGTTCATTACCTACCACCATTAGTCTAATTTATGTTGAGAAGAAATGTGTTAATTAGCCCGATCATTAGAATACTATTTCACATGAGAACATTTCTATTGCATTTGTTGTCACGGAAGAAAGAAAGTTATTTTGGCTCAACGGGTATATTCACATCGTAATGTGGAATGCATACAGAGAACAATAAGACCAATCTAGATAGATATAGAAAACGGACCAACCATTAAGCTTTAATATCTTTGACCGGTTATGATAATCTGGTGGTTCAAGGGGTCATGGACATTAGCTTTTGTTAAGTAATCAGGGATGTCAATAAAGTTTTTGTAATTCAAACCCGCTGTGGTAAACTTATTAAACTTATTCCACTTTTAATGCCAGTAGCTTAAACTTTGGACAATAGCCATTAGTAGGGATGAGCGAATCGAATCTGAAAAATTCAATTTGTAACAAATGCGAGTATCGCCACGATTCGATCATGCGAACCACTTCATTAAACTCTATTTAGTGCGGTCTAGGCTCCAGGGGCAGGGCATCTAAAATGACGGATCCACATGTGAGGACATGGGGCAAGGAATCCTGGGAAGGCAGGAAGGCAAGGCAGGAAGGCGGGTAGGCGGGATGACCCTGAATCACCTGCAGGATGCACCCTATCAACAGCCAGTCACCCCTGTGATGTTACAGCCCTATATAATTGACAGCCATCTTGCGGCCAGTCACTTCAGCGTTCTATTACAGAGAGAGAGGGACAGACAGCAGTGGGTGTTGCACAGAAAAGCATTTTTACAGCAGCAATTCCCCTCCCAGTCACATCAGCATTCTATTGCAGAGAGAGAGGGACAGGGAGCAGTGTGTTGGACAGAAAAGCTTTTTTACAGCAGTGATTCATCTCAGGCCCAAATCCAGCCTAGAAGCACTGATAGGGAAGGGAGTGAGATTGAGAGAGAAAATGCAATTCTGGGTGTAGTACACAGTGACTGTACAACAACTGAAAAGCTAATAGTAGCCTAATAGTAGCCAGCCACTTAGGGTAAGCAGAGCACTAAAAGAGTATTGTCCTCTATTAAGTGTAACCTGTGCGTACATCTAAGTGGTGTACCATTTTGTTCCTGTAAAAGTCTTGAAGGCCTAAATACTGTAAAAGGCCAGCCAAAAGTACACACCTGTTGGTGTTGCAGGCAAATACTGTTTAAAGCATACTGGAGGGCATAAGTGCATACCACATAGGTACATCTAAGTGGTGTACCATTTTGTTCCTGTTAAAGTCTTAAAGGGGTATTTTTTTTTATCAAGTGGTGCCAGAAAGTTAAACATATTTGTAAATTACTTCTATTAAAAAATCTTAATCCTTCCAGTACTTATTAGCTGCTGAATACTACAGAGGAAATTATTTTCTTTTTGAAAATTTATTTTTCTTTTCTTTTTTTCTTTTTGTTCTCTCTGCTGAATCACGAGCACAGAGCTTTCTGCTAACATCTATGTCCATTTTTAGGAACTCTCCAGAGCAGCATATGTTTGATATGGGGATTTTCTCCTACTCTGGACAGTTCTTAAGATGGATAGAGATGTCAGCAGAGAGCACTGTGCTCGTAATGTCAGCAGAGAGCTCTGTGTTCCAAAAAGAAAATAATTTCCTCTGTAGTATTCAGCAGCTAATAAGTACAGGAAGTATTAATATTTTTTAATAGAAGTCATTTACAAATCTGTTTAACTTTCTGGCACCAGTTGATTTAAAAAAAAAAAAAAAAAAGGTTTTTCATCTGAGCAAGTGCCTAGATACTATGAAAGGCCAGCCAAAAGTTCACACCTGCTGGTGTTGTAGACAAATACTGTTTTAAGCATATTGGAGCGCATTGTCCACCCCTCATAAGTGCATACCACATGCGTACATCTAAGTGGTGTACCATTGTGTTCCTGTTAAAGTCTCCAGCCACCTACAGCCTGTCTCATTCTGCAACTATATGGTCTCCTCATGCTTCCGCCACCTCCAGGCTGTTTCATTCAGCCACTATATGGTCTCCTCATGCTGCCTCCTCCTCCACGCTGTGTCATTAAGCCACTATATGGTCTCCTCATGCTGCCTCCTCCTCCACGCTGTGTCATTCAGCCACTATATGGTCTCCTCATGCTGCCGCCAACTCCAGGCTGTGTCATTCAGCCACTATATGGTCTCCTCATGCTTCCGCCACCTCCAGGCTTTGTCACTGTACCGCCATGTGGTCTCTTCATGCTGCTGGCACATTAAATTAAACTTTTTAGGTTCATCTATTTGAATTCTTCAATTAATATGTTAAAAAATATCTTTTATCTTTTCAATTGTGAGGCTCTATGGTCTCATCAGGCTGTTGCCACCTCCATGCTGTGTCATTCAGCGACTGTATGGTCTCCTCATGCTGCCGCCACCTCTATGCTGTGTCATTCAGCCACTATATGGTCTCCTCATGCTGCTGCCAACTCCAGGCTGTGTCATTCAACCACTATATGGTCTCCTCATGCTGCCGCCAACTCCAGGCTGTGTCATTCAGCCACTATATGGTCTGCTCTTCCTGCTGCCCACTCAAGGCTGTGTTATTCAGCCACTATATGGTCTCCTCATGCTGCCGCCCACTACAGGCTGTGTCATTCAGCCACTATATGGTCTCCTCATGCTTCCGCTACCTCCAGGCTGTGTCACTGTACCCCCATGTGGTCTCTTCATGCTGCTGGCACATTAAATTAAACTTTTTAGGTTCATTTATTTGAAGACTTCAATTCAAATGTTAAAAAAACATCTTTAATCTTTTCAATTGTGAGGCCCTATGGTCTCGTCAGGCTGTTGCCACCACCAGGCTGTGTAATTCAGCCACTATATGGTCTCCTCATGCTGCCGCCACCTCCACGCTGTGCCATTCGGACACTATATGGTCTCCTCATGCTACCACCACCTCCACGCTGTGTCATTAAGTCACTATATGGTCTTCTCATGCTGCCGCCACCTACGCGCTGTGTCATTCAGGCACTATATGGTCTCCTCATGCTGCCGTCACCACCACGCTGTGTCATTCAGTCACTATATGGTCTCCTCATACTGATGCCTCCTCCAGGCTCTGTCATTGTGCCGCTCTGAGACAGTGATTCTAATAGCGATGCCTTTAATATGCATGTCTTACTGAAAAACAGTATTATTTCACTAACACAGCACACTCCCTATGCGTTTTACAGAAAGGCAAAGTGTTCTACACCACTATTGAAGCTCTCTGTAGGCCAGAAATAGCCCTTTTTAATACAAATAAGCTGCAAATAAATTTGGACCAAACTGAATTTTTTGGAAAAATTCAACGAATCGGCCTAATCAAATTTTTCAAAAATTCGCTCATCTCTAGCCATTAGCTGTTAAATGATAGGGAAGGAAATTGTGAGATTTCTGAAACTTAGCAAGATGTTACCAACACATATGTTGCCAAAAGGAATAAAAGTGCTAGGCCACTTGACCATTATTAGATCCAGAGTAGGACTGGCCCAACAGAGAACCAGATGATTCACCATTAGGCCTAGGTCTAACAATAAATGTTAATGAAAACAACAAGACCCCAAAGGATCACCAGAGAACCAGATAGTTCATTAGTATGCCTAAGTCTGAAAATAAATTGCAGTAAAAACAACAGGACCCCAAAGGTCCAACAGAGAATCAGATGATTCACCAGTAGGCCTTGGTCTGAAAGGAAAAGGCAATGAAAACAACAAAACAATAAGACCCCAAAGGTCCACCAGAGAACCAGACAATTTACTTGTAAGCCAAGGTCTGACAATACATGGTAGTAAAAACAACAGGACCCAAAAGGTCTTCCAGAGAACCAGGTAATTCACTAGAAAGCCAAGGTCTGACAATAAATAGCAATGAAAACAACAGGACCCAAAAGGTCCAGCAGAAGACAATCCCATTGGAGATGACTTTAGAGCCAATCACTTGTCACTAGGGTCCACTTGTCTATGGGCTGATTTGCTGATAACTGATAACATTCACTCTGGTGGGACCAAGAAACCCAAGGATTGTATATGAATAAAATCCATATATAACAACAATGGCCAAAAGACAAAAAGTCATCTTAGTTGCCTATCAATGAAAAAGACCTAACAAAAATATTACACTTTATAAATAACATCTCATAGTTCACTTAAACTTTTAAAAAAAGTTTCTAAGACCTTTGAGGTTTTGAGACATTTTATAAAGTCCAATGATGCATAGATCTGTTTTATACGTTTCAAATGTTTTTAAATTGTTTTTAGACAGTGTGCTAAGGCTAAGTTTCCACTTGTTTTTTTTTTCTGACAGTTTTTGAGCCAAAGTCAGAAGTGGATCCATAAGGGAGGAGAAGTGTAAGTCTTTCCTTTATATGTCTTATTCATTTTGAATACACTTCTGGCTTTGACTCAAAAACTGCCAGAAAAAAAAAAACAAGTGGAAACTTAGCTTTATTGTCTTTAAATCTAACGAGAAACAATCTCCCCTTTGAACGTATTTATTGTCTTCTTTGAGGAGCCAAGGGTTCATGATAGATCTCCAAACCAACAAGATTACGGACAAGGACAGTAGCACCTTTATCATCCAGTCGCCTCTTCTTTAAGTTGCCCCTGGTTTAGAGAGTCAAAACCTGTAAATTTGGAAGTAATTGATGTCGCTATCAGCTTTGTGTCTGAGCGCAGAATAACCTCTGACCATGTTTTTATTGCATTGAGAACTCAACAACACTTATTTCCTCTGCCACAGGCCATTAATCTAATTCTGTTTGGTCTAAAAACTTAAGAACATAACTATTTTCAGGTCACTTACAGTGGTTGTTTTTTCATTAAAATTTACATATTAGAATTTCTAATTTAACATTGTTATAATTTTCAAAGGGAAGGTGTCATCAGAAAATGACCTATTGTTTAAATTAACTTTTTATGTTAACCACATTTTTGGAGAATGTTGATTTTTTTTTCCATTTTACTATTCATATTTTATTATAATCCATTCAGGCTAATAGACCAAAAACTAAGATTTCATATTCCCAGCAGTTTCCTTCCTGTCATCACTGTTAGGATTACATTAAAAGGTGACACCAGAGGTACACACAATAGCTGTTGCTCGCAGTTCAGCCTCCCCTTCTCTGTGGAATATAAAAGTCACAGACCGTGCAAAGACCCCTTTCCTATGGAAAAAACTCAGAGAAAAAACTTGGGCTCACACAATCCACCTGTTATAACTGGTTCTGCCAGAACCCATAGGGTTAATGATTTCTAGACCTGTTGTTTGTTTTGGTTGCTGGGATGACGCCTCTGTGCTCCTGGGTGTGGTTAAGCTTGCTGAGCCAATTAGAGTCCTCCTGATTGCAGCTCAGGCATATATAAGGGCGCCCTTTTCAGTAATTCTCTGCTTGCAAAAGTTCTTAGTAACTTACCTAGCTGTCTCTGTGCTCATTGTGTTTATTCTGGTTTTGTGACTTTTGGCTTGGCTTTTGACTTTCCCTTGAAACTCTGTTACTGTACTTCGTGCTCTCCAGGTTTAGACTTGGCCCTCTGACTACGTATTTTTGCGTGTGCGTGTTTAGGTTTGTTTTCTGTTAGTCGTGTACCTCCATCCTTTCCCGACCTTTTGTCAGTTTTGTACTTTTTGACTGTCCCTCACTTATTTAGGAAGGGACTGTCACTGTGGTTATGGACCTGTCGTCTAGGGCAGGTATGTAAGTAGGCAGGGACAGGGGAGTGGGCGAGAATAGTGTGCACTCCTTCCCTGCCCTGACGTGACACCGCCCTCATCATAGTAAGGAGCTCCGCCAGCGGAGTGGAACAGAGATCATTGCCACTGACATGTAAAGCTAGCAGACAACCGACTGATGCTCACCACCTCAGCCAATACTTGGGGCCACCGTAACCCCTTGATGCCACAGCAACAAATCTCCACTCATTGAAATCCAAGATTCCTGGCACCAGGATGCATCTCCGCTCTTTGACTTGACAGGAACACATATGAGTGCCCCTGCACTCACACTACCGGCCAAGAGCCGCCTGCAAAAAAAACGTACGTGTCAACCATCAAAGCCAGACGGATGTATCGTGCATAGCATGCAGACTGCCAATGCCCCACGCAGTGCACCTCTGATTCTGGCAACCCAGCCCTAGATGCCTCCGTGGTAGCCCCAATCCGAAAAGAGTGAGTCCTGAACTCACAAAAATCAAGCCCCACTAAAGAAAGACAGACAAAAATTGTAACTGGGTGAGCAGGGAAGCGTCCTTGTGCAGGAGAAAAGACTGACCCTGAGGCCGCACTGACGAATAAGAGGAGGACAACAGGAAAGGGCATGCATCCCCGGACACCGCGTACAGCAGCAGCCACGTCCCACGAACCGCCTGGTCAGTATTGGATTTGCGAATACGCAGCCACACAAAACTGTCGCCAAGAAACACATCGGACTCACCGAGACATCCAGGAGGAAATCGAGAAGGTGGGAGGAGCTCACCAATCCTCATTGCCCAGAAAAGCCATAAAGAACAAGACCACCTCAAAATGGGATGAACACACTTGACAGATAAGAGCCCGGGCGCCAAACATCAAGGTTAACCCGCTCCCGAGCCCAAATCTTGAGGACCTGGCGGATAACAAAAAATTTTGTGACATCAGACCATCCCAAGAGTGGAAAATAAAAAGCAACCCACGCCATGTGCAGTGCTGCAACCACACCAGACACCCCCTTTGAGTGCAGTGACAACAAGTAGTCCAGCGTGACCTCCAGCCTATCATGCACCACTCTGGAGACATCATGACCTCCCACAACTCTAACCACTCTGCCCACACCTTACCGAGTGATGGCCAGGACCAGGCACCACCGACGACCGGACCAAGGATATCAGACACTCTCCATGATGTCCCACAGGCTGGATGGGCATTGGTGACCCTCCGCCTGAGGCAGCAGCCACCGGAAATCCTGCCAAAGAAAATGGGACAAAGCATCTGTAACCTGATTCTCCACTCCAGGGACGTGTTGAGCCCTGAACCAAATTTTAAACTCCAAACAGCGAAGCACTAGGTGATGCAACAGGCTGAGCACTGGGAGAGAGCTGGAAGAATGACCATTAATGGCATTAGCCACACCCAAATTATCCAACCAAAAACACACACGGTGGTCACTCAACTCACTACCCTCGACTATGAGGAAAAGTTCCAACAACATCAAATTACGGCACAAACCTGTGGTTCTACAGGACTCCGGCCACTTTCCAGCAAACTACTGGAAACCAAAAACAGCACCAAAACCAACCGATACAGCTGCATCTGTGAAAAGAGCAAGCTCCCCGTTCGTTGCAATGGGAGTATGAAAACAGGTCCGCCCATTGTACAACTCAAAAAAACCCAGCCAGACCGAAATGTCAGCCTTCAGACCTCTGGTGACACAGATGTCCAAGGTCAACCTGCGAGGAAAAAGCCCTGCCCATAGGCATAGCCCTGCCCACACGCAAAATGAAATAAGCCCAAAAAAGACTGAAACTGAACCAGGGTAATTTTGTGAGCCCCAAGAAAACCTAGCAACAAAGAACACAATCTCACCACACCTTGTCAGAAGGAAGGCAGAAGACCATAGCCAGTGTATCAATCTCACTGCCAAGGAATGACAACACCGAACAAGGGCCACCATCTTGTCCTCAGACAAAAGGACACCAAAGTGCCCCATGAAAAAACAAAAGGTATCAAGCAGCAAATGACAACACAAGCCAGAATCACACGGCCAACAAACAAAAAATCCTCTAAATAATGCATCACTGACGAACCACTCTCATATCTGACCACCCATTCAAGGAAGGTGCTGAAAAGCTCAAAATAGTGGCAAGATATGGAGCCGCCCATCGGCAGGCACGCATCATATAAATATTCTCCATCCAAAAGACAACCCAAAAGATGGTGACAATCAGGGTGCACAGGGAGGAGGCGGAAAGTTGCCTTAACATAAGACTTAGCCAGCTACGCCCCTCTACCCGCCTTCTGAACCAACTCCACAGCCCTGTCAAATGACATGTATTGCACAGAAGAGTCCTCTTCCAGAATACCGTCATTGACCGATGCACTAACAGGGTGAGACAAATGATGAATCAAAAGGAACTTACCCGCCTCCTTCTTAGGCACCAAACCCAAGAGGGAAACCCTGATATTCGGGAAAGGAGGAGACGGGAAAGGACTTGGACACCTCCTCCGTCAACTTGTCCCGCAAAACACCCGGATGGTCCCTAGCGGACATAAGATTGGAAGCTAAATGCCGGGAACTATTATACAAAAAATGGATAAAAACCGCAAAAGAAAAACCAAAACGTAATTGACTAGCCACCTCCTTGTTAGAATAGAGGTGTAGCCACGGCCCCTTCATGACCATGATCACCGGGGTCCTTCTGGTCACTGGGGGCTGGGGTCTTACCGGTTAACTTGGAGGCGGGACAGGGGCATTTGACTGCAGCATGAGCGCCCTCGAAGGAGGGGCACTCATGCTTGTAATTATACAGCCTGAAAAAAACCTTGTCCAGCCGCAGCAGCCCCGGGCTGATAGGGTGGCTGTTTAGGAGACAACATAAGCCTAAGCCAAACATCTATAACCTTCACTCCCCACCCCATTTCCGGCTGAGGGGCCAGACGCCGCTTGGTAAATAAACAGTTCAGCACAATGTTCAGGATGCCTCTGGCCCATCACACGCCCCAAAACACTGAAGGGTTGAAGCCAATTCGACATTGTCCTAGCCACCTTGGGCTTATGGTCAAAAGACCACTCACCCAAGACCCTACGCTCCTTATTCACAGTGTGCTGATCCACCAAAACGAGGGACCAGATATCAACATAACCATTTTCCCATATCTTAGCCTTAACATCATCAGATAAATGGAAACCCAAGGGACTAACCCCACAAAAGAAAATATCCTTAAGCACACTAGCCCCTGGGGAAGGGGAAAAAGGGTGATTTTTACCGCAGAAGCAGTTGAGAGTGAGTGAAGCCTGCTCGGAAGGAACATCAGCAAGCTCCGGAGTAGGCCGCAGCGACAGGGGTACAGCCGACTCGCTGGAAGAGCCAGAACTTGTGTGTGCCCATCGTTGATGCAGGAGGGAAGTGAGGAGCAACAGCAGGTGAAAGCACCACTGAACGCAAATGCGGCTGCGCTGCAGAACCAGCAGCCGTACCATGTGACTGGCCTCGAGGTATGGGCGGGGAGAGGGATCACTGGGGCTAAGGCGGGAGGGAGGGCGGGACGACCGCCTGCCTCCCGAAACAGAAGCCTATGTTGTGGGTATAACCGGAGGGGAGGCAAGCTCAGCTAAAAGGCGAGCAAGCCAGCCCTTAGCCTCCTGCTCTACCCAGGCTCTAATCTGGGAAGCAATGTCCGGGTCCATGGCCGAGTGAAGGGAGAAGGGGGCGCCCACCCTGCTATAAAAACCCAGGGGGAGGGAAACAAAAACCCAGGAAACACTAACTGTTCCGATACGGCACTCAATCCCCCCACATTAGGGAAATACCATCTATTGTTGCTGGGCAGATTAGCAGGTGGGGGAGGGGGTCAACTGCCACAGGGATTTATTAACCCCTAACTGCTCCACAGTCAGGGGCAAGCTAGTTTTGCACAACCTGCCCCACCACACTGTCAGGGCATGCTGGGAGTTGTAGTTTTGTTAATGCTAGGGGAGATGTGAGCATAGCATACTGAAGGAGGGGGCTGAGGCCTGCACAGTGAGGCCACACCCCCTCCCTTTGAGAGGAATTCAAGTAAGTGAGCTACAGTAAAGTTTTAATAATAAAAAAATATATAAGTGCTAGACACATAAAATTGAGATGTCTATGGTCAGGATTAAGTACTGAGTAATATATATATATATATATATATATATATATATATATATATATTTTTTTTTATTTTTTTTTCCGGATCTGACAGGTACCGCTACCCCTTGAGGACCAAGCATTTTTTCAGTTTTTGCACTTTAGTTTTTTCCTTCTTACATTTTCAAAATCGTAACTAGAGATGAGCGAACTTTTCAAAAATTCGATTCAGCGGCGAATTTTTTTGCGGCGAATCTATATAAAAAAAGGCTATTTCTAGCCTACATACAGCCTCTATAGGGGTATAGAACACTTTGCTGTGTTCTAAAACGCATATGGAGTGTGCTGGGGTAGTGAAATAATACTGTTATTCAGAATAACATGCAGATTACCGGCATCGCTTTTAGAATCACTGCCGCACAGCAGCACAATGACAGAGCCTGGTGGTGGCATCAGTGTCAGGAGACCATATAGTGACTGAATGACATAGCGTGGAGGTGTTGGCAGCATGAGGAGACCATTTAGTGGCTGAATGGCACAGCGTGGAGATGTTGGCAGCATGAGGACACCGTAAAGTGGCTGAATGACACAGCGTGGAGGTGTTGGCAGCACCTTTTTTTATTTGAAATTTTAAAACAACCTTTGCGTGTCCCGGATCCCAGCGTCTGGGTACGAAGGACCAAATCCAACAAGCCCCCACAGGGCTCATGTGACCGTGAGATGTAGGCGCAACGTCTCCCTTGCCCTGACCGGCCATTGTTTTCAAGACTTCTCGCCAAGGCAAACCATGTGAAGAACAGCGTGACACCGCCGTGCCCTGCACACATGGTATGTTGAAGGGCCACTGAGACTTGTCCGGGCAGTGGAGGCTTAAAGTGTAGCTCCCACCAAGTTATATATAATCTAATATGTCCCTACCTATTAATAATCTAGCCCTAACCCCCTACCTGGCTTTAAAAACATTTTAAATCGCTTTAATAGAGCAGATTTAGTGCTTCTAAATCTGCTCTATCAAGCAGGGCAGGAAGCAGCGCTTCCCAGCAGGCACGACGTCACTGATGCCTTGCTGGGCGCTTGCTTCCGCCCTCAGATCGTCCATGCAGCGCTCCTGTCAGGAGCGCGCATAGATGATCTGCCAATAGCACGGCAGGCAGCTCCGGGGTCTCCTCCTCCCTGTTTAGCTGTGCATGTGCTATCCAGGGAGGAGGAGTAGAGGAGCAACCCCGGCCTGCCGTGCACGATATTACAGCCGGTGTGAGGTGGTTTTTTGCGCCCCGTAGATCCATGCGTCCACCTCACACTGGCTAATATAAGACCTCAGATCAGACTTACCCATCCGGAGGATCAGCGCAGCAATGAGTGCTCACGCTGCCTCCGGACAGGGTAACGGGGGCGGGCGGGGCCGAGCGCAAGGCCAGTGTTGCTGGCCAATGCGCGCAGCCCCAGCTATCAGCGTGCTCGCTCTTGCCTGTTTGATTGACAGGCGGGAGCGAGCACAGCAGTGCCTGAATTTCGACTCATTGCCAGGCTGAAATGAGTCGAAATTCAGTGGTGACGTCACTGCTGAATGCATTTGGCCACTAGGAGGGCGACCCCTAGTGGCCGAATTTAAAAGTGATTTTAAACTTGTTTAAAATCACTTTTTTTAATTAAAGTATATTAGAGATATGTTGTAGTACTTAAGTACTACAACATATCATTTTTTGTACTTCATGACAGTGCCCATTTAAGACACAGTGGAGGATGTGGAGGCGGAGTAGCACACTGTCACAGGACCAACGGGCTGACAGAGTGTAGCAGCATTGAGTACACACTAGGGCTTCAAAATCCCAAAGAAAAAACAACCATTTAAAAAAAAAATTAAGAATATTTAGGACAGCGGGTGCTACGTATATATTGCCTGAATGACACAGCCTGGAGTTGGCTGATGCATGAATTCACACTAGGGCTTCACCATCCCCCCCCCCCAAAAAAAAAAAAAAACAATTGTAGAAATTTATGAAGAAGACTTTTGGATAGGGGGTGCTACCCAGGCCCAGCAGCGCCATCAGTAAACCATATATTGCCTGAATGACACAGGCTGGAAATGGCTGATGCATGAATACGCGCCAAAGCTTCACAATCCCTAATAAAAAAGACAAACATTTTTGACGAAAATGTTAATGAAAATTTAGGACAGCGAGTGCTCTCTATATATTACCAGAATGACGCAGCCTGGAGTTGGCTGCAGCATGAGGAGACCATTGAAATGTGTGATTTTTTTATTTGAAATTTAAATCAAAATTTGTGTCCCGGACCCCGCCGTGTGGGTACAAAGGACCTAATCTCACAACCACCCACAGGGCTCATGAGGCCGTAAGATGTAGGCGTAACGTCTTCATAGCCCTGACTGGCCATTTTTGTTTTTTGTACCTTTGTTTAAAAACAAGCGCATATCCAAGAGTCAAGAAGACTCCATAATGCAGGACGGTGGACCACCAAAAGACATTCTTCTATAAAATAATTTTTTATGAAATAAAGTAGCTCATCCCTCTCCGTATTTTTTTTGAAAATTTTACTTAACAAATCACACGCAACAAGGTTCAATGGTGTAATGGTTATTATTCTGGAAAATTCAAGTTTATTACTGTGATAATTATCAGAAAATTTGAAAAAAGCACTACCCAAGAGTGTTTAAAAACCCCATACATTGCACCATAAATGTTGAAATTTTAATTAAGCATGTATGTATGTATTTCAAAAATAATAAAATTAAAGGCCGAAGCCCAGAAGCATCATGAAGTCAAGTAGTTCCAGAAAGACACAGGAGCAGTCAGGAGTAGGCATCAGCAGTACCCAAGAGGCTTCAATAACCCCTTATATTGCACAATCAATTTTGAGATCTAGCAATAACACGTGTGTTATGCCCTCAGATGTCCTGGGCTGCACGCGCAAAACACTGAACGGACCAGCGTGTGTCTATCTTTCACCGACAGATGCGGGTAACCCGCTGAACCCCGTTCGCGATAGGGATCAGGGATTGCAATTATTTGCCAGGAAAGAAGAATCACAACTAAGTGCGGGTCATAAGCTCGGGTTAATTAAGTCCCTGTCCTTTGTACACACCGCATGTCTCTACTACCGATTGGATGGTTTAGTGAGGTCCTCGGATCGGCCCCGGCGGGGTAGGAGAAGGCCCTGGCAGAGCGCCGAGAATTTAAAGATCATTGTTGAAATTTGCATTAAGCATGTATTAGCTACTGCTAAACTTCCAAAAATTAAAGGCCCAAGGCCAGAAGCATCAGTGAGGCAAGTAGTTCCTGAAAGACACAGGATGAGTCAGGAGCAGGCATTCGCATTACCCAAGAAGGTTTCACAACCCCTTACTTTTAAAGATCAATGTTGAAATTTGCATTAAGCATGTATTTAGCTACTGCTAAACATCAAAAATTGAAGGCCCAAGCCTGAGGCATCAGGGAGGCAAGTAGTTCCTGAAAGACACAGAATGAGTCAGGAGCAGTCATTCGCAGTACCCAAGAGGGTTTCATAACCAACCCCTTACATTTAAAGATCAATGTTGAAATTGGCATTAAGCATGTATTTAGCTACTGCTAAACATCAAAAATTGAAGGCCCAAGCCTGAGGCATCAGGGAGGCAAGTAGTTCCTGAAAGACACAGAATGAGTCAGGAGCAGTCATTCGCAGTACCCAAGAGGGTTTCATAACCAACCCCTTACATTTAAAGATCAATGTTGAAATTGGCATTAAGCATGTATTTAGCTACTGCTAAACATCTAAAAATTGAAGGCCCAAGGCCTGAGGCATCAGGGAGGCAAGTAGTTCTCGAAAGACACAGAATGAGTCAGGAGCAGTCATTCGCAGTACCCAAGAGGGTTTCATAACCCCTTACATTTAAAGATCAATGTTGACATTTGCATTAAGCATGTATTTAGTTACTGCTAAACTTACACAAATTAAAGGCCAAAGGCCAGAAGCATCAGTGAGGCAAGTAGTTCCTGAAAGACACAGGATGAGCCAGGAGCAGGCAATGGCAGTACCATAGAGGGTTTCAAAACCCTAATTGATAACCCAAGAGGGTTTAATAACCAACCATAATTTGGAAATGTTGGTATAGCAGCATGGTCAATCTACTCTGAGGCATCTGGCATTGGTGGCTGAAAATCCTGGCTTATTCATCCCTGATTCATCTTGACAAACGTCAGTCTCTCCACATTTTTAGTGGACAGACGAGTTCGCCTTGGGGTGATTATGGCCCCTGTCGCACTAAACACCCACTCTGATGGCACACTACTGGTCGGGCAGGACAGCTTTTCCAGGGCAAACTCTGCTAGTTGCGGCCATAAATCAAGTTTGGCTGCCCAGAAGTCCAGCGAATTTTCAATGGTTGTTGGCATGGTCATGTCAAGGTATGCCATCACCTGCTGGTTCAGGTCCTGCTCCATGTCTACCTACCTACCTACTGCTGATGAGTTGCTTCACTATGCGGGTGAAGAAATCTACACATGAGCGACTGTAGACTCAGGCTGCTGCTGATTGAGCTGGTAGTACTCCTGCCACCCCTCCCCTCCCCAGCAGCCATGGCAGTAGAAGGTGAGCGCAGAGGGCCCCCGAGTCAGACTTGCGAGTGAATTGACCATGTGGCCGACTGACTATGTAGAATCTCTCTGTAGTAGGTCAGTTTGTCCTCCCTCTCAGTGGGTGTAAAAAAGGCCCCCATTATGGGACGGTAGCGAGGGTCTAATAGGGTGGAGATCCAGAAGTAATCCCGCTTAGGAATTTTGACAATTCGGGGGTCACTACGCAAGCAACTGAGCATGCATCATGCCATTTGCGCCAGTGACTCGGAGGGACTACCTGCCTCCATCTCCACTGCATACTGCCACGGTGTGTCTGGGTCCTCTGTCTCGCCTTCCTCATAAACCTGCAGCTCCTCTGGCTGCTCCTGCTCCTCCTCTTCTGTCCGATGACTAGAAGCAAAGGCCATCTCATCCAACCTAAACTGTGCTCCGCTCTGCCCCTCATCATCCTCCTCCTCCAGTTCAGCCCCCACAGGGCTCATGTAGCCTTGAGATGTAGGCGCAATGTCTCCATTGCCGTGACCAGCCATGGTTTCAATGATTTGTTGTAGGAAATGTAGGAGTGGAATTATGTCGTTCATGGCGTAATCCAGGTGACTCACAAATAATGTGGCTTCCTCAAAGGGCGTCAGCAAACGTCAGGTGTCACATATGAGCTGCCACTGGTTCACATTGAAGTTACACAGGGGAGTACTCCTATCTGCTTGGATCATCAAGAAATCGGTGATGGCTTTTCTTTGTTCGTATAGTCTGTCCAACATATGGAGGGTGGAATTCCAACGTGTGACAACGTCACAATTAAGACTATGTTGTGGGATACCATTCTGACGCTGCAGCTCAAGGAAGGTGTGCTTGGCGGTGTATGAGTGGCTGAAGTGCATGCACAGTTTACTTGCCATTTTCAGGATGTTTTGCAAAAGGGTTGAAGACTTGAGCAAGTGCTTGACAACCAGATTCAACATGTGTGCCATGAAGGGCACATGTTTCACACTACCTTGTCGCAGCGCGGACACGATGTTCTTCCCATTGTCGGTCTCCATGGTTCCCATTTCCAGATTTCGTGCAGTAAGCCATACTCGGATTTCTTTACGAATGAACTTTAGCAGTTCCTCCCCTGTGCGACTCCGTTCGCCAAGGCAAACCATGTGACAGCTTGACAAGAACAGCTTGACACCGCCGTGCCCTACACACATGGTACGATGAAGGGCCACCAAGATTTGGACATGCAGTGGAGGCCGAGGACACGGTGGAGAATGAGGAGGCGGCGGCGCACACTGTAACAGGACCAACTGCCTGGGAGCGACAGCGTGGAGGAGGAAGCAGTGTGACCTGTCCAAGTTGTTGTTGAGGCTGTGCAGGAACCACAATTGCAGGAGCGACAGAAGGAGGATTTGACACACAGCTCCCTTCGGCTGAGGTGGTGGAGCCTTGGCTGGATGAAGGAGGGAGCGGATGGCCACTGGGTGATGCAGCAGGCTGGACCACTACATCGGAGCCATGGTTCTCCCAGGCCGCTTTATGGTGGCGAAGCATGTGTTGATGCAGGGCCGTGGTGCCGACATTGGGATCCTGGCCACGCTTCACCTTCTGCCGACAGATCTTGCATGTGGCTACGTAAACCTCCTCCGGATGCCTTATGACAAACTTCCACACCGCCGAGTAGCTGATTTTCCCACCCACAGTCCGCATTAATTGACTGCTACTGGCACCGTCTCCAGGAACCCCTGTTCCACTACCTCCCGGAAAGGTAGGCTGCCGCAAAGCAGGTGGTCTTCCCCGGGCACGTTTGGCTCCTGAATTTACACTCCTGCCACCACGCTAACTGCCAATCGTGCTACCACCTTGCTGCCTCAAGGGAAACCTGCACTTCTCTTCTCCTGATGATGATGAAGCCCCTTCTGCACCCGGCTCCCAATTGCGATCGGCTTCATCATCATCAACAGGTGTGTGCTCGTCACTTATGTCCTCCTCAGGTTCCCCAACAGTGTCTGCTTCAGGACCCTGAACACTTGCAACACCGCCTCCCACGTCACTCTCCGCATCACTACTTGGCCGCCTAGCGGAGCAAGCGACGCATGTCTCCTCCCCTTCTTGGCTGTCCAGTAGCTGCTGACTGTCCTCTATTAGATCGTCCTCAGTAAATAGTGCAGCTGAACCCACAGCATAAGATGCTTCTTTAGGAGAGGGAGCAGCATAGGACAAAGGCAATGGGAGGACAGGGACTGCTCCCGGGCCATGCCAACTGAGAGTTGTGTCTGAGGAACCCACCGACTGTTGACTGGGGGTGTCAGATGTCACTTGTGATGATGTGGATTAGCGTGTTAACCAATCGACGACGGCAGATGGGTTGCTGGTGGAGACACGACCGCTGGCTGATAACGGCAGCTCAGGCCTCTCGCTGTGACTCCTGCTGCCACTTGCCCCAAGTCTGCTGCCAACTCTGCCTGAAGTATTTAGGCCTCTGCCACTCCTCTGTGCACGTCCTTGCACTTCTCTGCCTGACATACTTAGTGCGTTTATGAGGGTATTACAATACGCTACACTACTCTTTAAACAGTATTTGTCTAGAACAGCAGCAGGTGATTACTTACGGCTGTCCTTTCACAGTATGTGGGCCCTTTATAGATTAACAGGTACAAGATGGTACAATACTTGGATGTACCTATGCGGTATGCACTGATGAGGGCAGTAAGATGCGCAACTATAGGCAGAAAAAACTCTGTATTTTTTAAAAACACCAGTCGGTTAATACTATTATTTGGACTTTGACAGTATGAAGCACCTTGACAGCTTAACAGGTACTGATGAGGGCAGTAATATGCGCAACTATAGGAAGAAAAAACTCTGTATTTTTTAAAAACACCAGCCGGTGAATACTATTGTTTGGACTTTGACGGTATGGAGCACCTTGACAGATTAACAGGTACTAGATGGTACAATACTTGCATGTACCTATGCGGTATGCACTGATGAGGGCAGTAATATGCGTAACAATACACAGAAAAAACTCTGTATTTTTGTAAAACATCAGCCGGTGAATACTATTGCTTGGACTTTGATGGTATGGAGCACCTTGACAGATTAACAGGTACTAAATGGTACAATACTTGGATGTACGTATGCGGTATGCACTGATGAGGGCAGTAATATGCGCAACTATAGGCAGAAAAAACTCTGTATTTTTTAAAAATACCAGCCGGTGAATACTATTGTTTGGACTTGCACAGTATGTAGCCCCTTGACAGATTAACAGGTACAGAATGGTACAAATGCACTACAGTCCACTGAACAATCACATATTTCTGAACAGCAGCAGGACCCAACAGTGCAGCACCACAAAAAAAACAAAAATACAGGGATTAAACCCTAAATTGCACTCTGTCACACAATTCTGAGCAGCAGAAGATTTGTGGAGCAAAAAAAAAAAAACTCAATTGGGCTGAAAATTGAGGAGATAAGATGCTTCAGAAAGTTCAGGCAGCTTGGGGATCTGTATGAGGCAGCTGACAGCTATCGGCCCCTCTCTGCTGCAATGCTCAATAATGTGAATAGGAGGTTTAGCTATCAATCATCCTTCTCAGAGTAACAGCACAGCACTCTGCACTCCTGTCTTTCCCTAATGCTGATGTGACTAGCAGTTGCAGTGTAACGCTGTGGTATGAGCTATTCACACACACACAGTCCTGTCCTCTCTATCTGAGTGCATAGATGAAATGAAGAGAGGCAAGATGGCCGCCGATTATATAGGGGCTGTGACATCACAGGGGTCAGTGAACACTGATAGGCTGCATCTCACATGTGGTTCAGGGTCAGCCCGCCTACCTTCATTCCCGCCGCTGTTTCCCGCCCTCCCATAATCCCCTGCCCCATGTACTCACATGTGGATCTGCCATTTTAGGTCTCCAATAGCCTGGAATGCTGTAAAATGGAGTTTAATGAAGCGATTTGCGCGATAGAATCGCGGCAATATTCGTATTCTTTGCAAATCGAATCTTTCATGAAATTCGGGTTCGTCAGCTTCGGTTCGCTCATCTCTAATCATAACCCTTTCAATCTTGCACCTAAAAATCCATATGATGGGTTTTTTTGTGCCACAAATTCTACATTGTAGTGACATGAGTCAATTTACCCACAAATCTACAACAAAACAGAAAAAAAATCAGTGCACGACAAAATGGAAGAACAAACGCCATTTTTTTTTATTTTGGGGGCTTCCGTTTCTACACAGTAATTTTTTGGGTGAAAATGACACATTCTCTTTATTCTGTAGGTCCATACGATTAAAGTAATACCCTACTTATATAGGTTTAATTTTGTTGTACTTCTAGAAAAAATCATAAATACATGCACGGAAATTAATATGGTTAAAATTGTAATCTACTGACCCCTATAACTTTTTATTTTTCCGGGGCGGTATGAGGGCTAATTTTTTGAGCCGTGATCTGAAGATTTTAGCGGTACCTTTTTTGTTTTGATCGGACTTTTTGATCGATTTTTTTTTTTTTATGGTATAAAAAGTGACCAAAAGTACGCTATTTTGGACTTTGGAGTTTTTTTTTGCACGTACGCCATTAACCGCGTGGTTTAATTAACGATATATTTTTATGTTTCAGACATTTACGCACACGGCGATACCACATATGTTTGTTTTTATTTTTATTTACACACTTTTTTATGGGAAAAGGGGGTGATTCTGATTTCTATTAGGGAAGGGGTTAAATTACATTTATTAACTTTTTTAAAGTTAGTTTTTTATGCAGTGTTATAGCCCCCTCTAGGGGCTGTAACACTGCATATACTGATTGCAGGCACTGATCAATATGTAAATATACGTCCGTGGTCATTAAGGGGTTAAAAAAGTACTCTGGTTTACTAAAATGTATCCCCAATTCAAAAGGGAATTAACGGCGCCCCAGTGATATGAAAAAAACTGGAACCCATAGCCGCATGTGACCTGAGCTCCTGAGCCCAGCGCTCTCAGCCCTTTTCAGCGCTGATCACTATTAGCGGTAAGGGTTAGGATTAGGGGTTAGGATTAGTGGTTAAGGGTTAGGATTAAGGTTAAGGGTTAGAGAGTGAGAGGGAGCCGGCTGTAAAGCAGAAAAGTGTGCCCCTGTGCGGAGGGTCACATTCCGCTACAGGGACTCTGTTTTCTTCATTCCACCAGCTCTCTGCATAAAAAGAGCTCAGTCAACCACAGCACTAAGTGGGGGTCAACATGCCCCCTCCATGCATCTGTATTGGTGAGATGGAGATACAAGAGGGCTGTATATCCAGCTCTCCCATAGGGATGCATGGAGGTGGCATGTCGGTCATTGTTTTGTGCTGTGGTTGACACAGCTCTTTTCATGCAGAGAGCAAGTTCGCTGTGCAGGAGAATGCTAGGGTCCGAGAAGTTAGATTCCCCTGTGATCCTTTAGATAGGGGATAGATTATAGTAAACTGGAGTACTCTTTTAAGCAGTGTAAGGACTGATCTAAGAATAACTGCAATAAGATGTAAAGCACCGCTGGGCATTTTGCGAGAAGTGTTAAGCCT
This sequence comes from Hyla sarda, assembly GCF_029499605.1. NCBI lineage: Eukaryota > Metazoa > Chordata > Amphibia > Anura > Hylidae > Hyla > Hyla sarda. The sequence goes on from NC_079195.1 coordinate 50,193,404, forward strand.
ATCAGGCTGTGTTTGTACAAGGGACTGGAGTATTCCGTCCCTAAACTTATAGGCGCGGCGAGGTTGTGGGTTGGGGACAGGTGTATATAACACCCTCTGCTCTCACTAACGGGGCATGTGTGAAGCTTTTGCGGATGGGCGTTTGAATCTCCCACAGGAAATCCTGCGGCGCTCAGGTAGCTGCTTGCTGCCGGTTTTGGTTCTGCTGCCGGGTTAACTGCCTGTTCCCCACTCTGAGTCACCAGCAACCAGAGAAACTGCGGTAATCAAGTAAGGTCGGGCTTTTCCGCCCGCCGGCTCTGCCTCCACCGCTGTAGGATTCGGGAGCTGGGCAGACGTGCGAAAGGGGGCAAGAACTAGGGGGCCACCAGCCGCCCTTGGTATTTTTTCGCTAGATGATAAGTCCGGGGCCAGGTGCTGCTTTGGCCGTGTTGCAGGCAGTGAGGAGTTTGTCCTGCGACATGCCCGTTTGCAAGGAGGGATGTGCTGCAGGCTCGGCTACTTGTTTCTGTGTGGGCCTGCGCTCACTCTGGCCGTCGCTGTTGTTTCCCCTCCACCAGCACAGGTTGTTCAGCATCACATTTACAGCCCGCAGGTAGGCTCTGTTGAGGTAATGACGGTGGTGGGTGGGATGTTGGCTAGTGGGGGACATTTTGTTGAGAGCATGGGTGCCTGTTGCAGGCCTTGGCACGCCAACAGTAGCAAGTTGATGCAGCTGACACTATGTGATGTGCAATGTCAGCATCATTGCTACTAGTGACGTTCATGTATACGCACTTATAGTGGTCATGCATGTATACGCTCTTGTAATAGTCATCGAATCTATGCGCTCTCAGTGTTCAATTTATATATATGCTGTCATAATGTTCATTCATGTTACGCTCCTGTGTTGGTCATTTATGTCTGCGCTCCTATGGTGGTCTTTCACCCCTGTGGTGGTCATTCATGTATGCGCTCCTGTGGGGTCATATCATGTATATGCTATCATGGTTCATTTTATGTATGCGCTAGCATAGTAGTCATTTCATGTATGCGCTCCTGTGGTGGCCATGAATGTATACGCTCCTATGGGGGTCATGTCATGTATATGCTATCATGGTATTCATTCATGTATGCACTGGCATGGTAGTCATTTATGTATGCACTCCTATGGTGGTCATCCATGCATGCGCTCTTATGGTGGTCATTCATGTTTACGCTACTATTGCAGTCGTTCAGGTATGCGATCTTATGGTGGTCAGCCATTTATGCGCTCCGGTGGTGGTCATTCGTATGCACGCTCCTATTCATGTATACGCTATTATAGGGGGCATTCATGTATACGCTCTTGTGGTAGTCATTCACATATTCGCCATCATATTGGTATTTCAGGCATACGATCTCATAGTGGTCCTTTCCATTTATACACTCATAGTGTTCATTTGTAATTGTAGGGTTGTTAGGATGGTAAAAAAAATGCTCATAGAATTAATACGGTACATATGTTGGTTGCATTCATACTTTACATGCACTTGTGGTTATTGTACTTACGATCATAAATTTATGCGCTCATACTGTACATACGCTGGTAGTTGTTATTCTGTGCATACGCTAGAAGTTGTTCTACTGTGCATACGCTAGAAGTTGTTATACTGTGCATATGCTAGTATTTGTTATAATGTGCATACGCTAGTAGTTGTTATAATGTGCATACGCTAGTAGTTGTTATACTGTACATTTGCTGGTAGTTGTTATATAGTGCATATGTTGTTAGTTGTTATACTGTGCATACGCTAGTACTTGTTATACTGTGCATACACTAGAAGTTGTTATACTGTGCATACGGTAGTAGTTGTTATACTGTACATACGCTAGTAGTTGTTATACTGTGCATATGCTAGAAGTTGTTATACTGTGCATACACTAGTAGTTGTTATACTGTGCATACGCTAGTAGTTGTTATATTGTCCATACACTGGTAATTGTTATACTGTGCATATGCTAGAAGTTGTTATACTGTGCATACGCTAGAGGTTGTTATACTGTGCATACACTAGAAGTTGTTATACTGTGCATATGCTTGTAGTTGTTATACTGTGCATACGCTAGTAGTTGTTATAATGTGCATACGCTAGTAGTTGTTATACTGTACATACACTGGTAGTTGTTATACATAGTTGCTATACTGTGCATACGCTAGTACTTGTTATACTGTGCATACGCTAGTACTTGTTATACTGTGCATACGCTAGTACTTGTTATACTGTGCATACACTAGTACTTGTTATACTGTGCATACGCTAGAAGTTGTTATACTGTGCACACGGTAGTAGTTGTTATACTGTACATACGCTGGTAGTTGTTATACATAGTTGCTATACTGTGCATACGCTAGTACTTGTTATACTGTGCATACGCTAGTACTTTTTATACTGTGCATACGCTAGTACTTGTTATACTGTGCATACGCTAGTACTTGTTATACTGTGCATACGCTAGAAGTTGTTATACTGTGCATACGGTAGTAGTTGTTATACTGTACATACGCTGGTAGTTGTTATACTGTGCATACGCTAGTAGTTGCTATACTGTACATCCATTAGTACTTGTTATACTGTGCATATGCTAGAAGTTGTTATACTGTGCATACACTAGTAGTTGTTATACTGTGCATACGCTAGTAGTTGTTATATTGTACATACACTAGTACTTGTTATACTGTGCATATGCTAGAAGTTTTTATACTGTGCATACGCTAGTAGTTATTATACATTTCATATGCTAGTAATTGTTATACTGGGCATACACTAGTAATTTCACTATACATACGTTTGTATCATTCATACACTAATAGCTCTTACACTGTTATATGCTGTTGTCATTTATACAGAATACACGCTCGTAGCTTACTGAAGTTTGCGCTCATAGTTTACTGTACTTATTCTCATAGCTTTTGTGTACACACGCTCATAACTTTACATGGTTCATTCGTTTGTAGCCTTATATGTCACATATGCTCGTAGCTTTATATTGTATTCTATACGTACGCTAGTTAATTTATTGTTCATACACTTGTAGCATTCACACATATATACGCTTTATATTGTATTCTATATGTATGCTAGAAAGTTTGTTGTTCATACACTTGTAGCATTCACACATATATACGCTTGTAGCTTTCATATTGTACTTATTCTTGTAGCTTACATATGCTGGTATCAATTATACTGTTTATACGCTTGTGCTACTATACTGTACTTCCACTTGTAACTTTGATACTGTGTATAGGTGTATATATTTTCATGGTAGAATTTACAGTGCACAAACGTTCATTTAATTTAGTTTTCACACGTTATAGTGTTTACAGTGCATTTACCTTTGTAGATACATTATAGTGTCTGCAGTACATTCATAGAATTTGGGGCGCATACGTTCTTTGCATTAGTAATTATACGTCTGTTGCGGTCGGTACGTATGAGTTTTCATAAAATTTGTTGTGTGTAATCTTGATAGCGTTTTCAGTGGATATATACGTGTTGAAATGTGTTTGTTTCACAACTTTTACTGTATCATGTCATAGCATTTATGTCAATGCCCTAATGGCATTTTATACTCTTCATACACGTTTATGGCAGCTATACTGTTGATATGCCCATGGCATTCATATCATGCATACGCTTATGGCATTATACTGTTATACATGGATGCTCATGATATTTATACTGTTTATACTCGCATGACAACTATTTCGTTATACCCTAGTGGCTTCATTGTGCATACACTCATACTGTTTACACGCTCATAGTGTTATACTGTTCATACGCTCATGGCTTTTATACCATTCACATGTTTGTGGCGTTGTTATACTTTCACATGTTTATGGCACTCATAATATTTACATGCTCTGGGTAGGTATACGTTTACACTCTTATAGCAGTTATACTGTCCATACGCTCTTAGTATTCATTCTGTTCACAAGTTTATGGCATGCATACTTTTCATATGCTCATGGTATTTATACTATGCATACGTTTATAATAATTATACTGTTCATACACTCACATTGTTTATACTATTCATTCGCTCGTGGCCGCTAAACTGTTCATATGCTTGTGGTAGTTTGTACTCTTCTTAGACCCATGGCATTTATACTTTTCATATGCTCATGGCAATTTTTTTATTTTATACGCCCATGGAATCTATACTGTGCATTAGCCCACAGTATTTACATTGTACACCAGCTCATGGCAGTTGTAATTATATGTTCGTGATATTGATACTGTTTATATGCTCATGGCATTTATATTATTCTTGCAGTGGTATACCCATTATACCTGGCATATCTGCAGGGGGATACATTGCATAGTTGTTGTTACTGACATGTTTTCAGAGTGACAACATTACCACACAAAGGCGGTTGTATACCGATCATACGCGACATGTCTGCAGGGGAATACACTGTGCAGTTGTTACGGTCACATCTTCAAAGCAACAACATCACAACACAAAGGCGGTGGTATACCCATCATACCTGCCACGTCTGCAGGGGATACACTGCATAGTTGTTGTTACTGACATGTTTTCAGAGCGACAACATCACGACACATAGGCGGTGGTATACCACCATACCTGTCACGTCTGCAGGGGAATACACTGCACAGTTGTTGTCACTGACATGTCTTCAGAGCAATAACTTCACGACATATAGGTGGCTGTATACTCTTTATACATAACATGGCTGTAGGAGGAAGCACTGCGGAGTTGTTGTTACTAACACGCTTTCAGAGCAACAATATCATCGCACATAGGGGTCATATTCCCTTCATACCTGCCATACCTGAAGTGGAATGCACTGCATAGTCATTGTTACTGACACACTTTCTGAGTAATAATTTCATGACACATAGTTGGTTATTAAAATAAATAAATATATATTTATGCAAGATGTGTCACGTGTACAGGCACGAGGGTTACGCAAAGACCTGTCACACCTACAGGTACACTGTTACGAAAAGACCTGTCACGTCTACAGGCATGATGGTTACGTAAAAGACCTGGTGGACCTTCAGGCATGGTGGTTCTTGAATAGACCTACAGGTACAGGATTACTCAAGGAACTGTCACATTTACAGGGATGATGGAAATGAAGGTATCTGTCATTCACGGCAGGACTTCACCTCAGAGTCCAGTTTTTTAGTCAGAAGTTTGTCGGTTTAAGGTTGGTTTTAGAGTCCAGGAAAGGGGTTATTTGAGTGTAGTCGATGGTACGTAAGATCTGTCAGGTTGATAGGCACATTGTCTTCTCATAGTCCTGGCCTGTCTGCAGGCACGATGGTTATGCAAGGATCAATTACCCTCAACAGGCCATTTCTTCGGAGTCCAGGTGGTGGGTATTTCATGGTATGGCTGTTGGTACAGTTCGGGTAGTCTTTAGGTAATCAAATCATATAACCACAGAGACAGCCATTATGCAAAAAGTGTACAAACTTTATTAGAGTAATAGATTAAAAACAGATAAAATGGAACAGGTACAAACAGACAAATATAGGCACCTCAAAGTGGAATTAAACTGAGTGGCAATAATGGAAAAAGCTAAATGGATAAATCCCTAAGTGGATATACACATAAGGCAGCTAACAAGTCATATGACAATGACAAATATATAAGAGCAGGTGTACCCACGGGACAATTAATCATATAATATGCCAGCTTACTCACACACCTCAAGGGTTACCAATGCATAGATGTAAACACACATGAGAAAGTATAATGCAGTATCACCAATCCAATAAGTATGGTGCTATGTTGTAGGGCCAATGACCACTGTCAGCGTACTGACAGGTACTATCAACCACAAACTACAGCCCACATTATAGGTAGGTACAATACTGCACAATATCCATGTGATAGAAAAGGGGACCCTTACCACTGAGACCGCCACCCAGTGGTAAGGGTCCCCTTTTCTATCACATGGATATATATTTGTCATTGTCATATGACTTGTTAGCTGCCTTATGTGTACATCCACTTAGGGATTTATCCATTCAGCTTTTTCCATTATTGCCACTCAGTTTAATTCCACTTTGAGATGCCTATATTTGTCTGTTTGTACCTGTTCCATTTTATCTGTTCTTAATCTATTACTCTAATAAAGTTTGTACACTTTTTGTATAATGGCTGTCTCTGTGGTCATATGATTTGATTTCTGGTAGTTTGTGATACACAGACATTTGTTCTCTTTGACTTATTCAGTGCCCATTGTTGGTTGGTAGTCTTTAGGTAAGGTTCTCAAGCTAGTTCCGGTTACAGGTAATATGCAGATCATGGTCAAGGTCTATCATGTGGTCAGGTTACTTGTGTGTCAGTTGGCTAACAGTTTGTGTTTTTGGCTTTTAAAATAGGGATTTGGATAGCTCAGGGTTAGGCCTGCCAGGCATCGATCCGTTTTCCTTGGCTTTATGACACAGGTCAGTATGTTTAGCTAGTATGGTCCTGATTCAGTGCTGGCTTATTCTTCAGAGTAGGCATAGTGGCCATAGCTATTCAAGTAGGCATAGTGGCTTTAGCTATTCAGTACCAGGTGTCATTCATAACTAGTTGGTAGATTCTACTGTCATAGGGACTGAATTAGGGTTGTGAGGGTCAGTGTAGTCAGTCATTCTGCTACTTATCCTACCGGGTTATGTGTTTTGCCCTCTTAAGACGTGCCCTCGGTTATGGTTATGGGCACAGTTCAACCGCTTTTTTTAGGTTTAATGTTTTCCATGCAGCTTTGTAAAACGTTTGTGACACGAGCACGAGTGTAAGCCCTGAGCACAAGTGTTAAGTCTATCAGGCTGTATTTGTGCAAGGGGTTGGAATATTCTACCCCTAAACTAATAGGCAAAGCATATAGGGGTTGTGGGTGGGGGGCAGGTGTATATAACACCCCTGCTCTCACTAGTGGGGTGTGTGTGACGTTTTTGCGGATCCCACAACCTATATTATTTATTGAATTTCATTATTTTATTACAGGGTATGCCCTCTTAAGGCATGCCCTCAGTAGCGGTTATGGGCACAGTTCAACCGCTGCTTTTAGGTTTAATGTTTTCCATGCAGGTATGTAAAACGTTTGTGACACGAGCACGAGTGTAAGCCCTGAGCAAAAGCATACAATGTGTGCAGAGATGTTTATCACATCACTTTTATCTTATTATATTTTACTAGGTGGTAATTACATTTTCTCTGATACTTATAAACAACACCCAGACTACCTCAAGGGCCCTGCGGCAGATCCTGGTTTGTTGCTGTTTTCTTGTTATAAATGAATGATCTTAATTATTTACAGTCACCTCTATCCTCTATTCCTTTCAAATTGTTATATTTTTAGTAAACACCTGCTTATCTCTGTATCAGTAATATTCCATATTGTTATTATACACCTTTTTATTCCTAGCAGGACTGCATTCTATATTTGTTTGAGAATTAGAAAATAGAAACAGATAAAAAAAATAGAAAATGTTTCAGTGTCTGGCTCTAAGAAGTAACAATAAAAAGCTAGGTGACACATTTCCTTTAATAAGTTCACAAAATAACAAAGGGGTTATCTGGGAATTGAAAAACAGAGATATTTTCTTTCAAAGACCACTCACTGTCTGTCTCCAGGTTGGGTGTGGTTCTGCAGCTCAGTTCCATTGAAGTGAATGGAGCCAAGTTGTAAGGCCACACTTAACCCCTTAATGACGAAGGACGTATGTTTACGTCCTCTGCCGGCTCCCGCGATATGCCGCGGGGTCACGCGGTGTGCCCGCGTCATTTCGGGTAAGTCCCGGCAGCCATCAACGGCCGGGACCCACGGCTAATACAGGACATCCCCCATCGCGGTGATGCCCTGTATTAACCCTTCAGACGCGGCGATGAAAGCTGACCGCCGCGTCTGAAGCGAAAGTGAAAGTATCCCGGCTGCTCAGTCGGGCTGTTCGGGACAGCCGCAGTGAAATTGCGGCGTCCCGAACAGCTTACAGAACAGGGCCCTTACCTGCCTCCTCGGTGTCCGATCGGCGAATGACTGCTCCGTACCTGAGATCCAGGCAGGAGCAGTCAAGCGCTGATAACACTGATCACAGGCTTGTTAATACACGCCAGAGATCTGTGTAAAAGATCAGTGTGTACAGTGTTATAGGTCCCTATGGGAGCTATAACATTGCAAAAATAGTTTTAAAAAAGTGTTAATAAAGATCATTTAACCCCTTCCCTAATAAAAGTTTGAATCAACCCCTTTTCCCATAAAAAACATAAAACAGTGTAAATAAAAATAAACATATGTGGTATCGCCGCGTGCATAAATGTCCAAACTATAAAAATATATTGTTAATTAAACAGCTCGGTCAATGGCGTACGTGCAAAAAATTTCCTTTTTATACCATTAAAAAATGAATAAGAAGTGATCAAAAAGTCCGATCAAAACAAAAATGGCACCGATAAAAACTTCTGAATATGGTGCAAAAAATGAGTCCTCATACCGCCCTGTACGTGGAAAAAAAAAGTTATAGGGGTCAGAAGAGGACATTTGTAAACGTATACATTTTCCTGCATGTAGTTATGATTTTTTCCAGAACTACGACAAAATCAAACCTATATAAGTAGGGTATCATTTTAACCGTATGGACCTACAGAATAATGATAAGGTGTAATTTTTACCAAAATATGCACTGCGTAGAAACGGAAGCCCCCAAAATTTACAAAATGGCATTTTTTCTTTGATTTTGTTGCACAATTATTTTTTTATCCGTTTCGCTGTTGCTTTTTGGGTAAAATGACTAATGTCACTGCAAAGTAGAATTGGTGACACAAAAAATAAGCCATAATATGGATTTTTAGGTGGAAAATTGAAAGGGTTATGATTTTTAAAAGGTAAGGAGGAAAAAACAAAAATGCAAAAACTGAAAAACCCTGCGTCCTTAAAGGGGTATTCCAGGAAAAAACTTTTTTTTATATATCAACTTGCTCCAGAAAGTTAAACAGATTTGTAAATTACTTCTATTAAAAAATCTTAATCCTTTCAGTACTTATGAGCTTCTGAAGTTAAGGTTGTTCTTTTCTGTTTAAGTGCTCTCTGATGACACGTGTCTCGGGACCCGCCCAGTTTAGCAAAGGTTTGCTATGGGAATTTGCTTCTAAACTGGGCGTTTCCCGAGACACGTGTCATCAGAGATTACTTAGACAGAAAAGAACAACCTTAACTTCAGAAGCTCATAAGTACTGAAAGGATTAAGATTTTTTTAATAGAAGTAATTTACAAATCTGTTTAACTTTCTGGAACCAGTTGATATATATAAAAAAGTTTTTTCCTGGAATACCCCTTTAAGGGGTTAAAGTTAGGAAATTAGGTCTGTTTTTCAATCACTAGATAACCCCTTTAGGGAACACAAATATGTATAGTATTTTTATTTGAGGCACATACAGGTAAATCCATACATTGTGTCATGTTTAGTGCAGCCTGTAGGAGAGGAGCATGGGATTCTGACTTTTTGTGTTTTTTGAACCCCTTCGTCATGCAGCTCTTTTTTATATCAGTAGATTCATATTTTTAGTCCGTGGCCATGTTGATTCGCAATAAAGGTTCCTAACAGCCTGGGTGCCAGAGTAGACTTAGTTTTTTTTTTTTTTCTGGACTATCTGGCATCCCCTTAGAGGATATGCTTAGTACCCCATAAAGTAAAAGCCAAGTTGAGAACCACAGAGCTTCGTAAGCTAGACCTTGATGTCTTATGCAAAGTGTACCAGTCACAGCATTATACCTTGGTTCATTTAGAATTTTCATGCAATGCATTCATTCATTCATGAAGTTATACAGTACTTTCACTCATAGTTCGCACTTTGAGTAACATTGTCTTGGCAGTATTCGGTATATACACTCATAGCATTATACAGTATATACGCTCATAGCATTATACAGTATATACGTTCATAGCATTATACGGTATATACGCTCATGAGCATTATACGGTATAAACGCCCATAACATTATACGGTATATACGCTCAGAGCAGTATATACGCCCATATCATTATACGGTATATACGCCCATAGCATTATAAGGTGTAAACTCTCATAGCATTATACGGTATATACGCTCTTAGAGGTATATACGTCCATAGCATTTTACGGTATATATGCCAATAGCATTATACGGTATATACGCTCATAGCATTATACAGTATATATGCTCATAGCATTATACGGTATATACGCTCATGAGCATTATACAGTATTTATTCAGTGCATCCGTTTCATAGCTTTACAAGTCAGGCATACGGAAGTAGTATATGTACATGTAGCATCTACGTAATGCACACGTTCATTGCCGTTTCATCATGCATACATCATAGCAGTCATCATACTTACGTTTTGCGTTTTTCCCTATGTGCATTACAGCTGTAATATGGGGCAGTTGTTCATAACGTCTGCCACGCATACGTTTCCATAGTGTTCTTGTCATGCTTTTGGCAACGTAGATCTTACATAGCATGCCTGCCATTGATGATTGTGTACTCATCTTGTCTGCATCATCTGCAGGGGATGCACTGCACATGCTATTGTGATTGTGACACAGAGCAGTAATATCACGACACATGGTGGTTGTTACCCTTTGTGCCTGCCATGTCTACAGGGGGAGGTACCACATAATTTATTGCCTCTGACAATTTTTTCACAACAATAACATCCTGACACACAGGTGGTGGCTTACCCGTCGAGCCTGCCATGTAGGCAGGAGGATGCACTACATGGGTTATTGTTAATGACACGTTTTTAGAGCAATAACATTGCAACACATAGGTGGTTGTTTACCCGTTATGCCTGTCATGCCTGCAGGGGAAGCACCACATAGATTTTTGTTACTGACACATTTTTCAGTGCAATAACATCACGGCACATAGGTGGTTGTTTACCAGTTATGCCTGCCACGTCTGCAGGGGGAGGCACCACATAAGTTATTGGTACTAACTCATCTTTCAGAGCAATAACATTACGAAACATAGGTGGTTGTTCACTTGTTATGCCTGCCACGTCTGCAGGGGGAGGCACCACGTAGTTTATTGTTACTGATACATTTCAGAACAATAATATTTTGACACATAGGTGGTGGTTTACCCATTACGCCTGCCATGTCTGCAGGGGGAGGCACCACATAGGTTATTGATACTGACTCCTCTTTCAGAGCAATAACATTGCGACACATAGGTGGTTGTTTATCCATTATGCCTGCCACATATGCAGGGAGAGGCACCTCATAAGTCATTGTCACTGTCATGTCTTTAGAGCAATAACTTTGCGACACATAGGTGGTGGACTACCCGTCATGCCTGCCACGTTTGCTTGGGAATGCTTCACACAGGTTATTGTTACTGATGCGTTGTTCAGAGCTATAACATAACAAAGGTTATTATTACTCGCACGTCTTGTTGTGTAGATGCTTGTATGCTGCAGAGGGTGGCGCTGCACTAGTCAGGGGTTGCTGTCACGGTCTCAGAAGCTGTGGGTAGAAATATTGCACAGCTGAGGGTGTAATTGACTGTGTTAGTCCGGTCACATCTTCAGGTAAGGTGGTTACACGAGTCTCGTTTAGACTACAGATGAACTTGCATCGCAAGGTCATCTTCTTCATAGGCCTGTCCTGTTGTAAAGTTTTGTCATTTAACTAACATGTTATTTTGCCTCTTTATAGCTGAGACTTGGGAAAGCACTAGGTTTATGCTTGGCAAGCATCTAACAGGTTTCCTCTTGCCATGGTACAAAGGTAAGTTGGTTAACCAGTTAAGCACACGAGTCTGCTCCCTTTCTATAACATAGAAAGCAGGTTGGGCCAGGCCAACAATGGCCGGGACCCATGACTAATAGCGCGTGGCACTGATCGCGGTGCCACGCGCTATTAACCCTTTAGATGTGTATAACCCTTCCTCCTGTGTGTCCGATCACCAAATGACTGCTCAGTGCCTGAGATCCAGGCATGAGCAGTCAAGCGGTAAAATCATTGATCTATGTTATCCTATGTGATAACAATGATCAATGTAAAAGATCAATGTGTGTGCAGTTTTATAGTCCCCTATGGGGGCTACAACATTGCAAAAAAAAAGTGGAAAAAAAAGGTTAATAAAGATCATTTAATCCCTTCGCTAATAAAAGTAAGAATCACCCCCCATTTCCCTTAAAAAAAAAAAAAAAAAACTGTGTACATAAAAATAAACATATGTGGTATCTCCACGTGCGGAAATGTCAGAATTATAAAAATATATACCGTATTTATCGGCGTATAACACGCACTTTTTAGGCTAAAATTTTTAGCCTAAAGTCTGTGTGCGTGTTATACGCCGATACACCCCCAGGAAAGGCAGGGGGAGAGAGGCCGTCGCTGCCCGCTTCTCTCCCCCTGCCTTTCCTGGGGGTCTAGAGCGCTGCTGTCGGCCCTTTTCACCCCCTGGTTATCGGCGCCGCTGCCCGTTCTGTCCCCCTGACTATCGGTGCCGGCGCCGATAGCCAGGGGGAGAGAAGCGGCGCCGACAGCCAGGGGGAGAGAAGGGGCAGCGGCACCCATTGCCGGCGCCGCTGCCCCGTTGCCTCCCCCCATCCCCGGTGGCATAATTACCTGAGTCCGGTCCGCGCTGCTCCAGGCCTCCGTCGTGCGTCCCCGGCGTCATTGCTATGCGCTGAACGGCGCGGCGCATGACGTCAGAGCGCCGCGCCGTGCATAGCAACGACGTTGGGGACGCACGACGGAGGCCTGGAGCAGCGCGGACCGGACTCAGGTAATTATGCCACCGGGGATGGGGGGAGGCAACGGGGCAGCGGCGCCGGCAATGGGTGCCGCTGCTCCTTCTCTCCCCCTGGCTGTCGGCGCCGCTTCTCTCCCCCTGGCTATCGGCGCCGTCACCGATAGTCAGGAAGACAGAACGGGCAGCGGCGCCGATAACCAGGGGGTGAAAAGGGCCGACAGCAGCGCTCTAGACCCCAGGAAAGGCAGGGGGAGAGAAGCGGGCAGCGACGGCCTCTCTCCCCCTGCCTTTCCTGGGGGTATATCGGGGTATACACGCACACACACGCACCCTCATTTTTTCATGGATATTTGGGTAAAAAACTTTTTTTACCCAAATATCCTTGGTAAAATGAGGGTGTGTGTTATAGGCCGGTGCGTGGTATACCCCGATAAATACGGTAGTTAAATAAACCGCAAGGTCAATGGCGTATGGGCCCAAAAAAAATTCCAAAGTCCAAAATAGCTTATTTTTGGTCACTTTTCATATCATGAAAAAATTTATAAAAATTGATCAAATAGTCTAATCAATACAAAAATGGTACCACTAAAAACTTCAGATCATGGTGCAAAAAATTCTGCCCCCTACGTGGAAAAATAAAAAAAGTTATAGAGGTCAGAAGATTTTAAACGTATACATTTTCTTCATGTAGTTTTGATTTTTTCCTGAAGTACGACAAAATCAAACCTATATAAGTAGGGTATCATTTTAATCATAGGGACCTACAGAATAAAGAGAAGGTGTCATTTTTACCAAAAAATTTACTGCGTAGAAACGGAAGCTCACAAAATGTACAAAATTGTGTTTTTTTGTCTTCAATTTTGTCGCATAATGATTTTTTTCTCCATTTCGTCATAGGTTCTTGGGTAAAATGATGATGTCCTTACAAAGTAGAATTGGTGGTGCAAAAAAATAAGCCATCATATGGATTTTTAGGTGCAAAATTTAAAGAGTTAAGATTTTTTAAAGGTAAGGAGGAAAAAATGAAAGTGAAAAAATGGAAACCCCCCTGGTCCTTAAGGGGTTAATATGTACTGCAGCTTGTATGTCAGCCTGGTCCTGTTCGGGTGACGGTTCGTTTATATCTGAGTGGGCATGATTACCACAGCTTCTCAGTACCAGGTATTGGGCTACGTGGTTACTAGTGGGCAGTTGCAATTCTGTCTGGCAAGGTTTAGTCCTGTGTTAAAGGGGTACTCTGGTGGAAAACAATTTTTTTCATATCAACTGGCTCCAGACAGTTAAACAGATTTCTAAATTACTTCTATAAAAAAAATCTTAATCCTTCCAGTATTTATCAGCTGCTGTATGCTCCAGAGGAAGTTGATTTGTTCTTTTCTGTCTGACCACAGTGCTCTCTGCTGACACTTCTGTTTGTCCCTTATATCCCCATAGCAAACCTATCCTGCTCTGGACAGTTCCTGACATGGACAGAGGTGTCAGCAGAGAGCACTGTGGTCAGACTGGAAAGAACTATACAACTTCCTCTGTAGCATAAAGCAGCTGATAAGTACTGGAAGGATTAAGATTTTTTTAATAAAAGTAATTTACAAAACTGTTTAACATTTTTTGGCACCAGTTGATTGGAAAATAATAGTTTTCCACCGGAGTACCACTTTAAGGTATGGGAGGGTTGAGGTGGCTAGGGTGTGTGGATTAATGGATGATAATTATTAACATTTTGATTCATCCTACTAGGTTGACCTTTGCCTTCTAAAGGCATGCCCTCGGACGCGGTTTATGGCACACCTCTGACCGTTTTTCTAAGGTTGTTGTATTTCACACAAGTAGGTATGCAACGTTACAGCCAGGAGCACGAGTTTGTAGCTCCGAGTACAAGCATTAAAAGGGTTCTCCACCATAAGGTGATTTTAGTACGTACCTGGCAGACAGTGATGGACATGCTTAGTAGTGTTGCTCGCGAATATTCGCAATGCAAATTTTATTTGCGAATATCGCATATTCGCGAATTCACGAATATTCGCGAATATAGCAATATATATTCGTAATTACGAATATTCGTATATTTTTTTTTTTGTAATTTTTTTGTTCACAGTAAACATCACAGTGATCATCCCTCTCTGCTTCCAGCTTGTCTGGTGTAAAGAAGGCTCTAATACTACTGTGTGAGACTGGTGTGCGAATTTTCGCATATGCGAAACTTAGCATATGCTAATTTTCGCATATGCGACTTTTCGCTTATGCTAATTTTGGTTTATGCAAATTTTCGCATATGCTAATTTTCGCATATGCTAATTTTCACATACGCGATTGTTCGCATATGTGAAAATAAAATGCGAATATTACGAATATGCGAATTTAGCGAATATATGACGAATATTCTCCATATATTCCTGAAATATCGTGAATTCGAATATGGCCTATGCTGCTCAACACTAATGCTTAGGAAGGATCTGCACTTGTCTTGGGGCTAAATTGCTATGCTGTGAGATTACCAGAACACTGTGGTTAGCTTTCTGTGAACTTGTATTTCCTGTTTTCAGTTTTCTTGTTTGCCTACAAATCCCATGATACCATTATCCTCCTTCCCACACATGAGCCACCCCACCCATTGAAACATAAATGAGCTGCAGACCTGTGGTCTTCAATCAGGGTGTCTCCAGCTGTTGCATTACTTGCAGATTGCTCTCTCTACCCATTGAAGCAGACAGGCTCCCTGTCATCAGCTGACTAGTGAGTCAGGTCTCGACCGCATTGCAAGCTGCGAAAAATCCAAGACAGCAGTCATTTTGTATGCTGATAAAAATAAATATTGGGGTGAAAATCACAGAAGAATTGTGAGAAAACCATCACACAGGTACAGACACTATATTATGAACTACACTAACTTTACAGCCCCTGTAGCATGGTCAAATAAAAAAAATCCTGGAATACCCCTTTAAGGTTGTATTTGTGTGAGAGGCATGAGTATTGAGTATTCCACAACCCTTCACCTTTAGGTGGGGTTACAGGAGTCAGGGCAGGGGGGGCGTGAGTATATAACACCCCCTGTACCCCAAGGCGTACATGACGTTTTTGCAGAACCCGCCCATCCCTCTCTTATTTTATTCATTTATCTACAGGGTATGCCCTCTAAAGGTATGCCCTCGGACGCGGTTTATGGCACACCTCTGACCGCTTTACTAAGGTTATTGTATTTCATACAAGTAGGTATGCAATGTTACAGCTACAAGCACAAGTTTGTAGCAAGAAGAGATGTGTATTTCTTTGCTACATACTGTAGAAAAATGGGAATTATGGTCAAAATGACAGGAGAACCTGCTCTACTTGCATGGTGTTGTGAATTAATACAAAGCATAAGCGAGGAGACGGCACTGCTCAGAATTCTTTAGAAGTATTCTCAGGTAGGAATCACAAGGCTAGGCCAACAGTCTTCCTATCCAATGAATGAGTTGGTAGGGGTGCAAGGATATAATGAATAGCAGCAAATCAATAAACTAGGCAATGAAGATTTGAAAAAACATATCCACACTCACCGCGGGGTACCCAACTCGATGCTCCTCAGAGAGGTCTGTCCCGGTCTGAGGAGCATCGAGTTGGGTACCCCGCGGTGAGTGCAGATATGTTTTTTCAAATCTTCATTGCCTAGTTTGTTGTGAATTAATATATACCATTCCTCGCTCCTGTCTGGTCCATACTGATATATGTCACGATGCCGGCTGGCAGGTAGTGGATCCTCTGTGCCAGAGAGGGATTGGCGTGGACCGTGCTAGTGGACCGGTTCTAAGCCACTACTGGTTTTCACCAGAGCCCGCCGCAAAGCGGGATGGTCTTGCTGCGGCGGTAGTGACCAGGTCGTATCCACTAGCAACGGCTCACCTCTCTGGCTGCTGAAGATAGGCGCGGTACAAGGGAGTAGGCAGAAGCAAGGTCGGACGTAGCAGAAGGTCGGGGCAGGCAGCAAGGATCGTAGTCAGGGGCAACGGCAGAAGGTCTGGAACACAGGCTAGGAACACACAAGGAACGCTTTCACTGGCACAATGGCAACAAGATCCGGCAAGGGAGTGCAGGGGAAGTGAGGTGATATAGGGAAGTGCACAGGTGAACACACTAATTGGAACCACTGCGCCAATCAGCGGCGCAGTGGCCCTTTAAATCGCAGAGACCCGGCGCGCGCGCGCCCTAGGGAGCGGGGCCGCGCGCGCCGGGACAGAACAGACGGAGAGCGAGTCAGGTAGGGGAGCCGGGGTGCGCATCGCGAGCGGGCGCTACCCGCATCGCGAATCGCATCCCGGCTGGCAGCGGAATCGCAGCGCCCCGGGTCAGAGGACGTGACCGGAGCGCTGCAGCGGGGAGAGTGAAGCGAGCGCTCCGGGGAGGAGCGGGGACCCGGAGCGCTCGGCGTAACAGTACCCCCCCCCTTGGGTCTCCCCCTCTTCTTAGAGCCTGAGAACCTGAGGAGCAGACTTTTGTCTAGGATGTTGTCCTCAGGTTCCCAGGATCTCTCTTCAGGACCACAACCCTCCCAGTCCACTAAAAAAAAATTTTTTCCTCTGACCTTTTTGGCAGCTAAGATTTCTTTGACCGAGAAGATGTCCGAGGAGCCGGAAACAGGAGTGGGAGGAACAGATTTGGGAGAAAAACGGTTGAGGATGAGTGGTTTGAGAAGAGAGACGTGAAAGGCATTAGGGATACGAAGAGAAGGAGGAAGAAGAAGTTTATAAGAGACAGGATTAATTTGACACAAAATTTTGAAAGGACCAAGATAGCGTGGTCCCAACTTGTAGCTAGGGACACGGAAGCGGACATATTTAGCGGAGAGCCATACCTTGTCTCCAGGGGAAAAAACGGGAGGAGCTCTTCTTTTCTTATCCGCGAACTTCTTCATGCGTGATGAAGCCTGTAAGAGAGAATTTTGGGTCTCTCTCCATATGATGGAAAGGTCACGAGAAATTTCATCCACAGCGGGCAGACCAGAGGGCAAGGGAGTAGGGAGGGGGGGAAGAGGGTGACGGCCGTACACCACGAAAAATGGGGATTTGGAGGAAGACTCAGAGACCCTGAAGTTATACGAGAATTCGGCCCATGGGAGGAGATCTGCCCAGTCATCCTGGCGGGAGGAAACAAAATGTCGCAAATAATCACCCAAGATCTGGTTAATTCTTTCTACTTGTCCATTGGACTGGGGATGATATGCAGAAGAAAAATTTAATTTAATCTTGAGTTGTTTACAGAGAGCCCTCCAGAATTTAGACACGAATTGGACGCCTCTATCCGAGACAATCTGCGTAGGCAACCCGTGAAGACGAAAAATGTGTACAAAAAATTGTTTAGCCAACTGAGGCGCAGAAGGAAGACCAGGAAGAGGGATGAAATGTGCCATTTTGGAGAATCGATCAACGACCACCCAAATAACAGTGTTGCCACGGGAAGGGGGTAAATCAGTAATAAAATCCATACCAATCAGAGACCAAGGCTGTTCGGGGACAGGCAGAGGATGAAGAAAACCAGCGGGCTTCTGGCGAGGAGTCTTATCCCGGGCACAGATAGTGCAGGCTCGCACAAAGTCCACAACATCCGTCTCCAGAGTCGGCCACCAATAGAAGCGGGAGATGAGTTGCACAGATTTCTTGATACCCGCATGACCTGCGAGATGGGAGGAGTGACCCCATTTGAGGATTCCGAGGCGTTGGCGAGGAGAAACAAAGGTCTTTCCTGGAGGAGTCTGCCTGATGGAGGCAGGAGAAGTGGAGATCAGGCAGTCAGGTGGAATGATGTGTTGCGGAGAGAGTTCAACTTCTGAGGCATCCGAGGAACGAGAGAGAGCATCGGCCCTAATGTTCTTATCGGCAGGACGAAAGTGAATCTCAAAATTAAATCGGGCAAAGAACAGAGACCACCGGGCCTGGCGAGGATTCAGCCGTTGGGCAGACTGGAGGTAGGAGAGGTTCTTGTGGTCGGTGTAGATAATAACAGGAGAACTTGATCCCTCCAGCAGATGCCTCCATTCCTCAAGTGCTAATTTAATGGCTAGAAGCTCTCGATCCCCGATGGAGTAGTTCCTCTCCGCTGGAGAGAAGGTCCTAGAGAAAAAACCACAAGTGACAGCATGCCCGGAAGAATTTTTTTGTAGAAGAACAGCTCCGGCTCCCACTGAGGAGGCATCAACCTCCAATAGGAAGGGTTTGGAAGGGTCAGGTCTGGAGAGGACGGGAGCCGAAGAAAAGGCAGACTTGAGTCGTTTAAAGGCGTCTTCTGCTTGAGGAGGCCAGGACTTGGGATCAGCATTTTTTTTGGTTAAAGCCACGATAGGAGCCACAATGGTAGAAAAATGTGGAATAAATTGCCTGTAATAATTGGCGAACCCCAAAAAGCGTTGGATAGCACGGAGTCCGGAGGGGCGTGGCCAATCTAAGACGGCAGAGAGTTTGTCTGGATCCATCTGTAGTCCCTGGCCAGAGACCAAATATCCTAGAAAAGGAAGAGATTGGCATTCAATCAGACATTTCTCAATTTTGGCATAGAGTTGGTTGTCACGAAGTCTCTGAAGAACCATACGGACATGCTGGCGGTGTTCTTCTAGATTGGCAGAAAAAATTAGGATATCGTCCAGATATACAACAACACAGGAGTATAACAGATCACGAAAAATTTCATTGACAAAGTCTTGGAAGACGGCAGGGGCGTTGCACAGGCCAAAGGGCATGACCAGATACTCAAAGTGTCCATCTCTGGTGTTAAATGCCGTTTTCCACTCGTCCCCCTCTCTGATGCGGATGAGGTTATAGGCGCCTCTTAAGTCCAATTTAGTAAAGATGTGGGCACCTTGGAGGCGATCAAAGAGTTCAGAGATGAGGGGTAAGGGGTAGCGGTTCTTAACCGTGATTTTATTAAGACCGCGGTAGTCAATGCAAGGACGTAGGGAGCCATCTTTTTTGGACACAAAGAAAAATCCGGCTCCGGCAGGAGAGGAGGATTTACGGATAAAGCCCTTTTTTAGATTCTCCTGGACGTATTCGGACATGGCAAGAGTCTCTGGGGCAGAGAGAGGATAAATTCTGCCCCGGGGTGGAGTAGTGCCCGGGAGGAGGTCGATAGGGCAATCATAAGGCCTGTGAGGAGGTAGAGTCTCAGCTTGTTTTTTGCAGAAAACATCCGCGAAGTCCATATAGGCCTTAGGGAGACCGGTTACTGGAGGAACCACAGAGTTACGGCAAGGGTTACTGGGAACCGGTTTTAGACAGTTCTTGGAACAAGAGGACCCCCAACTCTTGATCTCCCCAGTGGACCAATCCAGGGTTGGGGAATGAAGTTGAAGCCAGGGAAGTCCAAGGAGAATTTCCGAGGTGCAATTGGGGAGGACCAAAAGTTCAATCCTCTCGTGATGAGATCCGATGCTCATAAGAAGGGGCTCCGTGCGGAAACGTATGGTACAGTCCAATCTTTCATTATTTACACAATTGATGTAGAGGGGTCTGGCGAGACTGGTCACCGGGATGTTGAACCTTTTGACGAGAGAGGCCAAAATAAAATTTCCTGCAGATCCAGAGTCCAAGAAGGCCACTGTAGAGAAGGAGAAGGCAGAGGCAGACATCCGCACAGGCACAGTAAGACGTGGAGAAGCAGAGTAGACATCAAGGACTGTCTCACCTTTGTGCGGAGTCAGCGTACGTCTTTCCAGGCGGGGAGGACGGATAGGACAATCCCTCAGGAAGTGTTCGGTACTAGCACAGTACAGGCAGAGGTTCTCCATACGGCGTCGTGTCCTCTCTTGAGGTGTCAGGCGAGACCGGTCGACCTGCATAGCCTCCACGGCGGGAGGCACAGGAACAGATTGCAGGGGACCAGAGGAGAGAGGAGCCGAGGAGAAAAAACGCCTCGTGCGAACAGAGTCCATATCTTGGCGGAGTTCCTGACGCCTTTCGGAAAAACGCATGTCAATGCGAGTGGCTAGGTGAATAAGTTCATGTAGATTAGCAGGAATTTCTCGTGCGGCCAGAACATCTTTAATGTTGCTGGATAGGCCTTTTTTGAAGGTCGCGCAGAGGGCCTCATTATTCCAGGACAATTCTGAAGCAAGAGTACGGAATTGTACGGCATACTCGCCAACGGAAGAATTACCCTGGACCAGGTTCAACAGGGCAGTCTCAGCAGAAGAGGCTCGGGCAGGTTCCTCAAAGACACTTCGGATTTCCGAGAAGAAGGAGTGTACAGAGGCAGTGACGGGGTCATTGCGGTCCCAGAGCGGTGTGGCCCATGACAGGGCTTTTCCGGACAGAAGGCTGACTACGAAAGCCACCTTAGACCTTTCAGTGGGAAACAGGTCCGACATCATCTCCAGATGCAGGGAACATTGGGAAAGAAAGCCACGGCAAAACTTAGAGTCCCCATCAAATTTATCCGGCAAGGATAAGCGTATCCCAGGAGCGGCCACTCGCTGCGGAGGAGGTGCAGGAGCTGGCGGAGGAGATGACTGCTGAAGCTGTGGTAGTAACTGTTGTAGCATAACGGTCAGTTGAGACAGCTGTTGGCCTTGTTGCGCTATCTGTTGTGACTGCTGGGCGACCACCGTGGTGAGGTCAGCGACAACTGGCAGAGGAACTTCAGCGGGATCCATGGCCGGATCTACTGTCACGATGCCGGCTGGCAGGTAGTGGATCCTCTGTGCCAGAGAGGGATTGGCGTGGACCGTGCTAGTGGACCGGTTCTAAGCCACTACTGGTTTTCACCAGAGCCCGCCGCAAAGCGGGATGGTCTTGCTGCGGCGGTAGTGACCAGGTCGTATCCACTAGCAACGGCTCACCTCTCTGGCTGCTGAAGATAGGCGCGGTACAAGGGAGTAGGCAGAAGCAAGGTCGGACGTAGCAGAAGGTCGGGGCAGGCAGCAAGGATCGTAGTCAGGGGCAACGGCAGAAGGTCTGGAACACAGGCTAGGAACACACAAGGAACGCTTTCACTGGCACAATGGCAACAAGATCCGGCAAGGGAGTGCAGGGGAAGTGAGGTGATATAGGGAAGTGCACAGGTGAACACACTAATTGGAACCACTGCGCCAATCAGCGGCGCAGTGGCCCTTTAAATCGCAGAGACCCGGCGCGCGCGCGCCCTAGGGAGCGGGGCCGCGCGCGCCGGGACAGAACAGACGGAGAGCGAGTCAGGTAGGGGAGCCGGGGTGCGCATCGCGAGCGGGCGCTACCCGCATCGCGAATCGCATCCCGGCTGGCAGCGGAATCGCAGCGCCCCGGGTCAGAGGACGTGACCGGAGCGCTGCAGCGGGGAGAGTGAAGCGAGCGCTCCGGGGAGGAGCGGGGACCCGGAGCGCTCGGCGTAACAATATATTCCTAAACAGCCTCTGGTGAAGATTTAGTGATCACTAGAAGCTGCAAAGGGAAAACCATGCAACACTCTAGTGACCTATAAATAGTCACTAAAGGCTGCACAGTAGGGTGCTGGTCATACCTTGACAAGGGGATAGGAGTGGGGAGCTGGGAGTATTTTCACAACAGGTCTATGTGGCTGAGTTGTCAGTAATACAACGGATTCACAAAAATCGAAGCACCAATAATTTAGATTTTTTTGGTAAAATTCAGAAAGAATCTAATTTGTTCTGAAACTATTCAATCATCACTAGTTATTTCCTTTCAACAGAAAACTGTCAAGGATAGCCGAGATGCCATTGCTTTATTCATAACAGACTTATATTATCTATTTAGTGACCTCCATTTGTGTCTCATGATAATGTTTTCGGTCTACTACCATTCTGGCCAATCATTAGTTACCCTTTGTTATAAGTCTACATGAAGTCTTTCAAACTGCTGTAGGAACTATTTTAGTCACAATGAATCACTGAAAATGTAGCAATTTTTAATACTCATTATATGACAGATTAAATATGATCATTCTTGGTCACAATGGATGCCGCTCTTTGTGCAAAAAGAAGATTTAGTCATTCACATAAACATACTGAATGTATTCTTAGAACTTGTCCTTGAGTCACAATATGAAAAGACCAAAGATGGACCCTAGCACGATTCTCTTGGTTCAAAATGATGGTTATATTTTACATCTTGCGTTACAAACATCAAAAAAATTGCTGGTCCCCTTCTGTTAAAGACAGTAAAACCCACAAAGCTCCATCAACTAACATGGATAATAATGGATAAAAAATGACTGAAAATTAACTGATGACAATCAGACTTGTGAATTGTGATTTAACAGAATCATTTTGAAAAACACAATAATGAAACTGGGCAGGAAAAAAAAATCTGTTACTAAACTTAATATTTTGTTACACAACCTTTTCAGGCAGTCACTGCGATAAAGCAATTTCTGTAACTCTCAATGAGATGTCTGCACTTGTCTCCAGGTATCTTGGCCCACTCCACATAAGATCCTGCTCCAGCTGTCTCAGGTGTGAAGGTGTCTTCTCCAGACTGCAGGTATCTTGGCCCACTCCTTATAAGATACTGCTCCAGCTGTCTTAGGGGTGAAGGTGTCTTCTCCAGACTGCAGGTATCTTGGCCCACTCCTCATAAGATCCTGCTCCAGATGTCTCAGGTGTGAAGGTGTCTTCTCCAGACTGCAGGTGTCTTGGCCCACTCCTCATAAGATCCTGCTCCAGCTGTCTTAGGTGTGAAGGTGTCTTCTCCAGACTGCAGGTATCTTGGCCCACTCCTCATAAGATCCTGCTCCAGCTGTCTCAGGTGTGAAGGTGTCTTCTCCAGACTGCAGGTATCTTGGCCCACTCCTTATAAGATACTGCTCCAGCTGTCTTAGGGGTGAAGGTGTCTTCTCCAGACTGCAGGTATCTTGGCCCACTCCTCATAAGCTCCTGCTCCAGCTGTCTTAGGGGTGAAGGTGTCTTCTCCAGACTGCAGGTATCTCGGCCCACTCCTTATAAGATACTGCTCCATCTTTCTCAGGTGTGAAGGTGTCTCATTCAGACTGCAGGTATCTTGGCCCACTCCTCATAAGATCCTGCTCCAGCTGTCTCAGGTGTCAGGGTGTCTCATTCAGACTGCAGGTATCTTGGCCCACTCCTTATAAAATACTGCTCCAGCTGTCTTAGGGGTGAAGGTGTCTTCTCCAGACTGCAGGTATCTCGGCCCACTCCTCATAAGATCCTGCTCCAGATGTCTCAGGTGTGAAGGTTTCTTCTCCAGACTGCAGGTATCTTGGCCCATTCCTCAGAAGATCCTGCTCCAGATGTCTCAGGTGTGAAGGTTCTCTTCTCCAGACTGCAAGTATCTTGGCCCACTCCTCATAAGATCCTGCTCCAGCGGTCTCAGGTGTGAAGGTGTCTTCTCCAGACTGCAGGTATCTTGGCCCACTCCTCATAAGATCCTGCTCCAGCTGTCTCAGGTGTGAAGGTGTCTCATTCAGACTGCAGGTATCTTGGCCCACTCCTTATAAGATACTGCTCCAGCTGTCTTAGGGGTGAAGGTGTCTTCTCCAGACTGCAGGTATCTTGGCCCACTCCTCATAAGATCCTGCTCCAGATGTCTCAGGTGTGAAGGTTTCTTCTCCAGACTGCAGGTATCTTGGCCCATTCCTCAGAAGATCCTGCTCCAGATGTCTCAGGTGTGAAGGTTCTCTTCTCCAGACTGCAAGTATCTTGGCCCACTCTTCATAAGATCCTGCTCCAGCTGTCTCAAGTGTGAAGGTGTCTTCTCCAGACTGCAGGTATCTTGGCCCACTCCTCATAAGATCCTGCTCCAGATGTCTCAGGTGTGAAGGTTTCTTCTCCAGACTGCAGGTATCTTGGCCCATTCCTCAGAAGATCCTGCTCCAGCTCTCTCAGGTGTGAAGTAGTCTTTTCCAGACTGCAGGTATCTTGGCCCATTCCTCAGAAGATCCTGCTCCAGATGTCTCAGGTGTGAAGGTGTCTTCTCCAGACTGCAGGTGTCTTGGCCCACTCCTCATAAGATCCTGCTCCAGCTGTCTCAGGTGTGAAGGTGTCTTCTCCAGACTGCAGGTATCTTGGCCCACTCCTCATAAGATCCTACTCCAGCTGTCTTAGGTATGAAGGTGTCTTCTCCAGACTGCAGGTATCTTGGCCCATTCCTCAGAAGATCCTGCTCCAGATGTCTCAGGTGCGAAGGGTTCTTCTCCAGACTGCAGGTATCTTGGCCCACTCCTCATAAGCTAGGGCTCCAGCAGTCTCAGGTGTGAACGTGTCTTCTCCAGACTGCATGGTTCCGCTCCTTCCACAGACGTTCAATAGAATTCAGATCAGTGCTCATAGAAGGCCACTTCAGAATAGTCAAGTGTTTTGCTCTTATTCAATCTTGTTTTTTTAGCTGTGTGTTTTGTGTCATAATCCTGTTGGAGGACTCATGACCTGTGACTGAGACCAAGCTTCCTGACTCTGGAAAGCACATTTCACTCTAGAATGTCTTGATAGTCTTGAGATTCATTATACCCTGTACAGATTCAAGACTCCCTGTGCTGGATGCAGCAAAGCCATCCCAAAATATAACCAAGCCTCCTCCATGCCTTACCAGTTGGCCATAGCAACCAATAAGATTTTTTCAAAAATGAAGACTAGGATTCTACTTGTTTTTATCACCAGCGTTTTTTTTCACAGAAAAAAATGCCAGAAAAACGCCAGTGCAATTTCCTGCATCTGAAATTTTTTCTGGTGTTTTTTTCTGTTGTTTTTGCATTTGAGTTGAAATTGCATTTTTTGCCCCTTTGGCATTTTTTCTTCAAAATGTGTTGGTTACCAAAAAAAATAAAAAATATGCAGGGATGGGGAAAACAATTTTAAGGGGATTTTCTCTTTTTTTTATAATGAACTTTTAATACATTTTAATAAAGTGTGTATGTGCGTTTCACTTTTTTTGTATTTTTTTAAATTTTTTAATTTTTTTAGGTAATACTACTACTCCCAGCATGGAACAGACTGTTCCATGATGGGAGTGATAGTACCTGTACTGATCGACACACATCGCCCTGGGTGTCAATCCTGACACCCAAAGCTATCGTCCATAATATAGCAGAGATGCGGACGGCTCTATACAGCGCTCACATCTCTGCACTATACTCTGGCCGGCCAGTGATGTGAATAGAACATCACTCATTCATATTTTCCGCCCAGAGTGGGGATTGGCCGGATGGTTGTAGCCAATCACCGTTCTCAGCGGGAAATTGAATGAGCGATGTTCTAGTCATATCACTGGCCGGAGTATAGTGCAGAGATGCAGGAGGTAGCCACCTGCTGTGATCTGTCCTTAACTGCAGGTACTACTACTCCCAACATGGAGCACACTCTGCTTCATGTTGGGAGCTGTAGTACCTGCAGTTAAGGAAAGATCACAGCGAATGTCACTCCTGACACCCGCCGTGATCCTCCTGTATAATGTATAGATGTGGCCGGCTGCTCTGCACTGACGCATATATACACCTATTCATATTTCCCACAGAGAGTTGTGATTGGCTGGAACCATCTGACCAATCACAGCTCTCTGCGGGAAATATGAATATGTGTATATATACGGCAGTTCAGGGGACCATAGAAGAGCGGCTGGCCGTATCTATAAATTATGCAGAAGGATCGTAACGGAACCCGGGGTGATCTGTCAATTAGTACAGGTACTACTACTTCCATCATGGAAAAGTGTGTTCCATGCTGGGAGTAGTAATACCACCTAAAAAATAAAGCAAAAAAAGTGAAAAACACACACACACTACCTTTTTATTATTGTCGGCTATATTTTTAGTGCCCTGCCCGCACACATAAATTCATCCCTGTTTAAAAATTAATAAAAATTTTGTTATAAAAAGATAAATATCGTTAAATACAATTTTTGACTTCACTACTGTATCTATTTTATAATTTTTTTTAATGGACCCTATGAAATTTTTTTTTAAAAGTTATCTCCATCACTTTTTTGGATCGCTAAAGGCCAAAAAAGAATAAAAATCACCTGCAAAAACACCAATGTTAAAACCCACATGGCGTTTTTCTTGGCATTTGATGAATAATGTGTATTCTTATGCCATGCGACCTCTCATATCTTTTTTTTTTATTATAAAAATTCTCAACCTGGCTTTCCTCTATTGGTTTAATGTGTGCGACAGTCACATCAATTAGGCACATGTGCGACAGTCGCATCACACTGTGCCCTGTGCGACAAGTGCAACATAATAAAGTTGTCCACACCAGAACAGACATGGTGTGAAATTGCGCCAAACGATCATAGGATGAGCCAGAACAGGCGACATTAGTGAATTGTCGCACATGATGATATTTGTTACCACTGCAAAATAAGGGCTAAATTAACACGATTCACAGTCAAGACTAGAAAACTGCATATAAGGTTTGTTGCCTGCATTTCTCACACGCGATCACTTGCGACAAATCATTGAGACAAACATAGATGAAAAAAAAGGGTAAAAGCCTTGATGAATTCCCCCCATAAGAGTGTATTCACATGTACAGTATCCTGCACATATTTTATATGCAGGCATTAAAGCAGCAGATTTAATGCTTTATTAAGTCATTTAGTTTGCATCGAACTCTGCAGCATAAAATCTGCAGCTCCAAATCCTGTGCATCAAATATGTGCAGGAGAGTGTATGTGCGAATACATCCTGAGGGTGTATTCACATAAACATCAGATCTGCTGTGGATTTGAAGATGCAGGTCTGCAGTTGCGGATTTTACTAGGCAATCACTAATATTGACATACCAATCAAAAAATACGCATGAATTGCCTTTGTCTGCAGCTGCGGACTTTAAAACTTCAAATCTGCAGTAATTCTAGTTTGTGTAATTACACCCTTAAATTGAGGCTCAGACATCAAAAGTCCACTAGGACAGGAGTGGTCCAGTACAAAAAAAAACCTTTGAAGGGTACGGTCCCATTGAAGGGTACGGTTACACTCAGCCATAAATACTGCAGATTTTCGGCAGTGGGAAATCCACAGCATTTCCAAACTGACAACCACATCAGAAAATTTACTGATTTTGGTGAGGATTTTAGGCTGTAGGTTTTGGATTACTTAAATTAAATTTAAGAAAAATCCAATAGGTAAAAAAAAAAAAAATCTTCAAATGGGAACTGTGCTGTGTATCCACAGTATGTCCACAGCAATATTAGCAACATTGTTTAAATTTCGGCTTCCCCAGTGAAGTCAATGGGTAAAATCCTCAATGACACTGCTGCTTTGAAAAACAAACCTTATGCAAATTTTTCGCATGTATTTTCTGAAAATATCTCATCTACTGCCATTGTACTGTACTTTGCTGTTGATTTTCTCAAATTCGAAAGTCTGCCGCCAATGTGCCCTCTAGGAATTCTGATTTACTAGTGGGGGTGGGGGATCACCTGTTCAGGACTCCCCTCTATTAGCTATAGTGGGGTAGCCCTCGCTTTGGAGGACTCAGTGGGCGTCATTTACTAAGGCTTTTCCAAATAGATTTTTTGGGGTTTTCGGTGTTGCACATGTGGTGTGCCAGAATTTCCGACAAAAAAAATCCAAAAACCCTAACTGTCCACTTTATTCAGTTAAAGGGGTATTCCAGGAAAAAAAAAAAAAATTTATGCATCAACTGGCTCCAGAAAGTTAAACAGATTTGTAAATGACTTCTATTAAAAAATCTTAATCCTTTCAGTACTTATGAGCTTCTGAAGTTAAGGTTGTTCTTTTCTGTCTAAATCCTCTCTGATGACACCTGTCTCGGGAAACGCCCAGTTTAGAAGCAAATCCCCATAGCAAACCTCTTCTAAACTGGGCGGTTCCCGAGACACGTGTCATCAGAGAGGATTTAGACAGAAAAGAACAACCTTAACTTCAGAAGCTCATAAGTACTGAAAGGATTAAGATTTTTTAATAGAAGTAATTTACAAATCTGTTTAACTTTCTGGAGCCAGTTGATATATATATAAAAATGTTTTTTTCCTGGAATACCCCTTTAATCCTACAAAGGGGCGTGGCCATCGGGAAAAAGATGCCTGTCTCCAAAAAAAAAACAAAAAAACTACATTTTCTAAAGAAACCTAGACATTTACTAATGTTTTCACATAAAATGTGGTGGATTTGAGCTCTGGAAAACCCGAAAAATGGCCAAACACAAGATACAATAGTAAATACCATGCAAAAATACCTGTTGGAAACAAAAACCCACAATGTAAACTACACTCTACTCTTAGTAAATGAGGGCCAGTGGATTACACAGACAGTTCATTGATTTTAAAGGGAACTGTGTGTAAAACTTCATTCCTCCTGTGGTGGTGCTGCAGGGATATTGTTACGTCGAGCGCTCCGGGTCCCTGACACTGACACTGCCGGCGGGGATGCGATTCACATAGCGGGACGCGCCCGCTAGCGAATCGCATCCCAAGTCACTCACCTGTCCCGGCCCCCGGCTGTCATGTCCTGGCACGCGCGGCTCCGCTCCTTAGGGCGCACGCGCGCCAGCTCTCTAAGGTTTAAAGGGCCAGTGCACCAATGATTGGTGCCTGGCCCAATCAGCCTAATTAGCTTCCACCTGCTCCCTGTCCATATTACCTCACTTCCCCTGCACTTCCTTGCCGGACCTTGTTGCCTTGTGCCAGTGAAAGCGTTTAGTGTTGTCCAAAGCCTGTGTTCCAGATCTCCTGCTATCCTCATTGACTACAAACCTTGCCGCCTGCCCCGACCTTCTGCTACGTCTGACCTTGCCTCTGCCTAGTCCTTCTGTCCCACCCCTTCTCAGCAGTCAGCGAGGTTGAGTCGTTGCCGGTGGATACGACCTGGTTGCTACCGCCGCAGCAAGACCATCCCGCTTTGCGGCGGGCTCTGGTGAAAACCGGTAGCAACCCTAGAACCGGTCCACCGACACGGTCCACGCCAATCCCTCGCTGACACAGAGGATCCACATGCAGCCTGCCTAATCGTAACAGTAGATCCGGCCATGGATCCCGCTGAGGTGCCGCTGCCAAGTCTCGCTGACCTACCCACGGTGGTCGCCCAGCAATCGCAGCAAATTGCCCAACAAGGACAGCAGCTGTCACAGTTGACCGCCATGTTACAGCAACTTCTGCCACTGCTACAGCAGCAACCATCTCCTCCGCCAGCCCCTGCACCTCCTCCGCAGCGAGTGGCCGCTCCTAGCCTCCGCTTGTCCCTGCCGGATAAATTTGATGGGGACTCTAGACTCTGCCGTGGCTTCTTGTCTCAATGTTCCCTACATATGGAGATGTTGTCAGACCAATTTCCTACAGAACAGTCTAAGGTGGCGTTCATAGTGAGTCTTCTGTCTGGAAAGGCCTTGTCTTGGGCCACACCGCTCTGGGACCGCAATGATCCTGCCACAGCCTCAGTCCAGTCCTTCTTCGCTGAAGTCCGTAGTGTCTTCGAGGAACCAGCCCGAGCTTCTTCTGCCGAGACTGCCCTGCTGAACCTGGTCCAGGGTAATTCTTCAGTAGGCGAGTACGCCATCCAATTTCGTACTCTCGCTTCCGAATTATCTTGGAATAACGAGGCTCTCTGCGCGACCTTTAAAAAAGGCCTATCCAGTAACATCAAGAATGTGCTGGCCGCACGAGAGATTCCTGCCAATCTGCAAGAACTTATCCATTTGGCCACCCGTATTGACATGCGCTTTTCTGAGAGACACCAGGAGCTCTGCCAGGAAAAAGACCTTGATCTCTGGGCACCTCTCTCACAGTATCCTTTGCAATCTACCCCTGTGCCTCCCGCCGAGGAGGCTATGCAAGTGGATCGGTCTCGCCTGACCCAGGAAGAGAGGACTCGCTGTAGGGATAAAAATGTATGTCTGTACTGCGCTAGTACCTTACATTTCTTGGTGGATTGCCCTATTCGTCCTCCACGTCTGGGAAACGCACGCACGCACCCAGCTCACGTGGGTGTGGCGTCTCTTGGTACAAAGTCTGCTTCTCCACATCTCACTGTGCCCGTGCGGATTTCTCCTTCTGCCAACGCCTCCTTCTCAGCCGTGACCTGCTTGGACTCTGGTGCTTCTGGAAATTTTATTCTGGACTCTTTGGTGAATAAGTTCTGCATCCCGGTGACCCGTCTCGTCAAGCCGCTCTACATTTCTTTGGTCAACGGAGTGAAGTTGGACTGTACTGTGCGTTACTGCACAGAACCCCTCTTAATGTGCATTGGACCCCATCACGAAAAGATTAAATTTTTCGTCCTTCCCAACTGCACCTCTGAAGTACTCCTCGGTCTGCCATGGCTCCAGCATCATTCTCCCACCCTTGACTGGACCACCGGGGAGATCAAGAATTGGAGCCCTGCTTGCCGCAAGAAATGCCTCACGTCTGCTCCCAGTCCCGTCAGGCAAGCCTCAGTGCCTCCTCCTACACCTGGTCTCCCCAAGGCCTATCAGAACTATGCTTTGCCTCCTCATAGCCCCCGTCCTGGTAACACTCTGCCCCGTGCCAAGCTTCACCCTCTGCCCTCCCTCCCCATTCCCACTCCTTCTGAACTGCCTGCCTTTGATGAGGAAACCCTACAATCGCTCCAAGTGTCCTCGTTCCACGTGAAGCAATTACCGGACAAAAAAAGGGGGAGACCTAAGGGGAGGGGTACTGTTACGTCCCTGCTCCTCCCCGGAGCGCTCGCGGCGTTCCTCTCTCTGCAGCGCCCCGGTCAGATGCACTGACACTGCCGGCGGGGATGCGATTCGCATAGCGGGACGCGCCCGCTCGCGAATCGCATCCCAAGTCACTCACCTGTCCCGGCCCCCGGCTGTCATGTCCTGGCGCGCGCGGCTCCGCTCCTTAGGGCGCGCGCGCCAGCTCTCTGAGATTTAAAGGGCCAGTGCACCAATGATTGGTGCCTGGCCCAATCAGCCTAATTAGCTTCCACCTGCTCCCTGTCCATATTACCTCACTTCCCCTGCACTTCCTTGCCGGATCTTGTTGCCTTGTGCCAGTGAAAGCGTTTAGTGTTGTCCAAAGCCTGTGTTCCATATCTCCTGCTATCCTCATTGACTACGAACTTTGCCGCCTGCCCCGACCTTCTGCTACGTCTGACCTTGCCTCTGCCTAGTCCTTCTGTCCCACGCCTTCTAAGCAGTCAGCGAGGTTGAGCCGTTGCCGGTGGATACGACCTGGTTGCTACCGCCGCAGCAAGACCATCCTGCTTTGCGGCGGGCTCTGGTGAAAACCAGTAGCAACCTAGAACCAGTACACCGACACGGTCCACGCCAATCCCTCGCTTACACAGAGGATCCACATCTAGCCTGCCGAATCGTAACAGATATCAAACAGTGGATGGCAGGTTCCGACACAGTCTGTAATCTTTGTCTAAATCAGACAATCCCTTTAAAAACACTAACACTAGTTTTTTTTACTTTCACACAATATAGAATATATCCCCCAATGAGAGCTGGAAATTTCCCTTCATTTTACATTTATATATATATATATATATATATATATATATATATATACACATATATTCCGCTAGAAATAAATCCATATTAAAATATATTCAGGAGGGAGAAATCTTCAATAAGCTGTAGAGCAATATGTTATGTTGCATATACACAAATGTAATTTCCTCGTGCAGGCAGGGGAGGCAATCCGCTTTACTGTACTAACTCGCTGGTTTTAATACAGTTCTATGGAGCCATTGTACACCACTTTGATGAAAGATTAATCAAGGTGTAACCTATATTTGTTGACAGAGGAACACAAAAAAGTCATTTCAAAGAAAAAGCTTCCAGATTTAATAAGGTTCTGCGTGAGATGATAATGTGCCCCCAGACTAGGAAACTACTCTCTTGGTTTTATAGATTCCTTTGATTTCACTCATATTGTAGAGGAGACCGGTATAAATGTGAAGGAACTAGACTTATTGGCGGCAATTCTAGGTAGAAATAAGCAACCATGGGAAATATATGCTCTTTTGAATACTAATTGCTGATTTTTTTTGTTTGTTATTATTTTGAATTTCTACATTCTGATGGCAGACGAGAGCCGGGATGACTTTACCTACAGACACAGTAGGCCTTCTCGGGATTCAGGTGAGGGGAAAACAATGCAATGTCCCAGTACAGGATATAGTCCTGTACTACCCTTAGGTCCTATCAGGTTGAGACCCTCAGTGACCTGGGGTCTCCCCTGCAGGGTCTCCCCCTGTTGTTTCCAGAATGTTGTGTATACTGCTTTAATGTATAGACAAGATAGATAGAGCAGAGGACCTGTGAGAGGTTGTCTCAAGTCTGTCACTTGTTATGTTAGCAGTTATATGATTTATTGTCACATGTTCTCCCAGAGAGCACCAGTTAACCTATGACTGCAGCTTGACCAATGGGCCTTAGTCCAGCCCCCCACTATATAAAGTGGCGGCCATTACAATTCACTCTCTTCTCTCTTTCTGCAGCACACCAGCCACATTGTCAGTAAGTCATCTCATCTATGTCTGCTGTCTCTACTAAAGTCAGGACACTGATCAAGTCTATTGTAGTCTATGTGGCTGAACTAAAGTCTATTACAATAACTACAAGCCCCAGCAAGCTCCAGGGCCCTTTTCGTGTTACTTGTCGACTCTCTGGGAATCTGGCCTAGCTGTGAAGATAATTCCATCTGTCTTAAACTCAATAAAACCTCCGTTAAACCATAACTGGTTGTGGACTCTGCTTTCCTTAACTAGCCATTGGAATAGCAGAGATACCGTTCGTGTGGTTCCGGTACCAAAAACCACTCTGGCGTCACGAACACTAGGGGTTAATAACATCTTGCCCCAGGGGTTAATACCATCTGGTTCCACCACCTCCTAGTCATTCTGCCTTCCGCAAGAAAGTTATTTCTCCGGGTCCTGACAGGCCTTACTACTGTCACCAAAGTAGTAAGGTGATTACATGAGGAGGGGGTTTGTTACAGTGTGTCACCCCAGAAATAAGGAGATGACATGAGGAGGAGGTTTGTTTCAGTGTGTCACCCCAGTATTAAGGTGGGGCGTGTCAATGGGATGAGTCAAGGGGTGGTAAAAATAGCTTTTGCCTAGGGTGGTGAGATAGGAGCACAATCAGGAGAACAATTGGAAAAGCTGCAGAGAGTGATGGGTGTTGTGAGCAGTGCACCAAAATACTCTGCTTTTCTAACAATAGCTATACATGGCTTGTCTGGCACTATGATAACATAGGTTTACATTTCCAGAAACAGCATTACGCATTACACATTGCATATATAGTGCATCATAGGCTATTAAGAAAATATAATGTAGGGGTTCTTGTGTATGCTATTTGCTTACCTATTTTAGATAATGTGGCAGGCCATCATTTTGGTTTGCAATGATTCTGTAATGCAGCCTACATTTCCCATAAATCCTCTGCCTTTGGGTGTGGAGTTTGATTACTGCAGCTGGTTATCTGATTAAATTGCTAGTGCCGGAGTTCAGCTAGGTTTTCTTATTCAGGGTGTATTCACATGTACAGTATTCAGCACATATTTGATGCGCAAGATTTAAAGCTACATATTTTATGCAGCAGAGTTCCACATAATCTAAATGACTGCAAACAGCATCAAATCTGCAGACTCAAATTCTGCGCATCAAATAAGTGCAGAATACTGTACATATGAATACACCCTCAAAGTGCATTTTTTAGACAAATAATGTCATGAGGCTAAAGTAATTAAACTTATAATTACAATTGAGATGTTTTATGAAGATTTGAAGTCTTTAGGCTGCGTTCGCTCATTGCATTTTTACGGCATTTCGTCAGTTTATGCTGAGATTTTCCGAAATTGTTTTAAAAATTACATGTTTTTATTGTCATTTACATAATTTCAGTAACGTATCACCATTTTTTGCCGCCATAAACTAAACTACAGCAAAAATGCAATTTGTGAACAAAGCCTCAGGAGTGTTATAACTACTGTATATCCTGATCCCATAGAGATAGTAGATGGGGCTGGGAGAGAAGGGGAGGGGTCTCGGAGCTAGTGGGAGGGATCTGGTAGGTGATGATGTCATCCTGTAGTCCACAGGAAGTCAGAAACCAGGACTGACATCCAGCTCTGACAAATGGTAACTGTCATGATGTTTCCAATGGCCACACAAAAGATGCCATCAGTCAATTATTATTACTAAAGACATTTATACCCTAGGGGGCTCAATGTAAGGTGCAAACCTGCAAACCTTGCCATGGCTGAAAAGAGATTTTGCATGGCTACTCCCCTCCAAAATACAAAGCAGATACACTCATGGCTGCAAAAATGAATCTGACCTCTTGAGACTGAAGACATTACTTTGGCACTTTAAATAGTCCTATAATTGTAATGAAAAATTACTTAAAGGGATAGTCCAGTCCTGAAAAGCGTATCCCCTATCCTAAGGATAAGGGATAAGTTTCAGATCGTGGGGTATCCGACCATTGGGGTCCCCCGTGATCTCCTTTACGGGGCCCCGGCAGCTCACCATGGAAGGGGGCGTGTTGACCACCGCACGAAGCGGCGGCTGACACACCCCCTCAATATAACTCTATGGCAGAGCCGGAGATTGCTGAAGGCAGCGCTCTGGCTCTGCCATAGAGTTGTCGGGCCCCATACAGGAGATCACGAGGGCCCCAGTGGTCGGACCCCCCGCGATCTGAAACTTATCCCCTATCCTTTCGATAGGGGATACGTTTTTCAGGACTGGACTACTCTTTTAAGATAAGAGAGATGGGTACTGATTGGCCCAAGAGGCGGCAATTAGAAGAAGACTCTAGGCCAGAAGGAGTCTAGGTGGATCTACATGTTAGATACTGTCACCCAAGGAGTCTTAATTAAAACAATAGTTTTGTCCCCTTTTTGTAAAAGTATCAGTTCCACCAATATAAGCATTGTTGTTGTCTGATGCTGGTCCTATAGTATGTGTCTTTGTTTTAACATGATTTTAATTGTGTTTAAATGTTTTTATTATTAATTTTGTGCAACTTAGCTTGTTCTGCTAGTATGTATAAACAATTGACTCACCTTGGATACATAGGTGTTGTACCCCTCATAGTCATGCATACATTTTTATTGTAATTAATTTTCACTTTATATACCATATTTATTTTTCCACTGTTTGTGTCTTGTCTTATGTATTTATGCATATTTTTGTTTGTTGCACTGCACCTTTGTGGACCTAGGTGGGTCAGGGATCCCACTGATATATATCACACAAACCCGGGGCCTTAGCCCAGGGCACAAATCCCTTTTAACCCCTTAAGGACCCAGCCATTTTACACCTCAGGACCCGGCCATTTTTTGCACATCTGACCACTGTCACTTTAAACATTAATAACTCTGGAATGCTTTTAGTTATCATTCTGATTCCGAGATAGTTTTTTCGTGACATATTCTACTTTAACATAGTGGTAACATTTTGTGGTATCTTGCATCCTTTCTTGGTGAAAAATCCCAAAATTTTATGAAAAATTTGAAAATTTTGCATTTTTCTAACTTTGAAGCTCTCTGCTTGTAAGGAAAATGGATATTACAAATAATTTTTTTAATTCACATATACAATATGTCTATTTTATGTTTGCATCATAAAATTTACGTGTTTTTACTTTTGGAAGACACCAGAGGGCTTCAAAGTTCAGCAGCAATTTTCCAATTTTTCACAAAATTTCCAAACTCACAATTTTTCATGGACCAGTTCAGGTTTGAAGTGGATTTGAAGGGTCTTCATATTAGAAATACCCCACAAATGACCCCATTATAAAAACTGCACCCCCCAAAGTATTCAAAATGACATTCAGTCCGCGTTTTAACCCTTTAGGTGTTTCACAGGAATAACAGCAAAGTGAAGGAGAAAATTCACAATCTCCATTTTTTACACTCCCATGTTCTTGTAGACCCAATTTTTGAATTTTTACAAGGGGAAAAAGGAGAAAATGTATACTTAAATTTGTAGCCCAATTTCTCTCGAGTAAGCACATACCTCATATGTCTATGTAAAGTGTTCTGCGGGCACAGTAGAGGGCTCAGAAGCGAAGGAGCGACAAGGGGATTTTGGAGAGTACGTTTTTTTTTTAATGGTTTTTGGGGGGCATGTTACTTTTAGGAAGCCCCTATGGTGCCAGAACAGCAAAAATCCCCCACATGGCATACCATTTTGGAAACTAGACCCCTTGAGGTACGTAACAAGGAATAAAGTGAGCCTTAATACCCCACAGGAGTTTCACGACTTTTGCATATGTAAAAAAATAAAAATAAAATTTCACTAAAATGTGTGTTTCCCCCAAAAATTCACATTTTTGCAAGGGTTAATAGCAGAAAATACCCCCCAAACATTGTAACCCCATCTCTTCTGAGTATGAAGGTACCCCATAAGTTGACCTGAGGTGTACTATGGGTGAACTACAATGCTCAGAAGAGAAGGAGTCATATTTGGCTTTTTGAGAGCAAATTTTGCTCGGGGGCATGTCGCATTTAGGAAGCCCCTATGGTGCCAGGACAGCAAAAAAAAAAAACACATGGCATACCATTTTGGAAACTAGACCCCTTGTGGAATGTAACAAGAAACAAAGTGAGCCTTAATACCCCACAGGGGTTTCACGACTTTTGCATACGTAAAAAAAAAAAATCACTAAAAGGTGTGTTTCCCCCCCAAATTTCACATTTTTGCAAGGGTTAATAGCAGAAAATACCCCCCAAAATTTGTAACCACATCTCTTCTGAGTATGGAGGTACCCCATAAGTTGACCTGAAGTGCACTACGGGCGAACTACAATGCTCAGAAGAGAAGGAGTCATATTTGGCTTTTTGAGAGCAAATTTTGCTCGGGGGGCATGTCGCATTTAGGAAGCCCATATGGTGCCAGGACAGCAAAATAACCCCCACATGGCATACCATTTTGGAAACTAGACCCCTTGAGGAACGTAAGAAGGCGTAAAGTGAGCATTTACCCCCCACTGGTGTCTGTCATATCTTTGGAACAGTGGGCTGTACAACATTTTTAATTTGCACAGCCCACTCTTCCAAAGATCTGTCAGACACCAGTGGGGGGTAAATTCTCACTGGACCCCTCATTACATTCCGTGAGGGGTGTAGTTTCCGAAATGGGGTCACATGTGGGGTTTTTTTTTTTTTTGCGTTTGTCAAAACCGCTGTAACAATCAGCCACCCCTGTGCAAATCACCTCAAATGTACATGGCGCACTCTCCCTTCTGGGCCTTGTTGTGCGCCCCCAGAACACTTTACGCCTACATATGGGGTATCTCCGTACTCGGGAGAAATTGCGTTACAAATTTTGGGGGGCTTTTTTCCCCTTTACCTTTTGTCCAAATCAAAAGTATAGGGCAACACCAGCATGTTAGTGTAAAAAGTTTATTTTTTTACACTAACATGCTGGTGTAGACCCCAACTTCACCTTTTCATAAGGGGTGAAAGGAGAAAAAGACCCCCAAGATTTGTTAGTCAATTTCTCCCGAGTACGGCGATACCCCATATGTGACCCTAAACTGTTGCCTTGAAATACGACAGGGCTCCAAAGTGAGAGCGCCATGTGCATTTGAGGCCTGAATTAGGGATTTGCATAGGGGTGGACATAGGGGTATTCTACGCCAGTGATTCCCAAACAGGGTGCCTCCAGCTGTTGCAAAACTCCCAGCATGCCTGGACAGTCAACGGCTGTCCGGCAATACTGGGAGTTGTTGTTTTGCAACAGCTGGAGGCTCCATTTTGGAAAGAGTGGCGTACCAGGCGTTTTTCATTTTTATTGGGGAGGGGAGGGGGGCTGTGTAGGGGTATGTGTATATGTAGTGTTTTTTACTTTTTATTTTATTTTGTGTAAGTGTAGTGTTTTTAGGGTACAGTCACACGGGCGGGGGATTACAGCGAGTTTAAGCTGCCGCGCAAAATTTGCTGCATTGCAAACTTGCAGCCCGATACTCACTGTAAGCCCCCTGCCCATGTGAATGTACCCTGTACATTCACAGGGGGGGGACCTCCAGCTGTTGCAAAACTACTACTCCCAGCATGCCTGAGAATGTTTGGGAGTTGTGGTTTTGCAACAGCTGGAGGCACACGGGTTGGGAAACACTGAGTTAGGAAACAATGTTTCCCAACCAGTGTGCCTCCAGCTGTTGCAAAACCACAACTCCCAAACATTCTCAGGCATGCTGGGAGTAGTAGTTCGGCAACATCTTTAGAGCCAGATGTTGCCGAACTACAACTCCCAGCATGCTTGGAGTTGTAGTTTTGCAACATCTGGAGGACTACAGTTTGCAGACCACTAATACAGTGGTTCCCAATCTGTGCCCTTCCAGATGTTGCAAAACTACAACCCCCAGTATGCCAAAACTGTCCAGGCATGCTGGGAGTTGTAGTTCTGCAACATCTGAAGGGCCAGATTTTACAGCACTACAACTCCCAGCATGCCTGGACAGTAAGGGCATGCTGAGGATGTGTAGTTTTGCAACATCTGGAAGGGCACAGTGGTCCAAAAACTGTGGACCTCCAGATGTTGCAAAACTGCAACTCCCAGCATGCCCAGACGCCAAGGGCTGTCTGGGCATGCTGGGAGTTGTAGTTTACAGGGTCCTATTACAGCAATGCATGTCGCTTTACGGCAACGTGCATTGCTGTAAAGGGCCCGACCGCGGCTGAAGATATACTCACCTGTCGCCGCCGCCGCCATCTTCATCGTCTGGATCCGGGTCTTCAGGGATGAGGTAAGTACCGAGGCCGGTCCCCAGCACTCCCCCGTTCCCCGCCGCGTCCTCCGGTCTTCCTCCCGTCCTCTCCGGACTTTCAGGGGCCGGGCAGGACGGGAGGAAGTAACCGCCCCCCCTCCTGCGATTGGTCGGTTAACTAACCGACAGATCGCAGGGTATAGGAGGAGGTGGCAGGTTTGCCACCTCGCTCCTATTCTTTAGCATGGTCCTGGCTGTCTGTGACAGCCGGGATCATGCGAAATTACCGGGCGGTCGGGTCCCAGAGACCCGATCAGCCCGGTATCGCCGCAGATCGCAAGGGCGATTTCCCTTGCGATTTGCGGCGATCACTGGCCCCCCTCGGCGTTTGCCCTGGATGCCTGCTGAAGGATTTCAGCAGGCATCCGGTTCCGATCTCTGCCCGGCGAGCGGCAGAGACCGGAAAACGCCAGGACGTACGGGGACGTCCTGGGTCCTTAAGGCCCAGGGTGCGGGGACGTCCCCGTACGTCCTGGGTCCTTAAGAGGTTAAAGTGTACCCCCCAAATAAAGTAAAATATAACTTTTATTGTGTTAATATAAAATGATGACAAGTGATTAAAACCACAATTTCACAGTTCCGGATAATTAGTAAATTTTGGGATTGACCCAGTAGTCTCCTATCTTATGGGTCTGCAGTACCCAAACAAATGGAATCTGTGAAATTGATTAAAATCTGAAATTTGCCTCCTCAACTAGTTTCGGCGCATCTGCACCGTCCTCAGGAGGAATAAACGGCAATTCCTCCTGAGGACGGTGCAGATGCTCCGAAACTAGTTGAGGAGGCAAATTTCAGATTTTAATCAATTTCACAGATTCCATTTGTTTGGGTACTGCAGACCCATAAGATAGGAGACTACTGGGTCAATCCCAGAATTTACTAATTATCCGGAACTGTGAAATTGTGGTTTTAATCACTTGTCATCATTTTATATTAACACAATAAAAGTTATATTTTACTTTATTTGGGGGGTACACTTTAAAAGGGATTTGTGCCCTGGGCTAACACCTATTATTGGCTCCACCCTTTGAACACGCCCCCACCTTACTACTGGGGTGACACACTATACAAACCTCCTCCTCATGTAATCTCCTTACTACTCGGGTGACAGGGTTTTGCTTGATGGGCGAGTGCTTTAGATGTAGGCTAACTTTATTGCTGCGGGCAGAACGGTACCCCCATCAAGTGTGTGCTCTAGGCGGCTGCCTATTTTGCCTATAGGCAGAGCCGGCCCTAATTATTTGTAGTGCATGAAATGTATTGTTACACATATTTTTTTTCCTTCTATGTAGGGCTGGGCAGTATGACCAAATGTGTGTATCACGGTATTTTTTAAACTTTTGGCGGTTCCACGCTATATAACGGTATTTCCTAGCCCCCCCCCCATATTAATTATCAGCCCACATCCCCATCGGGATAAATACTCACATATCACCTGCTGACGCTGCCCTCCTCGTCCTGTTTGTTGCGGCCGCTGGCGCTGGCACTCTATACTGTGCGGTATCCCTATGCCCGGGCTGCAAAAGGTAAACAAAATAAACTTTAACGCACCTACATCGGCCTTACGCTGGGGACGGGAACGTCGGAGAGCTGTCGGCCTATCACCGGCCGCAGCGATGTTCCGCCTCGACCGGTGATAGGCTGAGCCCACTGTCATGTAAGAAGCCGGCTTCTTACATGACAGTGGGCTCAGCCTATCACCGGCTGAGGCGGAACATCGCTGCGGCCGGTGATAGGCTGACGGCTGTCCGACGTTCCCGTCCCCTGGAAACAAGTGAGGCCGGTACCGGACCAACGGGAGGTGAGTTAAAGTTTATTTTGTTTATTTTTTGCAGCCCGGGCATATGGATACCGCACAATATAGAGCAGTGGTCTCCAACCTGCGGACCTTCAGATGTTGCAAAACTACAACTCCCAGTATGCCCGGACAGCCGTTGGCTGTCCGGGCATGCTGGGAGTTGTAGTTTTGCAACATCTGGAGGTCCGCAGGTTGGAGACCACTGGTATAAAGTGCCAGCGCCAGCGTCCGCAACAAACAGGACAAGGAGGGCAGCACATGCGGGTGACATGTGAGTAGTACTCTGATGGGGACAGTGCTGGGCTAATAATTAATTGGGGGGGGGGGGGGGGGCAGAACAGTGCTTGCAGGTCACATAGGATTAGTTCCCTGATGTGGGGACAGCGCAGCGCTGGGCTGATTCATTCATTCCCAAGGGAGAGGGGCCAAACTGGTATGGGTTAAAATTCATATCGTGCAGCACAAAAATTTCAGTATTTGGTATAAACCGGTATACCGCCCAGCTTTACTTCTATGTGATCATCCGTGAAGGTTGGAGACCTGTTACCATTATTTTTGTTTTTTTTTTCGTCTAGAGACTGCTGTTTAAGGTTTTTTATTGTTTTATTTTATATTTCCTTTGTGATTTCTAATCAACGTTGATACTTATTTACATGCTATGTGTGGTCTGATGGTTTGTATAGGTATTTACATCCATAAATTAAGCAAGAAATTTAAAGAAAACCACCACAGTGTCTGTGTGGATACTAGAAAAAAAAAAGAGGCATAAAAAATCCAGATGATTATTATTACCACAAATATTGTGATGACAGGACAAGATGAAGAAGCTTTCAGCCATTAGAGGCCTGTCTACATGACGTGTTTACACATAATACATTATGTTGGGATCTTTGGGGAGTGCTCGCTCTATAGCTGTAAGAATATATTACATCCGTCATTAATTGGCTGTAGATATTACAGTCTGGTCCCGACGGGATCCTCTCTACAAATTGATAGAAAAATGTTGTGCAGTAAGTAGGCAACACTTTTGAGTAAAAATATCTTGTTTATTAAAGCATAATATATTTGCATAAATGGATATTTATTACATAAAATGCTCTATTTATCTGTAGTGTAGTAAAGTCAGAGCACACCAATTCAGAGGGGTTCCAACTTTATTTTATTCACGTAGAAAGTAAATACAGTGCATCCAGTGTGACGTCATATTTCATCTGTACGTCATTCTTAAAACCTATCAGGTAAGTTATGCTGCCCTTGTGATTGGCCGGTAGCTCCCTATGCACAGTAGTAGATGAACTAAGCAAAATGCACCAGAATAATATGTCGCATGGCACCAAAAAAATTGGTATACATTGTAGGCCTATTATATTATGTGTTTTAGACATGTTGAAAAGTGGCAAAAAAATTGGGAATAACTATATGTCATAAATATGTCATGACTATAGGCAGGGGCGGACTGACACCACTCAGGGCCACCGGACCAAATAAAGCAAGGGCCCCCATCAAAACTCCACCCCTGGCCCCACCTCTGCCCCATCCTTATTCCCGCCCAGTATATATATATATATATATATATATATATATATATGAATATTTGCCATAGAAAGGAATAAGGGGTGCAGTGCGCTTGATGCTATGGTGTACTTTGAGGGATGGCAATGGCAATCTCCTTAACTACACCAAGCACTTAAAAACACTGAACTATCCTCCTTCTTTTTATGCCAACTTGGGATCTCTGTCTGTGATACCCAGTCCAACTTGGCTCCGGCCTCCACTTATCTTAAAGGGGTACTCCGTTGGAAAACTTTTTTTTAAATATAAACTGGTGCCAGAAAGGTAATCAGATTTGTAAATTACTCCTGTTAAAAGTTCTTATTCCTTATTAGCGTCTGCATACTACAGAGGAAATTATTTTCTATTTGGATTTCTTTTCTGTCACGACCACAAAAAGAAAATAATTTCCTCTGTAGGATACAGCCGCTAATAAGTACTGGAAGATTTTTTAAATAAAAGTACTTGGTGATATTGGGCTCAGAGCTCAACATCTTTCATAGTGCAGAACAGACAGTGCGGGGCTGCCTCCGGAACTGGGTCCACCTGTGGAGGGTGGCTGAAGGATGCGTGCTTTTCTGCTAGCGGCTGCCGAATGGAGAGGAAAAAAGCCAGGTAATTTTCAGGGCGCACACCGCAAGTTTCAGAAAACCATGGATGCCGTAGATTAGGTTATAGTTCTTTTATTCACATACACAATGCGTTTCGAGAGCGGTCTTGAAAAAGAGAGCAGGCCACTCTAGAAACGCGTTGTCTATGTGAATAAAAGAACTATAACCTAATCCACGGCATCCATGATTTTCTGAACCATTTGATTTATTACAGAAAAAGCACAGCAGCACAGAGTATTTCTGGAGGAAACTGTAGTGAAGCAGATTATCTGCCATTGCAGCAGGGGGGGAGCGGATCATTATACCTCCAACGAAACTGTGT
Organism: Hyla sarda; assembly: GCF_029499605.1. Taxonomy (NCBI): domain Eukaryota; kingdom Metazoa; phylum Chordata; class Amphibia; order Anura; family Hylidae; genus Hyla; species Hyla sarda. The sequence continues at coordinate 50,237,049 of NC_079195.1, forward strand.
GGGAGCAACAGCGGCGGGCATACTCCGCCGCCCAGAGACGTGCCAACAAGGGCACCTGTCTATGTTTTTGCTTTCCCTTTATTGCACAGGTTGGCGACCGTCTGGATATGGACATCAGGCACCTGACAAATTAGGTGCACTAGGCTAGGTGTGACCAGGATAAGTCTACTGTGATGCTTACACAGTTTCACTTACTACTCTGTAGGAGTTAATTGGGGTATAACTAATGCAATACATAGCTCTACTTACATTAAGATATTATAAATCAGATACTTTTTTATCATTTATTACCCTTTACGGCTCACCCCCCCAGCGGTTTCTCCCCTGAAGAAGTCACAAATGACAGTGTGAGAGAAACGCGTTGGGTGTTGTGGGGGTACTATTGTGAGCATATTTGTTGGTGCTATATGTGCCTGAACAGTGGTCATTATTTGACCATATTGGGAGCTCAGGATCCATATAGCTAGCATAGGGTGCTCGTGGACTCTAGTAATTAGAGCACTGTAACCATCACCTTCACATCTATATTCGTTTGAGGTTACTATTGGGCGTTTATTTTAATAGTCTACAATAAATGTTCTGTTTTAAGCATATCAAGTTTTCATTCCCTCACTACAGTTCCTGCCAGAAATACTCTGTGCTGCTGGGAAGCCTTCTCCATCTTCTATCTGCCTTTCACCACCCCCCACATGATGGTACAGTCAGAGTTATATTTCACATACCACTTATGTCTCAGACTGTTCCATCATGTAGGGAGCGGTGAAAGGCAGGTAGAAGATACATACAACTATACAATTCATAAGCCACCCACCCACCTGGCCAGGCTGGCCTGTTTTTGGGTCCATGCACATGTCCACTGAGAAAGCTGGCAGATATATCAGGGCACTTCTTCGACAGGGCTCTGTACACCGAGGACAAGCAGGGCCCTGTGCACTGCGGACAAGCAGGGCTCTGTACACAGAGGACAAGCAGGGCTCTGTACACCGAGGACAAGCAGGTCTCTGTACACCGAAGACAAGCAGGGCTCTGTACACTGAGGACAAGCAGGTCTCTGTACACCGAAGACAAGCAGGGCTCTGTACACTGAGGACAAGCAGGGCTCTGTGCACTGAGGACAAGCAGTGCTATGTACATTAAAGACAAACAGGGCTCTGTGCACTGAGGAAAAGCAGAGTTCTGTACACTGAGGATAAGCCAGGGCTCTGTATACTGAGGACAAGCAGGGCTCTGTACACTGAGGACAAGTGGGGCTCTGTACACTGAAGACAACCAGGGCTCTGTAAACTGAGGACACGCAGGTCTCTGTAGACCGAAGACAAGCAGGGCTCTGTACACCGAGGACAAGCAGAGCTCTGTACACTGAAGACAAGCAGGGCTCTGTACGCTGAGGAAAAGCAGGGCTCTGTACACCGAAGACAAGCAGGGCTCTGTACACTGAGGACAAACGGGTCTCTGTACACTGAAGACAAGCGGGACTCTGTACACTGAGGATAAACGGGGCCCTGTACACTGAGGACAAGCAGGGCTCTGTACACCGAAGACAAGTGGGGCCCTGTAAACTGAGGAAAAGCTCTGTACACTGAGGACAAGCAGGGCTCTGTACACCGAAGACAAGCAGGGCTCTGTACACTGAGGACAAACGGGGCTCTGTACACTGAAGACAAGCGGGGCTCTGTACACTGAGGATAAACCGGGGCCCTGTACACTGAGGACAAGCGGGGCTTTGTACACTGAGGACAAGCAGGGCTCTGTGTACTGAGAACAAGCAGAGTTCTGTACATTGAGGACAGGCAGGGCTCTGTACACTGAGGACAAACAGGGCACTGTACACCAAGGACAAGCAGGGCTCTGTACACTGAGGACAAGCAGTGCTATGTACATTAAAGACAAACAGGGCTCTGTGCACTGAGGAAAAGCAGAGTTCTGTACACTGAGGATAAGCCAGGGCTCTGTACACTGAGGACAAGCAGGGCTCTGTGCACTGAGGACAAGCGGGGCTCTGTACACTGAAGACAAGCAGGGCTTTGTACACTGAGGACAAGCAGGTCTCTGTACACCCAAGACAAGCAGGGCTCTGTAAACTGAGGACAAGCGGAGCTCTGTACACTGAAGACAAGCGGGGCTCTGTACACCGAAGACAAGCAGGGCTCTGTACACTGAGGACAAACTGGGCTCTGTACACTGAAGACAAGCGGGGCTCTGTACACTGAGGATAAACGGGGCCCTGTACACTGAGGACAAGCAGGGCTCTGTACACTGAGGACAAGCAGGGCTCTGTGCACTGAGAACAAGCAGAGTTCTGTACAATGAGGACAGGCAGGGCTCTGTACACTGAGGACAAGCAGGGCTCTGTACACCAAGGACAAGCAGGGCTCTTTACACTGAGGACAAGCAGGGCTCTGTACACTGAGGACAAGCAGGGCTATGTACATTAAAGACAAACAGGTCTCTGTGCACTGAGGACAAGCGGGGCTCTGTACACTGAGGATAAACCATGTCTCTGTACACTGAGGACAAGCAGGGCTCTGTGCACTGAGGACAAGCAGGGCTCTGTACACTGAGGACAAGCGGGGCTCTGTACACTGAGGACTAGCAGGGCTCTGTACACTGAAGACAAGCAGGGCTCTGTACACTGAGGAAAAGTGGGGCTCTGTGCACCGAGGACAAGCAGGGCTCTGTGCACCGAAGACAAGCAGAGCTCTGTACACTGAGGACCAGCAGGGCTCTGTACATTGAGGACAAGCAGGGATCTGTACACTGAGGACAAGCAGGGCTCTGTACACTGAGGACAAGCAGGGCTCTGTGCACTGAGGACAAGCAGGGCTCTGTGCATTGAGGACAAGCAGGGCTCTGTACACCGAGGACAATCAGGGCTCAGTACACTGAGGACAGGCAGGGCTCTGTGCAGTGAGGACAAGCAGGGCTCTGAGCTCCGAGGACAAGCAGGGCTCTGTGCACTGAGGACACGCAGTGCTCTGTGCACTGAGGACAAGCAGGGCTCTGTACAGTGAGGACAAGCAGGGCTCCATACACTGAGGACAAGTGGGTCTCTGTGCACTGAGGACAAATGGATCTCTGTTCACTGAGGACAAGCAGGGCTCTGTGCACCGAAGAAAAGCAGGGCTCTGTACACTGAGAAAATGCAGGGCTCTGTACATTGAGGACAAGCAGGGCTCTGTACACTAAGGACAAGCAGGGCTCTGTACAATGAGGACGAGCGGGGCTCTGTGCAGTGAGGACAAGCAGGGCTTTGAGCACCGAGGACAAGCAGGGCTCTGTACACTGAGGACAAGCAGAGCTTTGTACACTGAGGACAAGCAGAGCTTTGTACACTGAGGACAAGCAGGGCTCTGTACACTGAGGACAAGCAGGGCTCTGTACACTGAGGACAAGCAGGACTCTGTGCACTGAGGACAAGCTGGGCTCTGGAGACTGGAGACGCAGCCCGGCATAGAATGTGGGTGCTGCACAGACAGCCAAACCTTTTTGCCACAGCTCGTATTGATGTGCCATCCTGGATGAGCTGCACTACCTGAGCCACTTATGTGGGTTATAGACTTCGTTTCATGCTACCACTAGGGTCAAAAGTGACCAAAACATCAGCCAGGAAGCATAGGAACTAAGAAGTGGTCTGTGGTCACCACCTGCAGAACCACTTCTTTATTGGGGGAGTCTTGCTATTTGCCTATAATTTCCACCTGTTGTCTGTTCCATTTGCACAACAGCATGTGAAATTGATTGTCAATCAGTGTTGCACTAAGAAGTGGTCTGTGGTCACCACCTGCAGAACCACTCCTTTATTGGGGGAGTCTTGCTATTTGCCTATAATTTCCAGTGTGAACAGTGTGATTTCACAGAAGTGTCATTGACTTGGAGTTTCATTGTGTCGTTTAAGTGTTCCCTTTATTTTTTTGGAGCAGTGTAAGTGTAAAATATCACCTCTGATGGAATTACAGTATCTTTCACATTGTTACATGAACTTCATGCAAATAATGAATATGAAAATATGTGCTCTTCATATGTGACAACTAATTTTCAGCACATGAAAAGTGGGACAGAAAATCAATAAATTGAAATATTTTATGCTGATTTTCAGGACCATGGACTGGGCATCCCCATAACAGAGCATTTGGAAAGTCTCCTAACCTGTTCACTTTTTCCACATTTTTCAAATTTTTAGTGAGGCCTTAAAGCGAACCCATCAGATCACTTAAAAAACCAAAACTGTTATATGTTGCTCAGTATCTCATCCTGATCATGTACATGTACTTTTTAAGTGTCTATGACCTACATTTCTCTCAGAACTAGCTTTATTTCTGAAATACTTAAATTTTGTCCACCAGAAGCAGGGGGTGGGTACTCACTGTGATAACCACTCCCCCTCCTCCCCCTCCCTCACCTCATTCCAATGCTTCCCAACCAGGGTGCCTCCAGCTGTTGAAAAACTACAGCTCCCAGCATGCCTGGACATCATTTGGCTGTACAGGCATGTTGGGAGTTTTATTTTTGCAACAGTTGGAGGTATATGATTGTAGTCCCCCTTTATTACACACACACACACACACACACATACACACACATACACACAGGCTTCATATATTCTTACACATGCACATTAGATAGACACACTGGTATACACACATACACATATATCCACACACACATACAGGAACACTTTCTTTTTCGTGTTTCTGCCTCTCTCACACAGCAGACATCAGTGAGAGCCTGGCAGCAGTCTTCCTGTCCCTGCCCCTCCCCTTCTCTTCACATGAGTCTGCAGTGTGTACAGCCCATCCCACCTCCAAAACGTCCAGAATGAAGCAGTGTTCACAGAAGGACTGAAGGCGGGGGGCGTCAAAAAGTATAATAATTAATTACCATTATAATGTTATTAGCAATTCTGCACAAATCTTCCATTATCACCTGAGCTGTCTGGCTTGTAGTTATGACAACCCATCACACTCTCTGAAAGCAGTCTCCTACCACCTCTTCTTTTCTCTGCTCTAAAAAAGACAATTTCTCTATAAAAGGGGAGCTCATATTACAGCTCATTAGATTTTAAAGGGGTTATCCAGGAACTGGGAGCTGTTTTTGAAAGTAATTATCCCTGTTTTTCGATTGCTTGATAACCCCTTTAAGGCAGCAGAAGGCCTTCCTTAGATGAGACAGCAGTGAGCCTGTTCTTACTGAAACTACTATGACTGAGGAAGGCTTCCTTCTGCCTTAAAATCTGATGGCCAGTAATATGAGCTCCCCATCTTAACATAAATGGTCTTACCCTGAGAAGGCAGGAGGAAAGGAGGAAGCAACTACAAGGGAGATAGCAGAGCTGATATGGAGAGATCTGTGTACTATGGCTAATAGCATTACATTGGTAAGTTTCTTTATAATACTTATTGACACCATACTCAGGTTGTTCCTTTGATGGACAACCCCATTTTACATTGCCAAGCATCTATTAGCCATTAACCCCATCCCACCACAGTTATTTTTAGCTGTGATAATTTTGTTTTTTTCCTCCCCACCTTTTAAAGGCCTAACCTTTTTTTTGTTTTTCCATTTACACAACCAAAGGAGGGCTTAATTTTTGTGGGACAAGTACTTTTGAATGGCATTTTTTATTTACCATATAATGTATTGAAAAATAAAAAAACATATGTTTGTAGGGTGAATTCTTAACACTAGGCTGGTGCAAGACCAACAGTATGTACATTTAGTATGAAGATAGTATAAGGCACCACAAAAAATATGTGCAGGTGCAGGGACTCCTGTTAAAAGTAAAAGTCTCTGCTTTTGTACACTGAGCAACGATGTATACAGAGACCTAGAGGTGAGGGGTCGTATGCATTGCTGCTCAGTCACTATTTTAAATAAGATATAAATGTTGAATGAGGGATGAGGCTATGCATGAAAAGGATACTCAGTTTACAATTGCAAGAACTGGAATTTCAGCGATAAACAATGGCTCTAATATAAAAGAGATTATTATGATGAGATTATTCTGATCGAATACAAACTTTGTCGCGATTCGATCGCACAAATCGCTTTATTAAACTCAATTTTCCTGCATTGTAGGCTGTTTTAGACCTAAGATGGCGGCTCCACATGTCAGTACATGGGGCAAGGAGCCATGGGAGGGCGGGAAGCTAGCGCCGGAATCAAGGTAGGCGGGCTGACCCTGAATCACATGTCAGATGCAGCCTATCAGTGTTCACTGACCCCTGTGATGTCACAGCCCTATATAATCGGCGGCCATCTTCCCTCTGGTCATATCTTCTCCACACGAGATAGGGAAAGGAAGTGACTGCACATCAGTGTGCTGATCGCATACAACGGCGTTATACAGCATATATGCAGCGGTGACATCAGCATTAGGGAAAGATACAGGGCACAGTGTTGCCGCAGTTCTGACCGAGAACGATTCTTGCAAAACCTTGTATTCTCCTTACTCCATATAGCAGGCATAGAGGTGCTGCATAGCAGTCACCTGTGTCATAGATCTCACAGCTGTTTTACCTGTATGGAGCATCTAATCTCCTCTTTTTTCAGCGCAATTGAGTTTTTTCTGTTGCTCCACAAATCTGATTCTCACAATGTTGTGACAGAGTGCAATTTAAAAAAATAGTTTTTCCTGCGTACAAATACGCTTTTTCAGTGGCCTTATCATTGCAAAGGGCCTACATACAACCAAATAGAGTACCATATACCACCTTTTTTTCTGTCTCTGTGCTAAATTAACCTCTTAAGGACGCAGGGCGTATGGATACGCCCTGCATCCCGTGTCCTTAAGGACGCAGGGCGTATCCATACGCCCGTGGGAATTCCGGTCCCCACCGCTAGCCGGTTGGGGACCGGAGCCGGATGCCTGCTGAAATCATTCAGCAGGCATCCTGGCATATCGCCCAGGGGGGTCCAGCCCCAATTCAGTCCAGCGATCTGCGGCGATTCCGGGTCAATCGGGTCTCCAGTGACCCGGTGACCCGGAATTACTGGCTGTTCGGGGCCGTCTCTGACGGCCCGGAACAGCCAGAGCCTGCAAGGGTGAGGTGGCACTGGTGCCACCTCACGATCGCCCTGATTCGTCGGTCGGATTACCGGCCGACCAATCAGGGCGCCTGCTGCGGGCGTCATTCCCGCACCCGCTCTGCCCCTCTTCCGGAGGGCGTGAGCGGGTGCGGGAAGACGACCCCGGGTGCTGGGGACCCCGATCCCCGGCGTCCATGTTGGGATCGGGGCCCCAGGAGCGACGGCGGCGGCGAGGGACAGCCTGCGATGGAGCAGCAGCAGGAGGTGAGTTACAGCCTCCTGCTGTTGCTTAGCAACAGCTCCCACCATGCAAAAAGGGCATGCTGGGAGCTGTAGTTATGCAACAGCAGGAGGCAGACCACCACAACTCCCAGCATTCCCTTATGGGCATGCTGGGACTTATGGTTTTGCAACAGCTGGAGGCACATTTTTTCTATGGAAAAGTGTACCTTCAGCTGTTGTATAACTACAACTCCCAGCTTGCACAAACAGCTAAATTGCATGCTGGGAGTTGTAGTGGTGCATCTGCTGGTTGCATAACTACAACTCCCAGCATGCCCGTTGGCTGTCGGTGACTGCTGAGAGTTGTAGTTTTGCAACAGCTGAAGGCACACTGGTTGTGAAACTTAGAGTTTTTTTTTTTTACCTAACTCAGTGTTTCACGACCGGTGTGCCTCTAGCTGTTGCAAACTACAACTCCCAGCAGTCACCTTACACCATGCACCGTACATGCTGGGAGTTGTAGTTTTGCAACAGCTGGAGGCACACTGGTTTTGAAACACTGAGTAAGGTCACAAACTCTGTGATACATAACCAGTGTGCCTACAGCTGTTGCAAAACTACAACTCCCAGCATGTACGGTGCATGGTGTAAGGTGACTGCTGGGAGTTGTAGTTTGCAACAGCTGGAGGCACACCGGTCGTGAAACACTGAGTTAGGTAAAAAAAAAAAAAAACTCTAAGTTTCACAACCAGTGTGCCTTCAGCTGTTGCAAAACTACAACTCTCAGCAGTCACCGACAGCCAACGGGCATGCTGGGAGTTGTAGTTATGCAACCAGCAGATGCACCACTACAACTCCCAGCATGCAATTTAGCTGTTTGTGCAAGCTGGGAGTTGTAGTTATACAACAGCTGAAGGTACACTTTTCCATAGAAAAAATGTGCCTCCAGCTGTTGCAAAACCTGGGAGATGTCCCCCCCAATGTGAATGTACAGGGTACACTCACATGGGCGGAGGATTACAGTAAGTATCGGGCTGCAAGTTTGAGCTGCAGCAAATTTTCTGCAACAGCTCAAACTGCCAGCGAGAAACTACTGTGAACCCCCGCCCGTGCGACTGTACCCTAAAAACACTACACTGCACTAACAAAACATAAAATAAAAAGTAAAAAACACTACATATACACATACTCCTACACAGCCCCCCTCCCCAATAAAAATGAAAAACGTCTGGTACGCCACGGTTTCCAAAACGGAGCCTCCAGCTGTTGCAAAACAACAACTCCCAGTATTGTCAGACAGCCGTTGACTGTCCAGGCATGCTGGGAGTTTTGCAACAGCTGGAGGCACCCTGTTTGGGAATCACTGGCGTAGAATACCCCTATGTCCACCCCTATGCAATCCCTAATTTAGGCCTCAAATGCGCATGGCGCTCTCACTTTGGAGCCCTGTCGTATTTCAAAGCAACAGTTAAGGGTCACATATGGGGTATCACCGTACTCGGGAGAAATTGGGCTTCAAATTTTGGGGGGTATTTTCTGCTTTTACCCTTTTTAAAAATGTAAAGTTTTTGGGAAAAGAAGCATTTTAGGTAAAAAATGTTTTATTTTTTTTACATATGCAATAGTCGTGAAACGCCTGTGGGGTATTAAGGTTCACTTAACCCCTTGTTACATTCCCCGAGGGCTCTAGTTTCCAAAATGGTATGCCATGTAGGGTTATTTTGCGGTCCTGGCACCATAGGGGCTTCCTAAATGCGGTATGCCCCCAGAGCAAAATTTCCTTCAAAAAAGCCAAATGTGACTCCTTCTCTTCTGAGTCCTGTAGTGCGCCAGCAGAGCACTTTTCACCCCCATATGGGGTGTTTTCTGAATCGGGAGAAATTGGGCTTCAAATTTTGGGGGGTATTTTCTGCTATTACCCTTTTTAAAAATGTAAAACTTTAGGGAAACCAAGCATTTTAGGTAAAAAAAATTTTTTTTTTTTTTTACATATGCAAAAGTCGTGAATCACCTGTGGGGTATTAAGGTTTACATTACCCCTTGTTACGTTCCCCGAGGGGTCTAGTTTTCAAAATGGTATGCCATGTGTTTTTTTTTTGCTGTTCTGGCACCATAGGGGCTTCCTAAAGGTGACATGCCCCCCAAAAACCATTTGACGCTCCTTCCCTTCTGAGCCCTCTACTGCGCCCGCCGAACACTTTACATAGACATATGAGGTATGTGCTCACTCGAGAGAAATTGGGTTTCAAATACAAGTAAAAATGTTCTCCTTTTTACCCCTTGCAAAAATTCAAAAATTGGGTCTACAAGAACATGCGAGTGTACAAAATGAAGATTGTGAATTTTCTCCTTCACTTTGCTGCTATTCCTGTGAAACCCGTAAAGGGTTAAAACGCTTACTGAATGTCATTTTGAATACTTTCGGGGGTGCAGTTTTTATAATGGGGTCATTTATGGGGTATTTCTAATATGAAGACCCTTCAAATCCACTTCAAACCTGAACTGGTCCCTGAAAAAAAGCGAGTTTCAAAATTTTGTGAAGAATTGGAAAATTGCTGCGGAACTTTGAAGCCCTCTGGTGTCTTCCAAAAGTAAACACTCATCAATTTTATGATGCAAACATAAAGTAGACATATTGTATATGTGAATAAAAAAAAATTATTTGGAATATCCATTTTCCTTACAAGCAGAGAGCTTCAAAGTTAGAAAAATGCTAAATTTTCAAATTTTTCATCAAATTTTGGGATTTTTCACCAAGAAAGGATGCAAGTTACCAAAAAATTTTACCACTACGTTAAAGTAGAATATGTCACGAAAAAACAATCTCGGAATCAGAATGATAACTAAAAGCATTCCAGAGTTATTAATGTTTAAAGTGACAGTGGTCAGATTTGCAAAAAATGGCAGAGTCCTTTAGGTGAAAAAGGGCTCAGTCCTTAAGGGGTTAAGTGTTATACCACACTTTATACACCTGCCGGTGTATGAAAGAAAAAAAAAGCTTTTCCTGCGTACAAATACGCTTAACAGTGCGCTCATCATTGCAAAGGGCATACATACAACCAAGTAGTGTACTATTTAGTACCTGTATTTCTGTCTCTGTGCTAAATTCAGTGCTATTCCACACATTAGTATACACCGGCTGGTGTATACAACAAAAAAAGAGTTTTTTTCTGCGTATAAATACGCTTAACAGTGCGCTCATCATTGCAAAGGTCATACATAGAACCAAGTAGTGTACTATTTACTACCTGTTATTCTGTCTCTGTGCTAAATTCAGTGCTATTCCACACATTAGTATACACCTGCTGGTGTATTTAAAAAAAAAAAAAAATAGGGTTTTTTTCTGTGTAGAAATACGCATACCAGTGCGCTCATCATTGCAAAGGGCATACATACAACAAAGGAGTGTACTATTTAGTAACTGTTATTCTGTCTAGGGCCTATATACTTTGAAAGGACAGCCATAAGTAATTGCCTGCTGCTGTTCTATACCCTCATAAACGCACTAAGTATGTCAGGCAGGGAAGTGCCAGGACGTGCACAGAGAAGGGGCAGAAGCCTACATACGTCAGGCAGAGTTGGCAGCAGACTTGGGGTGAGTGGCAGCAGGAGTCGCAGCAATAGGCCTGAGCTCCCGTTAACACCCAGCGGTCGTGTCGTCGACCCATCTCTCCTCGTCAATTGGTTTGCACACTCATCCCCATCATCACAAGCGACATCTGACAAGCCCAGACAAGAGTCGGTGGGTCCCTCAGACACAACCCTCAGTTGGCATGACCCGGGAGCAGTCCCCATAATCCCTATGCCTTTGTCCTATGCTGTTCCCTCTCCCAAAGAAGTATCTCATGCTTTGGGTTCAGCTCCACTATTTAGTGAGGACGATGTAATAGAGGACAGTCAGCAGCTAATGGGCAGCCAAGAATGTGAGGAGACATGCGTCGCTTGCTCTGCAAGGCGGCCAAGTAGTGATGCGGAGAGTGACGTGGGAGGCGGTGTTTCAATTGTTCAGGGTCCTGAGGCAGATACTGTTGTGGAACACGAGGAGGACATCAGTGACGTACACACATCTTTTAATGATGATGAAGCCGATCGCAATTGGGAGCCGGGTGCAGAAGCCGGGGCTTCATCATCATCAGGAGAAGAGATTTGCTCTTTGTCTATAATGCAGCAAGGCGGTAGCACGGTTGGCAATTAGCGTGGTGGTGGCAGTAGTGGAAATTCAGGGGCCAAACGTGCCAGGGGGAGACCACCTGCTTCGCGGCAAGCTACCATTCAGGGAGGTAGTATAACAGGGGTTCGCAGTGAAATAGTGCGGACTGCGGGTGGGAAAATCAGCTACTCTGCAGTGTGGTTGTTCTTCATAAAGAATCAGGAGGACCTTAGCATAGTCACATGCAAAATCTGTCGGCAGAAAGTGAAGCGTGGCCAGGGTCCCAATCTCGGCACCACGGCCCTGCGTCAACACATGATTCGCCACCATAAAGCGGCCTGGGATAACCGTGGCTCCGATGTAGTGGTCCAGCCTGCCGCATCACTCAGTGGCCATCCGCTCCCTCCGTCATCCAGCCAAGGCTCCACCACCTCAGCCGAAGGGAGCATTGTGTCAAACCCTCCTTCTTGCGCTCCTGCTTCTTCCGCTCGTAGTCAGCCATTCCGCCAACAATCGATCGGCGAAGCCATGTCCAAGAGACAACAGTACGCGCCCACTCGTCCAACGGCGAAGAAGTTGAATGTGCTCCTGTCCAAGTTGCTGGTGTTGCAGTCCCTCCCTTTCCAACTGGTGGACTCTGCAGCTTTCAGGGAATTGATGGCTTGTGCTGAGCCGAGGTGGAGAGTCCCAAGCCGTCATTTCTTTGTGAAGAAGGCAAAGTTTGTACAAGAGAAGATGGGCCAGTCCTTGAGCCTGTCGGTGTGTTCAAAAGTGCACGGCAGCGCCGACGTGTGGAGCTGTAACTACGGGCAGGAACAATACATGTCTTTTACGGCCCACTGGGTAACTGTTGTTCCTGCACAGCCACAACAGCAACTTGGACAGGTCACACCGCTTCCTCCTCCACTCTCTCGCTCCCAGGCGGTACTTTTACAGTGTGTGCCTCCTCCTCTTCCCCCGTGTCCTCGGCCTCCACTGCACGTCCAAATCTCGGTGGCCCTTCATCATACCACGTGTGTAGGGCACAGCAGTGTCAAGCCGTCCTTTATATGGTTTGCCTTGGCGAACGGAGTCACACAGGGGAGGAACTGCTAAAGTTCATTAGGGAAGAAATCTGAGTATGGCTTACTCCACAAAATCTGGAAATGGGAACCATGGTGACCGACAATGGGAAGAACATTGTGGCGGCGCTGCGACAAGGAAGTGTGAACCATTCGCCCTGCATGGCACACGTGTTGAATCTGGTTGTCAAGAAGTTCATCAAGTCTTCGCCCCATTTGCAAGATGTCCTGACAATGGCAAGGAAACTGTGCATGCACTTCAGCCACTCGTACACCGCCAAGCACACTTTGCTTGATCTGCAGCGTCAGAACGGTATCCCACAACATAGTCTCATTTGTGACGTTGCCACACATTGGAATTCCACCCTCCATATGTTGGACAGACTATACGAACAAAGAAAAGCCATCACGTATTTTTTGATGATACAAGCAGATAGGAATACTCCCCTGTGTAACTTCAATGTGAACGAGTGGCAGCTCATTCGTGACACCTGCAGTTTGCTGAGGCCCTTTGAGGAAGCCACATTTTTTGTTAGTGGCTCGAATTACGCCATGAACGACGTAATTGCACTCCTACATTTACTCTAAAAAATGATTGAAAACATGGCTGGTCACGGCAATGGAGACGTTGCACCTACATCAGAAGGCTACATGAGTCCTGTGGGGGATGAACTGGAGGAGGATGATGAGGGGCAGAGCGGAGCACAGTTTACGGTAGATGAGATGGCCAGTGTTTCTGGTCATTAGACAGGAGAGGAGGAGCAGGAGCTGCCAGAGGAGCTGGAGGGTTATTACGAGGGAGGCGAGACAGAGAACCCAGACACACCGTGGCAGTATGCAGTGGAGATGGAGGCAGGTAGTCCCAGCGAGTCACTGTCACAAATGGCACGATGCATGCTGAGTTGCTTGCGTAGTGACCCCCGAATTGTCAAAATTCGCCAGCAGATTGACTTCTGGATCTCCACCTTATTAGACCCTCGCTACCGGCCCAGAATGGGGACCTTTTTTACACCCACTGAGAGGGAGGACAAACTGACCTACTTCAGGGAGCTTCAATGTAGTCGGTTGGCCGATGCCTATCGGCCACATGGTCCATCCACTCGCAGGTCTGACTCGGGGGGCCCTCTGCGCTCACCTTCCACTGCCACGGCTGCTGGGGAGGGGTGGCAGGTGCAGTACCGGCTCAATCAGCAGCAGCCTGAGTCTACAGTCGCTGATGAGTAGCTTCCTTCAGCCGCATAGTGAAGCTACTCATCAGCAGCAGGTGGATATGGAGCAGGACCTGAACCAGCAGGTAGTGGCTTACCTCAACATGACCCTGCCAACAACCGTTGAAGATCCGCTGGACTTCTGGGCAGCCAAACTCGATTTATGGCCGCAACTAGCGGAGTTTGCGCTGGAAAAGCTGTCCTACCCGGCCAGTAGTGTGCCATTAGAGGGGGTGTTTACTGCGGCCGGGGCCATAGTCACCCCAAGGCGAACTCGTCTGTCCACTAAAAATGTGGAGAGACTGACGTTTGTCAAGATGAATCAGGGATGGATAAGCCAGGATTTCCAGCCACCAATGACAGATGGGTATGAGTATATTGATCATGCTCCTTCAACAAAATTTTCTCTATTGTGGTTGGTTATGAAACCCTCTGGGGCAGACCTGGGCATTGTACGGCCCGCTTGCCACATACGGCCCTTTGATTGGCTCTGACAGGCCCGCGCTGATTTGGGGACAACTATGCTGCCTAATCTGGGGGACATCTATGCTGCCAAATCTGGGTGACATCTATGCTGCCTAATCTGGGGGACAACTATGCTTCTTATCTGGGGGACAACTATGCTCCTAATCTGGGGGACAACTAAACTCCTAATCTGGTGGACATCTATGCTGCCTAATCTGGGGGACAAGTATGCTCCTAATCTGGGGGACATCTATGCTGCCTACTCTGGGGGACAAGTATGATCCTAATCTGGGGGACATCTATGCTGCCTAATCTGGGGGACATCTATGCTGCCTAATCTGGGGGACAAGTATGCTCCTAATCCGGGGGACATCTATGCTGCCTACTCTGGGGGACAAGTATGCTCCTAATCTGGGGGACAACTATGCTCCTTATCTGGGGGACAACTATGCTTCTATTCTGGGGGACATGTATGGTGCCTAATCTGGGTGTCAGCTATGCTGCCTAATCTGGGGGACAACTATGCTCCTAATATGGGGAAAACTGATGCTTCTGGCCTTGGGCCAATAATTTTTTGAAGTTTAGCAGTAGCTAAATTTATGCTTAATGCAAATGTAAACATTGATCTTTAAATGTAAGGGGTTATGAAAACCTCTTGGGTACTGCAAATGCATGCTCCAGACTCATTCTGTGTCTTTCAGGAACTACTTGCCTCCCTGGTGCCTCTGGCCACTAAATGGTCTCCTCTTGCTGCCAACATGTCCACGCTGTGTCAGTCAGCCACTATATGGTGTCCTCATGCTGCCAACACCTCCACGCTGTGTCATTTAGTCACTACATGGTCACTACACGGTCTCCTGAAACTGATGCCACCACCAGGCTCTGTCATTGTGCTGCTGTGCGGCAGTGATTCTAAGAGCGATGCCGGTAATCTGCATGCTATTCTGAATAACAGTATTATTTCACTACCCCAGCACACTCCATATGCGTTTTATGACACAGCAAAGTATTCTATACCCCTATAGAGGCTGTATGTAGTCTAGAAATAGCCTTTTTTAATATTGATTCGCCGGGAACAAATTCGGATCGAAACAAACTTTTCGGGAAAATTCGGCGAATCAAATTTTTGAAAAGTTTGCTCATCTCTAATCATGAATTATATGTACGGACGATTAATTTCAGCTCATAGGACCCACAAGAACATCTCTACATTGGGTTAACTGTGATATGGCCAGGGCTTGTCTAAACGGAATAACCTTTTGCCTCCCTATCTGCAATATACATTTCTGAACCTAATGGAGCACTAATGTAATGGGTTGTTACCTTCACAGTTGTGGATTGATTTAGGTTGTGCACACATACACAGAAACACGTGCTCGATGTGTATTAATATACAATTACTTGATATGCAACACACAAAGTAGATATTATTTCAAATGATGTGCAGCCTGAAATATGGGTCATTATAGAGATAATTGCTTACGGAGCCTCCATAATGAACTGCAGACGGTATATCATGTTTCTCCTGTAATAAAATCTAAATGTAATTTATTTTTTATAAGTTCTACAATTTCCCTGAATCGACCAGGTTCTCGGCGCAGGTCTCAGATATTTATGATGATGTCAAGCAGAGTTTAGAATGTTCAATGATGCAGAACATGAATGTTACAATGTAACATCCCAATAATCTACAGCTTTAATATTCTCTATACCAACACCTCTGGATTACTGATGTTTATTAGACAGAACTGGACATTTTACAAACTGTAAAAAACTGCATGCATTGGATTCTTTTTTCTTAAATTCAACAGCAGCTGAAAGTTCATATTCTGTTCATGTGGTTCATGGTGTCCAGGATTAGAGAAACATGGATGATTTGTTTTGAAAAGGGGCCACACCTATCCACAGTCTCTTATAAATAACGGTAAGGTACCAGGCCTACCAAAAGCCCACATAATATGAACCCCTTGCAACAGAAGGACACCGAACTCTGTGTTTTTGAAAGCCTAGTTCTTCAGCACATTTTTAGAATAAACCTATGGATAAGTGTTGGGCTGTTTGTAGAAAAAAATATATATATATTTTTAAAACAACCAATTTTTCTGTGCCCTAAAAGGGAATATTTGACACAATAGAGTAAGTGTCTTGTTGGAGCCCGTCATATAGTCAGACCTAAACATAGTGAAAGCACTATTTTTTTTCTCTGCTAAATTCCTGTAAAATTACCAGATTGAATGGGGTTCGTTGGGACCCAATAGTAGCCATTTGCATCTGACCTGTTTTAGGGTCTGATCAGCTCAAAAAAAAAAAAAAAAGAGAGAGACGATCAGACCCTTAATGGGTTCGATGTGCCAACAATGTAAACGAGGCCTTAGTGTCACAAAGACTTCCTTTGATGCACTCCTCTGATACTCAATAAATGGACAGGAAGTCCAGGGGCCATTGTATAATGGTCATACTTGGTCATACTTGCATAATGTTTCTGTAGGAATTTGTTCAATGTGACATCAGATATTTGGATACTTTGAGGTCCTGACAACTTCTATACTATATTCTATTTGATTATCCTACTAGTAATTAAGGTATTTTATGACTACATCATTTTTTGTATTTAACTCTTTTGTACATTATTATGGGGGGCTGCCATCTTGTCTGAGCTGTTTTTTAACAACATTTAGAGATATGCTTTACAGCAGGACCCATGGACACAGCCAACAATAGACATTAGCTTTTTCATTCACATGAATTGGAAACATTACTGGACATTCTCTGTGATCTTTTCAGGGGTAATTCTACAGTGAGGGATATGCTGATCTGTGAGCAACAGCTATTTTGTCTGTACTTCTGTTATCTATACACTGGTGTCACCTTTCACTGTAATCCTGTTTGCGATGAAAAGTAGAACACAGCTAAGAAGTGATCAGTACAGAACAGCAAGTTTCAGCTTAGTTTTAAGGGTTATTTTAAAATATAGATAGTAAAATGGAAAATAAAAAAAAAACACAAAAGAATCTTGAAAATTATGGTTGATTCAGACAGGTTCATAAATCTCATACTAAAAACATGATTTCATTAAAATCACTGTAGACCTATGTCTCATGACAATACGGAGTAGAGCACACTATCATGACAAATTAAATGGGCATTTCTGGATTTTTGTTCTTTGAATGTAAGACAGGGGCATCAAAGTTACATTAAGTCTAGTTACTAATATACATCTCTTACCTATATTTGGTGGCCGGTATGAAATTTCATTATTTTTTTCCCCCTGAAGTTAATTGTTTGCAGCCTACAAAATGTGTTGTCTCTGACCTTTTCCAGCTCGCTGTGCGGCCTGAGACATTACATCACAAGTCAGGTGCTAAAGGGGGCTTGTCTGCTTTGTTTGCTGTGTGAAGCCACCCCCCTGATGATGTTACCGGCACACATGTGTGCATTCATCATTACAGAGATCCACAGCTTGTGTGTCAGATCATGTTACGTGAGTCATGTGATCAAAGGGGGCATGGCTGTGGTACAATGGGTGAGGTGACGATATAAGGGAGAGAAATTAGTCACCTCCCAACTTGAAACAAAAGATCCTGCGATTGTAGTCTGAGGGAGGCCGCAGAAACAGGAAGTAACAAGTTCCCAAAAACAAGCCAGTAGCATGATTGAAGACACAGGACACAGCCATTTACCACCAACACAAGCACAGATCCTTGTTAAACATATCCATTACTGTATGACACTTAATTACTAGAGTCACCTTATGTTGAATTACCCCTTTAAGAGATGTATTTTTCTGAATCTCTAATCCACATCTCTGTGTCCCTACACGTACATTCTACTAGAGATTTAATTCAGAGAGGATTTTAATCTGATGTCCTAGGTGTATAGCAAAGTGATTTTTAAACCAAACTCCACATGTTTCAATTATTCCAATGAAAATATCACAAGGATAATGAATGCTACTTTAATGTCTGCTTTAATGTTTCATGAGGATTAGCCGGTATTATACTAGCCTCTTTGGCCTCACTTATCATATAACCCCCTTTAATAGCAATTGAAGTGATTCTATTTTAATTGGCATTTGAATAACAAATCTGTGTCCAACAAGAAAAAAAAATATTTATACAAATAGAATTGATGTATTCACGAAACGCGCAAGTGCAGCCTAAGTGTCTTTTAATGCCTGTCAGTCATCAGGAAAGGTCAAGCGATCAATAATTTCGAAATTTTATGCAAGTAAAGGCTTTCTCATTAGCTGAAGAGCATGTGTGTGGATCTGCCCATGTCATGTTCGACATTTGGTGGATTTGAAGTTTACTCTGTGTTTAACGCTATCAATAATGTAATGTGTTTATAGTCTGTGACTATAATACTGTAAATTAACTTTTCATGTTATTCCTCAGACTGGTCTGCATAAAAAAGTGTCCAAAGGGCCTAAGAATCTGTGCCCAAATGATTGGGTATTGGAAAGACTGGGCACTAGTAAAAGTAAGTCCCATTGAAGCAATAGAGGTAGAAAAAAATAAATATATAGTAAATATTATGTAAATAAAATAAAATGGGCACTGTCACTATAAAAAATGTTTGAAGATACATCGCTAGCCTGCTGCCAACCATGCTGCCTATGATGATCTTGTAGAGACATGTCAAAACTTTTGATGGTCAGGGTCTAGGTGCTCAGTTACAACTATCTGGGAGATGAGCACGCTAAGCAAGACAAATTTACAATGTAAATCTATGGGATTATTTCGGTCAGCCGCACTTTGCTTCCCACTTATTCTACTAATTGGTTGGAGTCTGAACTCTCAGACCCTGACTGATCAAAAATTTTGACATGTCTCTCAGATGTTTCAAAAGTTTTTTGAAGCAACGGCTACACTTTAAAGTAAGCATAATGGCCCTGATTTACTAAGAGTGGTGTGTAGTTTTGTGGGTTCTTTGTGGGTTTTAATTCCCTAAGTATTTTTCCACTGTATTTACAAATTTTTCCCTACATTTTGCTTATTTTACACATGCTTTGGGTTGTAGGGTTTCCTCAGCTCAAATCCACCACATTAAAGGGGTCCTCCTGTGGAAAAACTTTTTTTTTTTTAAATCAGCTGGTGCCAGAAAGTTAAACAGATTTGTAAATTACTTCTATTAAAAAATCTAAATCCTTTCAGTACTTTTTAGGGGCTATATCCCGATAGCAAACATATGCTGCTCTGGACAGTTCCTAAAATGGACAGCAGAGGTCAGCAGAGAGCACTGTGGTCATGACATCAGAGAAATCTAAAAAGTAAAGCATTTCCTCTCTAGTATACTGCCCCTAAAAAGTACTGGAAGGATTAAGATTTTTTACAGTACATTTTTACAATTTACAAATCTGTTTAACTTTCTGGCACCAGTTGATTTAACCAGCCTAGCGGTATTCCCGAGTGTGACTCGGGGTTAATTTTCGCTGCTAGAAGCGGTAACCCCGAGTCACGCTCGGGGTAGAATTGCAGAGTTGCTGTGCGGGCTGCACAGTATATCGCAAAAGCAATCGAATCGCGATTTTTGCTTTTTGCGATGTAGTGATGCAGCCCCCGGGAAAATATGTGATTATCTGCTCGGGTCGGCTCCCGTGGCGGGGGCCGGCCAGAGCAGGTAAAGACATATACTAAAAGTCAGTGTTTCTCAACCAGGGGGCCTCCAGATGTTGCAAAACTACAACTCTCAGCATGCCCGGACAGCCAAAGGCTGTCCGGGCATGCTGGGAGCAGTAGTTTCACAACAGCTGGAGGCCCCCTGGTAGAAAACCCTGAACTAAGTGTAAAAGTAAGAAGGAAGAAAATAAAAAAACCTTTTGCTCACCTAGTCCCGGTCCCTGAAGATGTCGTTCCCCTCCGTGCGCTCTGTTCACTGCTCTATTCATCTTACAGGACCTTTCCCTTTTCAGCCAATCACAGGCCGCAGTGGTGTAAAGCCTGTGATTGGCTGAAGGGGAAAGGGCTTGTTCTGCAGCAAATACACTAGGTTTGAAATCTGCCGGCAAACCCAGTGTATGCTGCAGGACAAGAAGGTGACAAGGTGACAAGGGGGGAATGTGACACAGGGGAGAATGTAACAAGGGGGGGGGGAATGTGACAAGGGGGGGGGATGTGACATAGGGGGGAATGTGACATAGGGGGGAATGTGACATAGGGGGGAATGTGACAGGGGGGGGGGGGGAATGTGACAAGGGGGGGGATGTGACATAGGGGGGAATGTGACATAGGGGGGAATGTGACATAGGGGGGAATGTGACACAGGGGGGAATGTGACACAGGGGGGAATGTGACATAGGGGGGAATGTGACAAGGGGGGAATGTGACAGGGGGGAGGAATGTGACAAAGGGGGGATGTGACAGGGGGGAGTGGAATGTAGCATGGAGGGGGGAGAAGGTAACAAGGGGGGGGGGAGAATGTAACAAGGGGGGAATGTGACAGGGGGGGATGAATGTGACTTGGGGGAGAATGTAACAAGGGGGGAGAATGTGACAGGGGGGATGAATGTGACAGGGGGGGGAGAATGCAACAAGGGGGGGGAATGTGACAGGGGGGGAATGTGATATGGGGGGGGAAATGTGACAAGGGAGGGGGAATGTGACGGGGGGAGATGTGGAATTTCAATGCAAAAAATTGTACCGCTTTTGGTACAAATTTCCAGACGGAATCGTACCGCTAGGGAGGTTAAAAAAAAAAAGTTTTCCACGGGAGTACCCCTTTAAATATGTTGTGATTTTTAGAAAATTTGGGGGATACACCCCTTTATTTGCTGACAATGCCTCTTTTCCTTACTGTCAGACCCCTTTTTTGGGTTTTCTGAATAAAATGGAGAGTTGGTCTGGTTTTTAAATTTTTTGGCCTAAATTCTGGCGCAAATTCTGGCAGAGACACAATTTATTTGGGGTGTAATTTGCCAAATTCTGGTTGTTAACCAGACAAAACAGGTCAGGTTTACAATAGTAAACCAGGCCCTATGTGTAAAAGGGGTTTCCTTAGGACTAAAACATTTTTTTGTCCAATCTAAGGCCATAAGGAAGGATTCAGCTCTCAGGAGTCCTGCAGATCAGCAGAACAAAGAAGCTATGACAGTCCATCCTTGTAATACTGCTGGGCTGCAGTGGAAGAATATCGGTCCCGTGGTCCCGAGAAAAAAGAGAAGTGCTTCTGTGGGCGCTCACCTCCGTCACAGATGTAGTTCGTCACAGGTATGTGGAAGTTTCCGAGAACTTGGTAAAATAAAACCGCTTGGACACGGATGTATTTTGGAAAATAATAGATATAGAGATAGCCTGATGAAGATGGGGTCCCTGCCCCTCGAAACGCGTTGCTGTATTGCATGCTGAAGGAATAAACCTTCTTTTTATTTTCCAAAATACATCCGTGTCCAAGCGGTTTTATTTTACCAAGTTCTCGGAAACTTCCACATACCTGTGACGGACTACATCTGTGACGGAGGTGAGCACCCACAGAAGCACTTCTCTTTTTTCTCGGGACCACGGGACCGATATTCTTCCATTCCAGTGACCGTCCTCCGCCGGTGAGAACGGGTCTAGTGCCGGCTGCACTCCTCCAATCTGTGTCCCCCAGAATAGTGGGAAACAAGCGTCTACTGGTGTTGTGCCCACGGTACAACACAGAAAGGTGAGCAAACCTAACATAACAACTGAAAACACGAATCTGGAAACGGCTGCTCCCCCCCTTCCTTGGAGCCGACATCCATTTTTTATTTAATTTAATTATTTTCTTTTACACTCAGATTATCTATATATATATATATTTCTTTTTTTACTACGCTTAGATGCGCATTGTGTCTCCTCTGTCTTTTTCTATATATTTCTGTTTGCTGGGCTGCAGTACCACGCGCAGCTGCTTGTATGGATAAGTGGCTTTATAAACACTGAAGAAGCCCCAGCGCAAAGAAGATTCAGCACACACTAGAGCACTGTGACCTTCATTTCTATTAATCATCATGAGACCTACATAGTTTAATAATGTGAAATTTCCACTCAAACTTTCCCTGACTGAAGATGTAGTCACTGGCAGACATCTTGGTGCAGTTTGCATAAAGCTGTGTAAGTGACCGTTGATGTGTACAGTGGTCCCTCAACATACAATGGTAATCCGTTCCAAATGAACCATCGTTTGTTGAAACCATCGTATGTTGAGGGATCCATGCAATGTAAAGAATAGGAAGTTGTACTCACCTGTCCCCGCCGCTCCGGATCGTCACTGCTCGTCATCGCTGCCCTGGATGTTGCGCTCCATCGCTGTCGCTGCGTCCCCGTGATGTCCCCGCTGCTCCGGAATGTCTCTGCTGCCCGGTATCGTCGCTCTCACGTTGCTGTCATCACGTCACTACGCACGACGCTCCTATTGCATGATGGGACGGTGTGTGCGGCAACGTGATGACGACAATGGAGAGCGCCGGCAATGGAGGGGATCCCGAAGAGAACGCTCCGGAGCCCCGAGGACAGGTAGGAGACCATCACCGGAGCACACGGGGCACTGTAAACGGCTATCCGGCGGCAGCTGAAGCAGTCTGCGCTGCCGGATAGCCGTTTATGCGATGGCCCCGACATACAAAAGCATCGTAAGTTGATGCTGCCTTCAACATGCGATGGCCTCTGAGAGGCCATCGCACGTTGAAATTATCGTATATCGGGGCCATCGTAGGTCGGGGGGTCACTGTACACATCACTTATATAGTAGTTTCTGGGGTGCCCTAAACTGCCAACATACAATGCCATGCAAAGTACGTAAGAGGAACAGGGAACAGAGTTCTTGCTCTTTATTTTGTACAATAAACCAATAATGCTTTATTTATCGCCTGTTTAATGTCAGTAGATTTGCAGACTGGCCCGGGGAGCAGGAGCCTTCTTATACTCTATGACAGTGGTCAACAACCTGGAGACCTCCAGATGTTGCAAAACTACAACTCCCAGCATGCACGGACAGCCTTTGGCTGTCTGTGCATGCTGAGAGTTGTAGTTTTGCAACATCTGGAGGTCCGTAGATTGGAGACCGCTGCTCTATAACATACTACATGAGCAGTGGCTGTCCCTGCTCCTGTTTCATGGTGCCCTACACGAATAGCATAGGTTTCCATGAAAAGTATATAAAGGAGCATGGACTCCTGTCAAAGACAGGTGCTCCTGCTCCTTCTGAAGCACGCTACTCTGATAGTAGAGCGCTCTTTGTGATAAATGTAGTGTGCCAAATGGTTCCATTTAGCTTTTCTTAATGGCTTATTAGACTCTTCTGTATAAGACTTGTTAGTCTTTGCCAGATTGAAAGCACAGAATAAGCTATCTTCTGTTTGCTCTTAGATTCTATATTCTGTTCACTCTGCCTAAGGCCCCCCTGTTCCAAGTCTGTTTCGTTGTCTTGTTCCCCACCTGATTCAAAGTTGCCTTCTGAAATTCACCTAGTCTGCTTCTGAAATTGGCTTTTGCTTGACTCTTCTGTATACATCTGCTACTTGTTAATCTACAGTTTGGCGTCTATGCTTGTCAGTCCTGTGCTTAATGATCCTGTGTCTTTGTCAGCTGGTCTTGTGGTTTTGCTTGTCTCTTCACACAACACCCCTTTGGCTACATTTGTCAGTCAGTCCTGTGTCTCTTCATGCTCAGTTCCAGTGACTACTTTCCATTGGCTGCTGTGTCAATTTTCAACTCCTGTTGCTGTGCACATTTTCATTTTGAATGCGTATCCACAATCCAATACTGTTGCTGTGTCCTTGTCATTGTTCTGCTGCTTTGTCCCTTTCCCACTCTGCAGCTGTGTCATTTTCCCCTTTTTTTTCTTTGTTCATGTTATCGCCCTATTACTTCCTGTCTTCCCTGCTGTGTCCAGCTGCCAACTAGGGGACTTTATGGGGACCATGGCCTGTGATTATTCCCCCTTAGACTCCATGTCCCAGTCTAGTCAGCTCCTAATTGGTTGCAGTCCAAAAGATCAATATACTTGTTCAGAGATTCTCCTTTATGTTGAATAAGCATGTGCTTTTTGTGTTTATCCTCTTCAATAATTACATGCAAATAGTTCACATATAGTGTACAGAAAGCTTCCTCTAGTGGTGGCAGGAAGCAACCATAACTTTATTATTTCCATACTTTTTCTTTTACAGTACCTGTCATTAGCAAAAACATTTTATATAATGTAGAAAATAATTTCATATGTATATTTGTAACATACATTGGTTAGAAAACATGTATATTTTGTCCTTGCAGCATTGTCTCTGTAAGGAGACCAAATACAGGAAGTGTGTGTGGAGGAAATGCAGGGCTCTGTACACTGAGGACAAGTAGGGCTCTGTACACTGAGGACAAGCAGGGCTCTGAACACTGAGGACAAGCAGGACTCTATGTACACTGAGGACAAGCAGGGCTCTGTACACTGAGGACAAGCAGGGCTCTGTACACTGAGGACAAGAAGGGCTCTGAACACTGAGGACAAGCAGGGCTCTGTGCTCTGAGGACAAGCAGGGCTCTGTACACTGAGGACAATCAGGGCTCTGTACACTGAGGACAAGCAAGGCTCTGTACACTGAGGACAAGCAGGGCTCTGTACAGTGAGGACAAGCAGGGCTCTGTACACTGAGGACAAGCAGGGATCTGTACACTGAGGACAAGCAGGGGGATCTGTACACCGAGGACAAGCAGGCCTCTGTACACTGAGGACAAGCAGGCCTCTGTACACTTAGGACAAGCAGGGCTCTGTACACTGAGGACAAGCAGGGATCTGTACACTGAGGACAAGCAGGCCTCTGTACACTGAGGACAAGCAGGGCTCTGTACACTGAGGGCAAGCAGGGCTCTGTACAGTGAGACACACCCTGGGCTCACAAAGCAGGATGATTGACAAGCAGGGAGCCTGCACAGAGCCCTTCTTGTCCTGCCATCACTTCCTGTATTTGGCTTCCTCATAGAGACACACAGGTAATAGCTGCAGGGACAAGACATTTTTTCACCCAAAAATATACACATTTTTAACCAATGTGTATTAAAAATATACATATAATGGTATTATCCTCATTATACAAAAAGTTTCTGCAAACAAAAGGCACACTTTAAGAAATTATAAATAACATTAGAACGTCATTATACATTGCAAAAGGATTCAACATATTTTCTAAAAATAGTTTCTTATGGTTCTGTTAGAAACCTTGTAAGAAGATTTTTTCCTTTCTTTCAGGCGGTTCTGTCCGTGCTCTGTAATCAGTTTCTAAATGTGGGGAACGAGAAGCCATTTAAGAAAATGGATTTAATTGGTTAATCACAGACAAAGACAAATCAGAAACTGTTGACATCAATAAAAAGGCAACAAGACAACTATATGCCTTTTTATGTGTTGTTTCATTAATTGTAAAGTCATCCATGTGTACAACAGAATGATTTGCATATAAATAGAAATTAAATTCTTAATTGAATATCTTTGCTCGAACTGCTCAACCAAAATGCAAATATATGCACGAAAAGGCGCTTACATTTCTATGTAAATTGTTTGTAACGTGTCCATAGAATTTCTGGAGCTTGGCAAACCCAAAACTACTGGAGTAAAGAATTGACGTGACCTTTTTTTTGTAGTATTTCAAGTGTACATTTTTGTTTTAGGTTTGATACATTGAAAACCCGGTAAGCAAAAGTTGCATACATGTAAGTCTCTTCAATGGATTCCTGTAGAAAATAATCAAAAAGTTGAGTAAGGAGAAACATAAGTAGAAATGTTACTCCTTCCTGCCATTTGATGTACTATTATGTCATGATATTGGGAAGGTGGTGTGGAGAGGGCTAAAGAGCTGGGTTCTATACACTGCAGGTGCCATCTGTGGATTATAGCTGGCACCCATCACCACCCTGGACTATTTATCCTAGATCAATGTTTTCCAAACAATGTGTCTCCAGCTGTTACAAAACTACAACTCCCTTTGGAGTCACAAAACATTTGGCTGTCCAGATATGCTGGAAGTTGTAGTTTTAAATACCTTTGACCTAGGGACAAGCCCTAAGTCCCTAATACCCTTTTTAAGCCCACCCCCTAAAACTTAACTTTTATTAACTAACAACTAGTAGCAAATGTTATTGTGATCAAACCAATTAAAACCAGGCCTTCCTGTGTGTAATGACTGTATCAATAGTTAACTAGAAGCTGCCGCTATCTTATTATGTAGTTTAGAACCAGTGATCTGCAGTATCACTGTTTCCTGTAACACACAGGAGGTTGTTTAAAGGAGTACTCCGGCGCGCACTTTTTTCCTTTCATCCCGTCCGGGCTGCAAAATAAAAGAAAACACACTTTCTCTTACCTGCATACGCTCCCCCAGAGCTCCGGTACACTCCGGTACAGGTGTTCGGTCCCCGGGCTGTATTCTTCTTACTTCCTGTTAGCCCGGCACGTGACACGGAGCTTCAGCCTATCACCGGCCGCAGCGATGTCCCGCCTCGGCCGGTGATAGGCTGAAGCTCCGTGTGACGTGCCGGGCTAACAGGAAGTAAGAAGAATACAGCCCGGGGACCGAACACCTGTACCGGAGTGTACCGGAGCTCCGGGGGCTCGTTGGCAGGTAAGAGAAAGTGTGTTTTCTTTTATTTTGCAGCCCGGACGGGATCAAAGGAAAAAAGTGTGTTCCAGACTACTCCTTTAAAAGCTGGAAATGCCCCCTCAGGAGGGGGCATATCCAGCTTTTAAACAACCTCCTGTGTGCTTTGATCACAATAACATTTGGTACTAGTTGTTAGTTAATAAAAGTTAAGTTTTAGGGGGGTGGGCTTAAAAGGGTATTAGTGAAAGGTATTTAGGTTGATTTGACCCTAACCCATTCCAGGGTAAAAGTTGTTGTGAGTTGTAGTTTTGAAACAGCTGAAGAAAATACTGGTCTAGATAATGCAGGCAATAGGTACTGTGGCATCTAGGTGGTTAAAGGAGTACTCTGGAGCGCTGGTACTTAAAAAAAAAGTTTACGTCATCTGCTCTTTCAAGACCTTTCTAACGATACCTCATTTGTCAAATTTGGCCCAGCCATTCTCTTGTAATTGCCACCTGTAGCAGTAAGCAGCCATGTCATAAAGACTACATTTCCCATGACTCCCTGCGCCAGCTTCCTGTTAGCTTCTGCTCTCTCCCCCTCCTCCCCCCCCCCCCCAGGAAATTATAATAAATTATAATAAAGTGATGCCCACAGCTCCTTCCCTCCTTCCTCCTCCTTCCATGTGCCCACTAGCACAGTGTTTCCCAACCAGGGTGCCTCCAGCTGTTGCAAAACTACAACTCCCAGCATGCCCGGGCAGCCGAAGGCAGAATACCCCTTTAACCATGGTCAATTATGAGCTAAAGATCCCAGCACTTCAAGGCAACCATCCTAAACATTTTATAACATGACTCCCTGGATCTAGTTTTAGGGGATACTATTCAAACCTAAGATGTATTCATGAATGTGCATTAAAGAAGTACTCCGGTGGAAACAAAAATTATGAAAAAATATTAACCCTTCCTGTCTTTATTAGCTGCTGTATACTACAGAGGAAGTTGAGTTGTTCTTTTCTGTCTGACCACAGTGCTCTCTGCTGACACCTCTGTCCATGTCAGGAACTGTCCAGGGCAGGAGAGGTTTTCTATGGGGATTTGCTCTTACTCTGGACAGTTCCTGACATGGACATAGGTGTCAGCAGAGAGCACTGTGGTCAGACAGAAAAGAAATTCAGAAAGAAAAGAACTTCCTCTGGAGCATACAGCAGCTGATAAGTACTGGAAGGATTACGTTTTTTAAAGGAAAACTGTCACATATTTTCTCCCACACTATCCACAGGTACTGGTGGATAGTGCGGGAGACGCCCTACCTTGGTCTGATCCGCGCCGCCGATCGCCCCCAATTATAGTTTTAATCTCTGGGTATATACTGCTGTAACTGGCATGGGCGGGCTTCTGTGGGCTAAATGGCACTGACGTCAGCGCCGCTCATGAATATTCATAAGCAGCGCTGATGTCAGTGCCAGTTAGCCCGCAGAAGCCCCGCCTGTGCCAGTTACAGCAGGATATACCCAGAGATTAAAACTACAATTGTGGGGCGATCGGCGGCGCGGATCAGACCAAGTTAGGGCTTGTGTTAATCAGCGTCTCCCACACTATCCACCAATACCTGTGGATAGTGCGGGAGAAAATATGTGACAGTTTCCCTTTAAATAGAATACATTTAAAAATCTGTTTAACTTTCTGGCACCAGTTGATTTAAAAAAATAAAATAAAATGACACCGGAGTAACCCTTTAAGTAGTCTTTCTTCTGTCATTCTATTACTCACATATAACATTTGCAGTGTTTTCAAATCCTGATGATCAAAAAGCAAAAAGAAAGAAAGAGGATCAAGTGAAAAAGCAAGTGCTTTATAGATGAGACATTCAGAACTTGTTGAGGAGCATAGGACCACTCCTACTAGACAAGTGACTGCAATGCATGTGCATTATTTTATATCTTATAAACTCTGCAGTGAATTGAGTTATTTTAGGTAAACTTGCTTCATAACACATGAGGTTTACGTGACCTCTCCGGAGAATGGTTCAGAACACATCCACTTTCTTATCGCAAGTCCTGGCAGACTCGTGTGTTAATGATCGGCACAATGCAGGCGTAAAGACAGGTTATTGACACTGTGTGTGAATACGCATCAGGCTCAGCTATTTTCCCTGCAGATCAAATTGTGTGTTAAATAAGTAATGGTAGGAAAGTAACCTGTTAAATGTACTGAAAATAATTGAACCTCCGCTAAGTAGACTTTAAAACCAGACCTGTAGTGCATACCATTCACTTAGTATAATGTGCTAAGGGTTTATGAAGCTTAACAGTATTAGCAAAGCCAACATTATATTGGCTGGGGCCCGGTACTTCTCTTGCGGTGTACTGTCATACAGTATAGAAATTACTGTACAGTACCATAAAGGGTTCTGCCCATACAACAGTGCCATATGTTGGGCAAATAAACCTTATGCATTGCCAATGGCATTGCCTGCACTAAAATTCACTGAATTATATACACTGCTCAAAAAATATACAATGCTCAAAAAAGGAGAGAAGTTCACTTAGTCCATGCTAGTCCACTAAGCATGGACATCAGAAATAGGAGAAGAGAACTGTCTGAGGACTTGAGAACTACAATTGTGGAAAAATATCAACAATTTCAAGGTTACAAGTCCATCTCCAGAGATCTAGATTTGCCTTTGTCCACAATGCGCAACATTATCAAGAAGTTTGCAACCCATGGCACTGTAGCTAATCTCTCTGGGCGTGGATGGAAGAGAAACATTTATGAAAGGTGTCAACGCAGGATAGTCTGGATGTTGGATAAGCAGCCCCAAACAAGTTCCAAAGATATTCATGCTGTTCTGCAGGCTCAGGAAGCATCAGTGTCATGAAATAAAACACTATGGCAGGAGACCCAGGAGGACCCCACTGCTGACACAGAGACATAAAAAAGCAAGACAACATTTTGCCAAAATGAACTTGAGTAAGCAAAAATCCTTCTGGGAAAACGTCTTGTGGAAAGATGAGACTAAGATAGAGCTTTTTGATAAAGCACATCATTCTACTGTTTACAGAAAACCGAATGAGGCCTACAAAGAAAAGAACGCAGTACCTACAGTGAAATATGGTGGAGGTTCAATGATGTTTTGGGTTATTTTGCTGCCTCTGGCACTGGGTGCCTTGAATGTGTGCAAGGCATCATGAAATCTGAGGATTACCAATGGATTTTGGGTTGCACTGTACAGCCCAGTGTCAGAAAGCTGGGTTTGCGTCCGAGATCTTCGGTCTTCCAGCAGGAAAATGATCCCAAAACATACGTCAAAAAGTACCGAGAAATGGATAGCAACAAAGCGCTGGAGAGTTCTGAAGTGGCAGCAATGAGTCCAGATCTAAATCTCATTGAACACCTGTGGAGACATCTTAAAATTGTTGTTGGGAAAAGGCGCCTTCCAAGAAGAGAGACCTGGAGCAGTTTGCAAAGGAAGAGTGGTCCAACATTCCGGCTGAGAGGTGTAAGAGGCTTATTGATGGTTATAGGAAGCGATTGATTTTAGTTATTTTTTCATAAGGGTGTGTAACCAAACATTAAGTTAAGGGTGCCAATAATTTTGTCCAGCCCACCTTGGGAGTTTGGTGGGACATTGGCCCTCATTTACTATTCTAAACCCGACTTCTTTTGTCGGGTATTTTTGGTGCATCTTAGTCTGCGACATGTCGCAGACATCGTGCGCCAGTCTGCGACATGATGCAACATTTTTTCCCGACAGACCTGATGTGGATTCTCCCAAACCCGAAAAAGTGGCGTAACCCGATATTTCTGAGCTTTCCCACGTATTTATAAAGGTTTCCAACCCGAATTTGTTGAATTGTTGTGGATTTTTTCCCGACAACTCAGAGGAGTTGGAAACCAAAACCAACAAAACCCACGTGCGACAAACAGGATGCGACATAATAATAAATACCAGGGGAAAAAAGCAGTCGGGTAAGAAAGCAACATAGACTTACAACCCGATTTTCTAAGTAAATGAGGGCCATTATGTCCAATTAGCTTTTTTCCTCCCTTTTTGGGTTTAGTTCCAATACACACAAAGGGAATAAACATGTTTATAGATAAACATGTGTTACTGCAATCCTTTTCTGTGAGAAATACTTCATTTTATAGAAAAATTTCAGGGACGCCAACATTTACGGCCATGACTGTATATATGTATATATATATATATATATATATATATATATATATATATAAAAATATAAAAAGTATATTAAGTATATAGGGGAGAATCATCAAAACCTATTCAGAGGAAAAGTTTCTGAGTTGCCCATAGCAACCAATCAGATCGCTGCTTTCATTTTTGAAAAGGCCTCTGAAAAAAAGGAAAGAAGGGCGTGGCTAAGACTTCTAGGGGGCGTGGCTAAGGCTGCTTTCACACTATAAAGTTGCTCCGTTTTAAAGACCTGTTATAATGTCCTGTTAAGAAAACCCTTATAAAGGACGTTAAACCGCCGTTACAAAATCCCATTAAAGTCTATGGGATTTTTTGATTATGCGTTATCACCCGTTATAGTCCCTTATAAATAACGGACGTTATTTGTGATGGGAGAAAAAACGTTACATGCACAATTTTTTTTCCCATTGCAAATAACGACAGTTATTCATAACAGGCTATAACGGGTGATAACGGATAATCAAAAAATCCCATAGACTTTAATGGGATTTTGTAACGTCCGTTTAACGTCCATTTTTAAGGGTTTTCTTAACAGGATTTTATAACGTGCCTTTAAAACGGAGCAACTTTATGGTGTGAAAGCAGCCTTATTTGGACTAAGAGACAGAACTGCAAGTCAGGCCCCAAAGACCAGTGTTTCTCAAGCGCGGTCCTCAAGTACCCCCAGCAGGTCATGTTTACAGGTCATAAAATTCTGGTCAGTGAATCAGTTATATCACCTGTGAAAGACATGACCTGTTGGGGGTACTGGAGGACTGCGCCTGAGAAACACTGTTTTAGACAGAATCAAAGGCACATGGTCTCTGTCTCCAAGGGTGGGGGCCAGAGGCAGTTAGGGGAAGGAAGCCGAGACAGAGTGGACACAGGTTAGCTCATTTTGCTGCATTTAGCACTGATAAGTGCTTTATAAAGCTCTGCAACGGTGCATTACTTGCAAATACTTGCTTGGGAAGTTATTATTATCATTACATGAGAAATTTAAATAAACAATATCTATCTTAACTGTACTACCCTCTTTAAGTTGTTTTCATGTGCAATGTTTTTGCATAAGTAATTTTGAAAAGCAATACAAAATAGTTATTGGAAATCATTACAGGAACAGAAAGAAAACAGATGGGGAGGCTAAATGGGTATACTGGGCAGTAGTGTCATGGCTCCCATGAAGGAAGATTATGCAACTGCTACAGGAACTGTGGGCTAAGATGTACATCACATTAATATGCCATATTAGCTCCATGTCAACAACCTCTACTGAACTTAAATACACTTTAGCCAAAAGTCGGCCAACTGGAGGAACCTGCCAACTGTCTTAAGTGTATGGGGGGCACTCAACTCTCCCCTGACAGGTCCTGTTGTAGGATATAACGTTCAGGTATGTTGGATTTCAACTACCCAACCATTTCGCCTTCAAGACATAAGCTGGCACTGGAGCACTCTGGAAGTGGCTTACCCCTTCTCTCTCCATTGAGAACACAACGTCAAGCCAAACAGTCATGTCGATGGAAGATCAGTAAATATGAACACATTTTCGGACGACAGCTACTGTATGGCCCCCTTTCCAGTCCACTCAAAGTGACAATAATGAGCACAGCTAGCCCAGGAAGCTTTTTACTAAAGTATAGTGCCTTGTATCATCTAGGTAGTTCCTGCTGGACAACAATAAATGCTGTCTTGTAGAGCTGACCACTTTATTCTATGAAAGCAGAAAAAAAAGGAAAAACTTAACCACCATAAATAGAAAAAATAATAATATAAAAACAGCATAAAGAGAAATGTATAAACTCGAGGTACTGTAGAATAGAAAGAAATTTACTTCCGCCATTCATAGGAATAACATTTATAGAATTAAGTGTCGCCGGTTCCTTTCATCTATTGATTATGTGTTCATCAAATTAATTTCCATGCACTTATGTTAATGTGAGGTGACAGTCGAGCTCTATTAAATGCTTCTCCAAGCTTGAATGATCTTTCTTTCATTACATGCTCTCTCCCGAAGGAGACGCAAATGTGTCGAAAATATAGAAAAATAAAAAAAACATGCAATCGCCACAAATTATTTTCAACGACTAACATTAAATAAGTTTTATTATGAAGAAATGTGATATTGTCTCCGGAATTTGAAGGTTTCGGAACTGACATTGCAATACCAATAACGGCAAGCGAAATGAGTTTAGCATCTTCCATCCTCTCATCTCAGCAATTCACCTGTTATTCTGTGGAGACGGTGTAAGAAGGCTTGTATATTGTAAATAGAATTGGGGAATCTCTACAGACCTCACAGGAAGCATACCCTTGAAAAGTGGAAAGATGAAATTATTCTTACGGTTAAGCGCTAAAGACGGGCTCTGTATATTAGCTTGTAGTCAACTGAAGAGCGTCATTTATCTTTCATTTCCCTTTAGAGCAACCGCATCTATAAGGAAGCCAAATCCAACCTCAGGCTCCATTAAAATTTAAAGGGGATTTCTGGTTTAATACAAATAAAGCTTAATTTACTGTGTAGATTAAAAACTATACAAATTCCTAATAAAATTAGCATTTCAGTTGCTCTCTGCCAGTGATCGAGAACACTCTTCATCCAGAGACAGCTAATCCTGCTCTCGGCAATGGTATTGAGCCTAAAGCTGCCCGTGCTTTTTAGATATCTGTCTCCCAACCACCCTATGCACGTGCATGTATTTTTAGTGTAGAAAAGGAGATAAGCCATTGCTAGACACCTTTGGCCCCAGCCTATCTCACCTAAATACAAAAGGATTGGGCAATTGATATCCAACTTTCTGATCCGTCTCTAGCTAACATCATCTCTTTAAAAGAAAGTTAGAATTCCATAAAACTCAGATGGTTGGTCACCTTTGGTACAAAAATCGGTTTGCCATAACAGAATCAGTGCAAAATTCTGTACTGTACTGTACAGCGGTGCAGAACTTTTGATGAGGGCCATGTGTAATGAAAATATTTCATTGAGCGCAGCCTGCAAGAGAAGTCCTGAGCCCCTCTAGGTGACTGGACAATAATCCAAGAATTAAAATTCACAGAAACAATAGGAATTGATAAGTTGATAAGTTGATAAGTTGATAAGTAATGGAGCGCTATAGGAGATTCAGATCCTGATGAGGTCACCTGTAAAGGTGGATGTCACTTAAATTGTCTGCTCCGGGCCCACTACTTAGGTTTATATGTGTATATTGTTGTGTGGTATCACGGTACCGAATTGCATACCGTACCTTGTATGGTGGTCCCTAAAGTCAGAGTTACTACGTTCAGGTAAGGTCCCCCAGGTGGGACAGCCCCTAGTCGCCTCCTCCTTCTCTAATTTTATAGTGTTTATGTGTATATTTTATAATGTAAATATATAATATAATGTATATTAGTATACTTACCTTGGTAGCGTCGCAGGACCTTCAGTCATGTGACTATGTTAATTCCTCTATGGTATGTTGGAGGACCTTTGGAGGTCCTTGGGTCACATGATTACTCATAACCCTTTGTACAGATGATTGACAGAAGTATTGGACCAATCAGCTTAAGGCCAGCCCCTGCCCATATAAGGGAGCTGTAGCCAATGATCACTCTCTTGGGTTACTGCTCTCATGGATGCCGGACTATCAGGACGGATCTGCGCAACTTACAAAGACAAGCTAGGCCAGAAACCTGCTGGCCTCAGCGGGAACTCAAAACGTGAGTCGTAAACTAAATCCCTGCTAAAGCTAGCGTGACTGCTGGACCTCTACGGACTCTAAAACGCTTAAGGTCCCAACCACTGTCAATCTCTAAGAGACTTTGCATGTATAGAGACTGTTCCGGTTATGAAGCTTGCAGAAAATCTTCAGTTAAAGTTCTGTCTTTTTTCAGCAAACTCTCTGGTTGCGAACATTCAATTATTCCATACCTCCCTTTTGCTCTTGGGAAGGGTGGCGGTAGGACAAGCATTGCAGAGGAGCCCTCACCCTGGCGTCACGAATAGAAACGGTTAACCAGACACCCTTTAATTACTGCACAGCTACACTCCCTATACCCTACACCCTATCACAGTTGTATCATTTATTGTACTGTAATATTGATTGTCAAATGCACTTTTATGCTCTCATTGTGTCCTCAAGAGTTAACTTGTCTGTGCAGGAGTATGTTTATGTGATCACATGACTGCTTCCATCAATCAGGGCTTCTGCCCTGTTCCCCCAAGCCTGGCTAGATGGGAACGAGCTAGTTAGTTGAATGTTGGAGAGGAGAGTGAGGGTGCATTCACACCACGTTTTTGCAATACAGTTCCCGTATCAGGTTTTTGATGAAAAACGGATTCCTCAAAACCGGACTAAACAGTATCAAAACGTGTGTACAAATTTCAAACCGCATACAGTTAAAAACCGTATACGGTTTGTAAAATGATGCCTGGTTGCATCCATTTTTTAAGAAAAAAGCGTATACGTTTTTAACTTTTCACTCCATTTTGAATAAAGTTTCACTTGCTTGATTGAAATTCCAAGGAAAAAAAATGTGTAAGTCAAAAAACGTAAGGTGAAAACCGGTTTCAATTGACTCCCATGTTAAAAAAAAAAAAACGTATACGGTTTAATACAGACCAAAAAACTGTGGTAGACTACGGTTTTGGGTACGGGAAAAAAAATGACTAAACCTTACTGGATGCAAAATGGACACAACCTGATGCATCTTTTGGCATACGGTTTTCAATGGAGAGTCAATTCATACGGTTTTCAATACGGTTCCGTACGGATTTCACATTGAAAATGTATACGGGAACTGTATTGCAAAAACGTGGTGTGAATGTACCCTGAGTGGAGGTCAACTCCAGACCATTCAGTACCTCACCAAGGAGGTATTATTTTATTTTCTTTAACCCCGGATCTCGATAAAATCATGTGCACACCCCTGGTGATCAGCAACACAAACACTGTATGCATCGACACAACATTCCCGTGCAGGGTTGTGGTGGGGGGCGCAATACTTTGACTTGCCCCGGCTGCTTGAAACCTACGCTATTCCACTTGGTTGCAAGTCTGCATCTATGCAGGGGATCTTAGAATAACATGGTTAATGGCTTTAATGAAATTGTAAGAAATGAATTAGCATAGAATACGGACTTAAAATCAACACCGCGATAAAAGGTGGAAATTCATTTTGAGCTTCCGTGCAATCGTCTTAAGGCCTGAAGGTAAAAAAAAACAAAACAAAAGGGATCATTTAACTTCAACGTTTGCCATTAAACAAACAGTTGAGCGTTAGATTCATTCAGGCGTGGTTTATACAATTGTAAATGCGATATGTGAAGTTTACTGCTGGCAATGGGATAATTACTAATTATACAATCCAATCTAATTGCGAAAAAAAAAAAATCATACCTGATTGATCTCTTCTCATTAACATAAACTGCATCATTTCATCTTCTCCAAGAGTCACGTCACCGCCAGAGGAAAGCATTGAGCGCGAGTATTGAGCCCTGAGTAAATAATGTAGAGGCGATTTAATTATGTATATAGTATATTGTGCGTCACGCTCACTAAAGTTATTAAACTCGAGTAAATAATTCAGAACGTGTCAATCAGATCTGTAAGTGTATACGGCAGTGGTCTCAAACTATGGCCCTCCAGATGTTGCAAAACTTCAACTCCTAGCATGCCCGGACAGCCTACGGCTGTCCGGGCATGCTGGGAGTTGAAGTTTTGCAACATCTGGAGAGCCACAGTTTGAGACCAATGCCGTATACAGGATTCATGTATCATCGGCCATTTCCAGCCAGGTAATAACAGCAATTAGGGTGCATTCACATCACGATTTTACCATACTGTTTTGAATCAGTTTTTTTTTTTTAGGACAACAAATGCTTTAAAAACTGACAAAACAGTATTCAAACTTGCGCTCATGATTTAGACCGTATGCGATTTGAATTTTGATGTCCGGTGTTTGGTGTAAAAAAAAAAAAGTATATGTTTTATAATTATAAAAAAATTATTCCAATGAAGATTCCATTGTTTTATTGACATTCCAAGGGAAGTAGCAAGTTCTAGTACTTTTCAGAAGAGTCAACACTTCTACTGAACACGTGCAAGACAAAACCGTGTACAAAAAAAAAGTATGCCACTTCTGACACATACAGTTTACATTGACTTCAATGTTTGAGGGGTACTCCACTGGAATTATTATATTTTTTTTAAATCAACTGGTGCCAGAAAGTTAAACAGATTTGTGAATTACTTCTATTTAAAAATCTTAATCCTTCCAGTACTTACCAGCTGCTGTATGCTCCACAGGAAGTTCTTTTCTTTATAAATTTCCTTTCCATCTGACCACAGTGCTCTCTGCTGACATCCATTTTAGGAACTGCCCAGAATAGGAGCAAATCCCCATAGCAAACCTCTCAGCAGAGAGCACTGTGGTTAGACAGAAAGGAAATTCAAAAAGAAAATAACTTCCTGTGGAACATACAGCAGCTGCTAAGTACTGGAAGTAATTTACAAATCTCTTTAACTTTTTGGCACCAGTTGATCAACTGGTTGCCGTCTAAGTATGAGCCGGCTCATCCTGAGACGGCAACCATTGTATGACACGGGCTCCCGACTCGAGCCCACATCATACCGACCGGCCTCCAGCTGATTCCATTAGCTGAGGGCCAACGTTGATAGCAGACATGCAGCGACTGCCATGGCCGGCTACTTACCCTATAGTTCACCGGTGGTCCAGTGGGGTGAATCGCCAAACAAACCTCCCCCCCCCCGCAGCGTGATCATGGGGGGGCGATCCATGAGGTAGCTGGAGGGCTTACCTCTTGTCCTATGCTGGCTGCTGCGCTGTGAATGATAAAGCCTGGCAGGACCAGGCTTTATCAATCGAGCGCAGAGCACACAAATCAATGTGGTTCAATGAAACCACATTGATCTGTATGAGGAATCTAATGATTCCTCCTAAAAGTCCTCCAAAGGAGACTAAACATGTAAAAAAAAGTTGAATAACAAGTTTAAAAAACACCCATTAACCCCTTCCTTATTAAAAGTTTAAATCACCCCCCTTTTCCCAAATTCCATATAAAAATATGTAACCATAATAAAAATGAACATATGTGGTATCGCCTCATGTGTAAATGTCCAAACTATAAAAATATATCAGTAATTTAACTGCACGTTCAATGGCGTACGCACAAAAAAATTCCAAAGTCCAAAATAGCAGATTTTTTGTCACTTTTTATTTAATGAAAAAATGAATAAAAAGCAATCAAAAAGTCTGGTCGAGAAAAAAATTATACGGATCACGGAGCAAAAAATTAGCCCACATACTGCCCTGTAAGTGGAAAAATAAAAAAAGTTATAGGGTTCAGAAACTTAATAATTTTCGTGCATGTAGTTATGTTTTTTTCCAGAAGTTAGACAAAATTAAACCGATATAAGTAGGGTATCATTTTAATCGTATGGGCCTACAGAATAAATATAAGGTGTCCTGGTTACTGAAAAATGTACTGCATAGAAACGGAAGGCCCCAAAATTACCAGATTTTGTTTTTTCTTCAATTTTGTGGCACAATTATTATTTGTATTTGTTTGGCTGTAGTTTTTTGGGTAAAATGACTGATTTCATTACAAAGTAGAATTGGTGGTGCAAAAAATAAGCCATGATATGGATTTTTAGGTGCAAAATTGAAAGGGTTATGATTTTTAAAATGTAAGGAGGAAAAAATGAAAGTGCAAAAATGGAAAAATGCTTGGTCCTTAAGGGGTTATAAAAAATGTTTTCCAGTGGAATACCCTTTTAACAAAAACCAGATGAGGTGCATATACGGTTTTGAAACTGGACACAAAACTGTCCGGGAAAAAACTGTCCAAGCACAAAACTGTATACATTGGGATGCATCTTGGTGAGTACGGTTTTGTATGGAAAGTCAATGTATACGGTCTATGATACGGTGGCATACGGTTTTCATAAACAAAACTGTATACAGGAATTGTGGGACAAAACCGTGATGTGAATGCACCCTTACAAGTATGGAAGGATCATGCCGTGCCCTTGGATTATGTGAATAAGAAGGTATACAAATTGCTTCTACATTCGGTTGTTTTTGCAGAATGTGCATAGATTTCTGTAAGCCTCATTCATTTCACAAAAATTCCTACCAAAGCGCACTTTTACGCAGCACAACATGTGCCTGTACTTTCCAATTTACAGTCCCCAGATGCCAATCTTTAAAACTTTAAAGTCTACGGATGCCAATCGTAGAAACAATATCTATTTGTGCTGTTCTAAAAATCTGTTTTATGTGTTTTTGTGATATGTTAGATCTGACAGGTTTCCATAAGTTAGTGGTGATTGTTGGTGCACGCATGGTAAAGATTAGTGATGGACAGCATTGCCCATATTCGAATTTGCGATATTTCACGAGTATTTAGACGAATATTCGTCTTATTTTCACGAATTTCACGTATCCGTTATATTCGCATATTCGCGTATTCGAGGAAGAAAACAGTGAGGGGGTGGGCAACTTTACTATTGGTTGCTAGGGATGTTGCTGATAGCCTCTGACAAGTGTATTTGCATCATTCTAATTGGCCCACAAGTGAAAAGAAGGAATATGCGAGTATTCACATATGCGAGTATTCACATATGCGAATATATTCGCAATATTTGCGAATTCATGAATTTGCGATATTCGCGATAAAAAAATTCAAAATGCAAATATTTGCGCCAAACACTAGTAGAGATAACGGTCGGTCCATATAATTATTATGACTGTATGGAGTCGCAGGGAGACATAATTAATATATATGGGGGCACAGGGGACATTATTACTACATGGGGACACTGGCCTAGATTTATTAAACTGTGTGAGAGAAAAAGTGGAAGGATTTTCCCACAGCAGCCAATCACAGCTCAGCTTTCACTTAACGAAAGCTTGTTAGCTAAGCTGTGGGTTGTTTTGGGAAAATCACTCCACTTTTTCTCTCACTGAGTTTGATAAATCTAGGCCTCTGGGAGGAAATTATTACTAGATGGGGGCACAGGGGACAATATTACCATATGGGACACTGGTGGCATTATTACTGTGTGCAGGAACAGCAGAACATTATATTATTACTATAGATAGATGCCCCCAGTATGTAGATCCTCTCCATGCTCTCCTACTGGGACATTCTTATTCAATGGAAGCACAGGGGGGGACACTATTACTGTATGAAGGCACAGGAATATATTATTAGTGATGAGCGGCATTGCCCTTATTCAAATTAGCTATATTTCGCGAATATATAGACGAATATTCATCCTATATTCGCGAAATTCGCATATTCGTTATATTCGCATATGCGAATATTTGCATATGTGAATATTCGAGGAAGAAAACAGTGAGGGGGTGAGCAACTTTACTATTGGTTGCTAGGGATGTTGTTGATAACCTCTGACAAGTGCATTTGCATAATTCCAATTGGCCAACAGGTGAAAAGAAGGAATATGCGAATATTCACATATGCGAATATAGGGCGAATATTGTTCTATATATTCCTGAAATATCGCAAATTCGAATATGGGCAATGCCGCTCATCAGTAATTCTGATGCCACCTCCAGGCTCTGTCATTGTGCTGCCCTGTGACATGTGACTCCTTGTTAGATTTGGTCCTTTGTACCCACACGCCGGGGCCCGAGACACTAAAACTTGGGAGTTAAAATTTCAATTTCAAAATCCGCAATTTCAATTTCAAAATCTTACATTTATATTTAAAAATCTTAAATTTCTATAAAAAAATCTTACATTTCAATGGTCTCCTCATGCTTCTGCCAACTCCAGGCTGTGTCATTCAGCCAATTTATATGGTTTACTGATGCTGCTGAGCCTTGGTCTGGGCCTAAACATTTTTTATGGTAGCACTAGCTACCCTAAATCTTCAATTTAAATTTCAAAATTTGTCTTTTAATTTTAGGGATTGTGAAGCCCTAGTGTCTACTCATGCTGCTGCCAACTCCAGACTGTGCTATTCAGACACTATATGGTCTCCTGATGTATCAGCCACATCCAAGCTGTGTCATTCAGCCACAATATGGCCTCCTCATGATGCCAACACCTCCAACCACTATTTGGTCTCCTCATGCTTCAGCCACATTCAAGCTGTCTCATTCAGCCAATATATGGTTTACTGATGCCTCTGGGCCTGGGTCTTGGCCTAAATTTTTTTATGGTAGCACTAGCTACCCTAAATCTTCAATTTAAATTTCAAAATGTGTCTTTTAATTTTAGGGATTGTGAATCCCTAGTGTCTACTCATGCTGCTGACAACTCCCGGCTGTGCCATTCAAACACTATATGGTCTCCTGATGCTTCAGCCATATCCAAGCTGTGTCATTCAGCCTCAATATGGTCTCCTCATGCTGCCAACACCTCCAACCACTATTTTGTCTCCTCATGCTTCAGCCACATTCAAGCTGTGTCATTCAGCCAATATATGGTTTACTGATGCCACTGGGCCTGGGTCTTGGCCTAAATATTTTTTTATGGTTGCACTAGCTACCCTACATCTTCAATTTAAATTTCAAACTTCACCTTTTAATCTTAGGGATTGTGAAGCCCTAGTGTCTACTCATGCTGCTGCCAACTCCAGGCTGTGCCATTCAGACACTATATGGTCTCCTCATGCTTCAGCCAACTCCAGACTGTATCATTCAGCCAATATATGGTTTATTGATGTTGCTGGGCCTGCGTCCGGGCCTAAAAATGTTTTATGGTAGCACTAGCTACCCTACATCTTCAATTTAAATTTCAAACTTCATCTTTTAATCTTAGGGATTGTGAAGCCCTAGTGTCTACTCATGCTGCTGCCAACTCCAGGCTGTGCCATTCAGACACTATATGGTCTCCTCATGCTTCAGCCAACTCCAGACTGTGTCATTCAGCCAATATATGGTTTATTGATGTTGCTGGGCCTGCGTCTGGGCCTAAAAATGTTTTATGGTAGCACTAGCTACCCTACATCTACAATTAAAATTTCAAAATTAAACTTTAAATCTTAGGGATTGTGAAGCCCTAGTGTCTCCTCAATCTGCTGCCAACTCCAGGCTGTGCCATTCAGACACTATATGGTCTCCTGATGCTTGAGCCACATCCAAGCTGTGTCATTCAGAAACTATATGGTCTCCTCATGCAGCCAACACCTCCACGCTGTGTCATTCAGCCACTATATGGTCTCCTCATGCTGTCAACAGCTCCATGCTGTGTCATTCAGACACTATATGGTCTCATCATGCAGCCAACACATCCACGCTGTTTCATTCAGCCACTATATGGTCTCCTCATGCTGCCAACACCTCCATGCTGTGTCATTCAGACAGTATATGGTGTCCTGATGCTTCAGCCACTATATGGTCTCCTCATGCTTCAGCCACATCCAAGCTGTGTCATTCAGACACTATATGGTCTCCTCATGCAGCCAACACCTCCACGCTGTGTCATTCAGCCACTATATGGTGTCCTGATGCTTCAGCCACATCCAAGCTCTGTCATTCAGCCATTATATGGTCTCCTCATTCTGCCAACACCTCCACGATGTGTCATTCAGCCACTATATGGTCTCCTCATACTGATGCCGCCTCCAGGCTCTGTCATTGTGCCGCTCTGCGGCAGGGATTCTAAAAGTAATGCCTGTAATCTGCATGTCATACTGAATAACAGTATTATTTCACTACCCCAGCACACGTCATATGTGTGTTAGAATGCAGCAAAGTGTTCTACACCCCTATTGAGTCTCTCTGTAGGCCAGAAATAGCCGTTTATAATATAGATTCGGATCGAAACTAATTTTTTTATTAAAAAAAAATTGTAACATTTCATGAAAAGAAACAGTCTGATTTATTATTAGTATTTGACCTCGGTGAATCTGAAACATACAGTACTTTTATTAACAACTCTAATTTATGAACACTAAGAATAATTTTTTGTGTTATTATTTTTAATATTCACTTTGTGTATCAAAGGAGCATACATTTTAGGAGAATAAATAACTAAAAAGTTTACTATTATCCAGGGACAGTGTTGGATTGGGTTTGATATTGCAGCCTTGGTATTGTGGGGCCAGGTTTATCATGGGCAGAACCTTGTGTGACGGAGGATTTCAGTGTAAGATATCTTGCACCCACTGACCATTGGGTACACAAAGTGCAGTGCATTTATTATACTTCAAGTTACCCAATGTGACACCAGCAAAGACAAGTATGAAAAAGTCCTGAGATAATGCTGTTGGCACCACTCCACCACACATTCAATGCAGTTCACAGGATTGGAGCCACAGGTACAAGCGCACAGGAGATTGTTCAGTGCCAGCGTCTGTAGACAGACATGTGAACAGTACCTTGTAAAGGAGAAATTACATGGCACCCGGAAACCCTTCCTGCAAAACTTGCTGCTTTATTGCTGATAGCGGGGCGTACAAACGAGGATGCACTACACCAACAATGCGCTTGTTTCAATTCATAGTGTCGCTTTATCAAGGTAAGATGGGAAAAGAGGGCGGTGCAACCCCTTAACCGTTGTGCATACTCCAAGCAATCCACATAAAAACATTTAACACAACCCAAAGTGACATGAAATAAATTACATAAATAGAAATAACTATCATAGAATAGTACAATATCAGAGGAACAATGACAGGTAATTTGTGTAATTTGCACCTAATCTGCCAGTGGCTCCGGTCCAGATAATCCATCTGGCCTCTGCTTGTAACAATCTCGTGTGCCTGTCCAGGCTACTCTCTGAATTATCAATACATTTTAAACCTAGAAAACGAACTTCGGACATTTCCCCACCATGATTTTCCTTCATGTACATAATAAATTGAGGGGATCCTTTCCCTGTTCGTATGGAGTAATAATGCTCCCATATCCTGTGAAAAAGGGGACATATAGCTTTACCTATATAAAATGTTATACAGGGACAAATTATCGCATACACAATAAAATCTGATCTACATGTAATAAATTAATTAATCACATGTTTAATAGGACCCAA
This sequence comes from Hyla sarda, assembly GCF_029499605.1. Taxonomy (NCBI): domain Eukaryota; kingdom Metazoa; phylum Chordata; class Amphibia; order Anura; family Hylidae; genus Hyla; species Hyla sarda. The sequence continues at coordinate 50,280,910 of NC_079195.1, forward strand.
CTGTATGCAACGGGATGTCTCAAAGTGTTTACAAAAGGAGTAATGTTTACATGTGAAATTTCATTCAGCCAATCCCGTTGCAGCCAGTTCACACAAGGTGTAGATAAGCGTTTTTTAACTAGTTCATCACATAAGTTTTTTGTCCTCCAAAATAAAAATTAAAGGCCGTTGGTTTGTAAAATCAACCAATTCATTATCAGCAGGTAACAGGTGCCAATTTTTATTTATAGCATGTTTCACTAAATCTGCGGCTGGACTGAATTCAAATGGTGCCAGAAAGTTAAACAGATTTGTAAATTACTTCTATTTAAAAATCGTAATCCTTCTAGTATTATCAGCTTCTATTTGCTCCACATGAAGTTATTTACTTTTTGAATTTTCTTTTCAGTCTCACCACAGTGCTCTCTTCTGACACCTCTGTCCATTTTAGGAGCTGTCTGGAGCAGGATAGGTTTGCTATGGGGATTTGCTCCTACTCTGTGCAGTTCCTAAAATGAACAGAGATGTCAGCAGATAGCACTGTGGTCAGACAGAAAGTAAATTCAAAAAGAAAAGAATTTCCTGTGGAACAAATAGAAGCGGATAAGTACTAGAAGGATTACGATTTTTAAATAGAAGTAATTTACAAATCTGTTTAACTTTCTGGCACCAGATGATTAAAAAAAAATGTTTTCCAGGGGAGTACCCCTTTAAAGTCGGCAATACTACTGAATAAATAGCAAAGCAGCATTGCAATAATCCCTGTTCTAAGAGTGGATACACCTAAGCCACCAAATACAGATTCGGGTCCCCTTTGCAATTTTAATTACAATATAATTGTATATATGAGCACCAAGGGTATATAAAGTTATTTTTTTAACTATAAAATAATAAAAGTTACTTTTTAAGGGGGTCCCTAGAATTGGGAACTAGTCCAATCTGGGCCTAGGCTCAGAAGGGAATTTTATACTATTGGAAACCCTGGGAAACCCTTGGGGATTTTGGATATATAAATATCTATGGACCAGGTAACCAGTTTGCCAAATATATACAGCACTGGACCTGGTTCATGGATGACGATGTGCTAACAGTATGGACAGGTACTCATTCCCAATTTACTATCTTTTTGGAATACATTAATAACATTGACATTAATATGCAGTTTACAGCAAATTGTTGAGGCAGCAGGGTCCAGTTTCTGGATGTGGAGTTAATAATGGATCATGACAATGTTAGCGTAAAAGGGTACCAAAAACCTACAGCCACAAACTCCTTTTTTAAATATACCAGTTATTACCCCCCACATGTAGCTAGAGCCTTATCTTAGGGCCAATTCCTTCTCTCAAAAAGGAACAATTCAGACTATGCAGAATTCTTGGAGCAGTCTTATACCCTGATGGACAAATTAAGAGTGGGGGGATACCCTGAGCTTACAATACAACAAGCTTTTGATAGAGCTAGGAACCAAGAGCATAGAGATTTGATTTTCGACAGTCAGAAACGCAAAAAGAAAAAACAAATGAATCGAGCAATTTTTTCATTTGAATTCAGTCCAGCCGCAGATTTAGTGAAACATGCTATAAATAAAAATAGGCCCCTGTAACAAGCCGATAATGATTTGATTGATTTTACAAACCAACGGCCTTTAATTTCCTTTCGTAGGACAATAAACTTACGTGATGGACTAGTTAAAAAACGCTTATCTACACCTTGTGTGAACTGGCTGCAACGGGATTTGCTGAAAGGAAATTTCCCATGTAAACATTGCTCCTTTTGTAAACACCTTGAGACACCCCGTACAGTTGGGTCCTATTAAACATGTGACTAATTAATTTATTACGTGAAGATCAGATTTTATTGTGTATGCGATAATTTGTCCCTATATGAAATTTTATATAGGTAAAGCTATATGTCCCCTTTTTCATAGGATACGGGGGCATTTTTACTCCATACGAACAGGGAAAGGATCCCCTCAATCTATTATGTACATGAAGGAAAATCATGGTGGGGAAATGTCCGAAGTTCGTTTTCTAGGTTCACAATGTATTGATGTATTGAGAGTAGCCTGGACAGGCACACGAGATTGTTACAAGCAGAGGCCAGATGGATTATCTGGACCGGAGCCACTGGCAGATTAGGCATAAATGACAGAAATTACCTGTCATTATTTATTTGATATTGTGCAGTACATTCTATGATAGTTATTTCTATTTATATAATTTATTATATGTCACTTTGGGTTGTGTTATATGTTTTTATGTGGATGGCTTGGAATATGCACTAAGGGTTAAGGGGTTGCACCACCCTCTTTTCCCATTTTACCTTGATATAGTGTCACTATGACGTGAAACAAGCGCATCGTTGGTGTAGCGCATCCTCGTTTGTACACCCCACTACCAGCAATAAAGCAGCAAGTTTTGCAAGAAGTGTTCCGGGTGCCAAGTCATTTCTCCTTTACAAGGTACAAAGACAATTATGAAAAAATGATTTTACAAAAAAGAAATAGTATCTTCTCTTAACCATAGAAATAATGTTGTGAAAAGAAAAGATGCTGTAACATTTGACATTGTGTGTGGGTAATAAACTGATAATGCCGGCAGCCATCTTCCTGTAAACTTTTTATAGATGGTGCAAACTTGAGCAGCATGAGGATAGAGAGGTGGATGTACTGTACTGCTTGTGTTGTTGCCTTTGGCAGTCCTGCAGCAGCATGATGTAATTTATCCAGTATAGTAATCACACCAACACCGAAGACCTGAGATGCGGCAAAAATGTAGGCAATGCTTACTAGGTTTAAACATTGACTGCCTTTTGTCTTTCACTTTTCTTCACATATGATAACAAGGCTCTCTTCATGTTGTGCTTCACAGTAACTTACCCCGGAGTGTTATTGCCCTTTAATTATAACTAGAGTTGAGCGAACATTTAATAAGTTTGTTATACAACTCCAATGAGAAGGAAAGAAAGCGGAGCGCTCACCAGTCTATAGCAGGCAGGTCACACAGGTGCGGTGATCCACGGACCGAGCATCAGTCTGGCAGGGAGGCGGCAGATGGTAACTGGGGGGAGCTCAGGCGTCGGGCCACGGACCGTTACACGCCCCTAGGCGCTTCGTGTAGAAGTAAGGAGATTACATGAGGAGGAGGTTTGTTACCGTGTGTCACACCAGTAGTAAGGAGATTGCATGAGGATGGGGTTTGTCACAGTGTGTCACCCCAGAAGTAGGGAGATTACATGAGGAGGAGGTTTGTTACCCCAGTGGTAAGGTAGGGTGTGTCAATGGGAGGAGTCAAGGGGCACAAAAATTGCTTTTGTCTAAGGTGGCAAAAATCCTAGCATCAGCCCTGGCCCTGTGTGCATGGTAAGACCGGTACATAAGCATGGTTGTCCCCTATTGGGTGTGTTTTGTCCCCTATTGGGAGTGCTATTTCCTCCATTGGGAGTGTTTTGTCCCCTATTAGGTGTGTTCCCTATTTGTAGGGTGCAAATACATTAAGTCTTATGGGACTCTGCCGGGAAATTAAAAACTGTCCGCTATTGGGAGGTGTCCGCTAAGGGAGATTTTACTGTATACTGTTCCCAAGATAGAAGATGGAGCTTTTAGGGGAGGGGTCTGGGAGGTAATGATGTCATCTTGTAGTTCACAGGAAGTCAGAGTCTGACATCCTGTTTTCATCATTAGACACTGGACGATTTTGAGAGACAGACTTGTGATCACATGACCAACACATGGATGCAGCTGTGCTGGAATAAAACAGACGGTGCTGTAGGACTTGTGATGGTGAATGTGCATGATATGTGAAAAAAAAAATAAAACTTCAGTGCTTCTCTAACTCCTATATCCAATCTTAAAAACAACTTGCTTCTTTTTTTCACCAAAAACAGCATCACACCTATCCTCAGGTTGTGTATTATATTACAATTCGGCTGCATTCGTTTTAGGAAAACAAAAGCTGTGTTTTTCTTTCCAATCCTAGATATCTCAAATATACATGCCATCACTGGGAGCCTGAATTATAGTAAAAATGTATGTATGGCATGAAAAGGAAATAAAAAATTACCGGTCTTCTCCTTTAATAATTCATAATGTGCACAAACACAATGTTAACTATGCCTAAAGGAAAGGAACCACATCCTCTAACCTCAAATACAGGATAAAGCTTTCATGCCGAGAAGCTTCTTTTACCACTGAGAGGCTTATGGTGTATGACACATTAAAATGAAATATATGGTCAGCTGTACATACATTAGCAGAGCCCTAAGAGGCACATTTTCTATGCTGCAAAGATCAAGACTGTTCAATGTATAATAGGGAAATTTCGCTCAGACTTTTGTTCTGGTATATAAATATGCAGCTCCGCTGAGAGTCTACCTGCAGCTATGCTATATATGCTAATTCTTATCCTTTGGATTCTATTAAACAAAACATGAAACCAAACAACTTAGTTTTTCTTAGTTTTTTATTTGCGTTGTATTTGTAGGTGTCATACAATGGATGGTAACTTTAGTCGTTCAGGTGGTTCTTTTCGTAGGTCGGATTTGTGAATAAAAGTACAAAAAAGCAATTTAATTTAAATTGGACAGCTCTGGACAAAGGCAGGAACAATAAATAGTAGTGTATGATTCCTCTTAAAAGTATTCTCTGGTGAGATATTTGCAGTTAGAATCCCGTCATGAATTTAGATAGGCAAATAGCAGAAAACTTGTCTGAAATAGCACTGGATATTTTTAACATGCTGCCATGTTTTGTAAGCCCTCGATAGATTAAAAATAGATTAAAAGTAATCCAGCAATTCAAAAATTTTTAGAAAATTCTTTCTTTACGGATACGTTTTTTTAGCATACAGATGCAGTTGTCTTAAAGTAGAATAGCAAAGTAGAATCAACATGTTTTGAATACCCGGTCTCTTAATCATAAACTCTTTATAGTAAAATATGTACAGTAAAATAAAAAGCATACTTAGTTATTTTCAAATGTACGAATGAATGACATTTCTGAAATACATTTTTTTCAGAATAACTATACCCAAAACAAAGGAAACTGTCACGATTCGGCTTACAGGTTGTGGATCCACTGTGTTAGCGAGGGATTGGCGTGGACCCTGCTGGTGGACCGGTTCTAAGAGGCTACTGGTGTTCACCAGAGCCCGCCGCAAAGCGGGATGGTCTTGCTGCGGCAGTAGCAACCAGGTCGTATCCACTAGCAACGGCTCAACCTCGCTGACTGCTGAGAAGGTGTGGGACAGAAGGACTAGGCAGAGGCAAGGTCAGACCTAGCAGAAGGTCGGGGCAGGCGGCAAGGTTCGTAGTCAAGATGGATAGCAGGAGTTCAGGTAACACAGGCTTTGGACAACACTAAACGCTTTCACTGGCACAAGGCAACAAGATCCGGCAAGGGAGTGCAGGGGCAGTGAGTAGATATAGCCAGGGAGCAGGTGGAAGCTAATTAAGCTAATTGGGCCAGGCACCAATCATTGGTGCACTGGCCCTTTAAGTCTCAGAGAGCTGGCGCGCGCGCGCCCTAGAGAGCGGAGCCGCGCGCGCCAGCACATGACAGCCGGGGACCGGGACGGGTAAGTGACTTGGGATGCGATTCGCGAGCGGGCGCTTCCCGCTGTGCGAATCGCATCCCCGCCGGCAATGTCAGTGCAGCGCTCCCGGTCAGCGGGTCTGACCGGGGCGCTGCAGGGAGAGAGACGCTGTGAGCGCTCCGGGGAGGAGCAGGGACCCGGAGAGCTCAGCGTAACAGTACCCCCCCCCCCCCTTAGGTCTCCCCCTTTCTTTGTCCGGCAACTGCTTCCCATGGGATGAGGACACCGGGAGTGATTGAAGGGTTTCCTCAAAGGAAGGCCGTACAGCAGGAGTGGGAATGGGGAGGGAGGGCAGAGGGTGAAGCTTGGCACGGGGCAGGGTGTCACCAGGACGGGGGCCATGAGGAGGCAAGGCACAGTCCAGATAAGCCTTGGGGGAACCAGGTGTGGGAGGAGGCACTGAGGCTTGCCTGACGGGACTGGGAGGGGGGGAGAGGCATTTCTTGTGGCAAGCAGAGTCCCAGTTCTTGATCTCCCCGGTGGTCCAGTCAAGGGTGGGAGAATGAAGCTGGAGCCATGGCAGACCGAGGAGGACCTCAGAGGTACAGTTGGGAAGGACGAAGAATTCAATCATTTCGTGATGGGGTCCAATGCACATTAAGAGGGGTTTTGTGCGGTAACGCACGGTGCAATCCAATCTAACTCCGTTGACCGCGGAAATGTAGAGCGGCTTGACGAGACGGGTCACCGGGATGCAGAATTTATTCACCAAAGAATCTAAAATAAAATTCCCAGAGGCACCAGAGTCCAAGCAGGCCACGGCTGAGAGGGAGGAGTTGGGTGTAGGAGAAATCCGCACGGGCACCGTGAGACGTGGAGAAGCAGACTTTGAACCAAGAGACGCCACACCCACGTGAGCTGGGTGCGTGCGTTTCCTAGACGTGGAGGACGAATAGGGCAATCCACCAAGAAATGCTCGGTACTGGCACAGTACAGACAAAGATTTTCTTCCCTACGGCGATTCCTCTCTTCCTGGGTCAGGCGAGACCGATCCACTTGCATGGCCTCCTCGGCGGGAGGCCCAGGCGTAGATTGCAAAGGATACTGTGGGAGAGGTGCCCAGAGATCTAAGTCTTTTTCCTGGCGGAGCTCCTGATGTCTCTCAGAAAAACGCATGTCAATGCGGGTGGCCAAATGGATAAGTTCTTGCAGGTTGGCAGGAATCTCTCGTGCGGCCAGCACATCCTTGATGTTACTGGATAGGCCTTTTTTAAAGGTCGCGCAGAGAGCCTCGTTATTCCAAGATAATTCGGAAGCAAGAGTACGAAATTGGATGGCGTACTCGCCTACTGAAGAATTACCCTGGACCAGGTTCAGCAGGGCAGTCTCGGCAGAAGAAGCTCGGGCTGGTTCCTCGAAGACACTACGGACTTCAGCGAAGAAGGACTGGACTGTGGCTGTGGCAGGATCATTGCGGTCCCAGAGCGGTGTGGCCCAAGACAAGGCCTTTCCTGAAAGAAGGCTCACTACGAACGCCACCTTAGACCGTTCTGTAGGAAACAAGTCCGACAACATCTCCATATGCAGGGAACATTGAGACAAAAATCCACGGCAGAGTCTAGAGTCCCCATCAAATTTGTCCGGCAGGGACAAGCGGAGGCTAGGAGCGGCCACTCGCTGCGGAGGAGGTGCAGGAGCTGGCAGAGGAGATGGTTGCTGCTGTAGCAGAGGCAGAAGTTGCTGTAACATGGCGGTCAACTGCGACAGCTGCTGTCCTTGTTGGGCAATCTGCTGCGATTGCTGAGCGACCACCGTGGGAAGGTCAGCGAGACTTGGCAGCGGCACCTCAGCGGAATCCATGGCCGGATCTACTGTCACGGTTCGGCTTACAGGTTGTGGATCCACTGTGTCAGCGAGGGATTGGCGTGGACCGTGCTGGTGGACCGGTTCTAAGAGGCTACTGGTGTTCACCAGAGCCCGCCGCAAAGCGGGATGGTCTTGCTGCGGCAGTAGCAACCAGGTTGTATCCACTAGCAACGGCTCAACCTCGCTGACTGCTGAGAAGGCGTGGGACAGAAGGACTAGGCAGAGGCAAGGTCAGACCTAGCAGAAGGTCGGGGCAGGCGGCAAGGTTCGTAGTCAAGATGGATAGCAGGAGTTCAGGTAACACAGGCTTTGGACAACACTAAACGCTTTCACTGGCACAAGGCAACAAGATCCGGCAAGGGAGTGCAGGGGCAGTGAGTAGATATAGCCAGGGAGCAGGTGGAAGCTAATTAAGCTAATTGGGCCAGGCACCAATCATTGGTGCACTGGCCCTTTAAGTCTCAGAGAGCTGGCGCGCGTGCGCCCTAGAGAGCGGAGCCGCGCGCGCCAGCACATGACAGCCGGGGACCGGGACGGGTAAGTGACTTGGGATGCGATTCGCGAGCGGGCGCGTCCCGCTGTGCGAATCGCATCCCCGCCGGCAATGTCAGTGCAGCGCTCCCGGTCAGCGGGTCTGACCGGGGCGCTGCAGGGAGAGAGACGCTGTGAGCGCTCCGGGGAGGAGCAGGGACCCGGAGAGCTCGGCGTAACAGAAACTATCTAAGAAAAAACAAAGAATGTCTAATATTTAAGGATTAAAATTTCCCAAATCAGTGATCCTAGAATCTGAGATATGGCGAGATGACTGGTGGAGTCGTTGCATTCATGGATGACTTGAGTTTTTCTGCAGCATTAGTAAAGTTGTGCCAGAGTTAAGGGATTGTCCAGGGGAATAAAACAGAAAAAAAGCAGACTGGGTTAAATAAACGAAAACAAAACAATTCTCATCACTCCAGACCACTGCCATGCTCTGGTCCATATTAAAGTAGTTATCCAGCAGGAGGAAGGGGGGTTATAACTTTTCCCACATAACAGCAGATAAAAAAAAAACGTACTTCTCCTATCCCCAGCTGCCGTCCTCTTCCTCTCCACCTGAGACCAAAGTGATCTTGGGTCCTAGAGTTTCACAATGCCGATTACTGGGTAAGGTGAGACATCGCAGCCGCCAGTAACTGGATGAAGGGCAGTGTGATTGAGCGGGCCGTCACTACTACTATGTCTCAGAAGGTTGGGGGGGGGGGGGGGGTTGGATGGGGGACAAAGTGCTTAGTGGGGAGACACAGGTCTAAAGTCTAAAGTGCCAAAAATAAGTTACTGGTAGCTCAATGGAGTTCATTGTGACCACAGTGGCAAAATAGTGGGGTCCAGAACAGCTGAGAAGACATCCCTACCTGCCTTTGTCTGGTTCAATTGACACTTCATCTCTGCAGGCAGCTTCAGCAGCCAGTAGTAATGGAGCACCGATAACACTGATCAATCAGGTGCTATGTCACAACATTGTTTAGTTTTTACACTTGAATAATTGTGGAAAAAAAGAAAAAGAATGTTTTTAAATGTGAATAAAAGTTTAAATCACCCCCTTTTTTTATTTAAAATAAAATAATGTAAATGTAAACAAAAATAAACATAAATTGTATGTGGTATCTACACTTGCGGAAATGTCCAAACTAATAAAATATAACATTAATTAAACTGCATGATCAATGGGGTGAAGTTAAAAAAAAAGAAGCCCAGAATTGATGATTTTTGGTCACTTCATCTACCAAATAAAAATAATCATAACAATCAAAAAGTCCCATCAAAATAGATATGATACTGATAAAAACTACAGATCTTGTTGCAAAAAAAAAACAGCCCAGTATATGGAAAAATAAAAGTGTTATAGGGGCCAGAAGCGGACGATTTTAACCCTTTAAGGACCACCGTTTTTATTTTTCATTTTTGCACTTTCGTATTTTTTACCTCACCTTTAAAAATCAGAACTTTTTAAATTTTGCATGTACAGACCTATATGATGGCTTATTTTTTGCATTACTTTGTAATGTCATCAATCATTTTACCACCAAATTTACAGCAAAAATATTTGTGGGGCAAAATTGGAAAAAAACAAAACACTATTTTGTAACTTTGGGAGCTTTCAATGCTACGCAGGGCACTTGTCGTAAAATTACACCATATCTTTATTTTGTAGGTCCATATAGTTACAAGGATACCCAATTTATATAGGTTTTATTTTATTTCACTACCCCAAAAAATTGTAACTACATGCACCAAAATTTGTATGTTATCTTAAAGTTATCTTCTGACCCCTATAACTTTTTTATTTCTCCATTTACGGGGCGATATGAGGGCTCATTTATTGTGCCATGATCTTAAGTTTTTATTGGTACAATTTTTGTTTAGATGGCACTATTTGATCGCTTTTTATACATTTTTTAGGGCATACAATGTGACCAAAAATTACGCAATTTTGGACTAAACATATGTGGTATTGCCGTGTGCGGAAATGTCCAAATTATAAAAAATATATCATTAATTAAACCGCACGATCAATGGCGTACGGGCAAAAAAATTCTGAAATCCAAAACAGCGTATTTTTGGTCACTTTTTAGATCATGAAAAAAGGAATAAAAAGTGATAAGAAAGTCAGATCAATACATAAATGGTACCGCTAAAAACGTCAGGTCACAGCGCAAAAAATTAGCCCCCATACTGACCCATACACGGAAAAATAAAAAAGCTATAGAGGTCAGAAGATGACAATTTTAAACGCATACATTTTCCTGCATGTAGTTATGATTTTTTCCAGAAGTATGACAAAATCAAACCTATATAAGTAGGGTATCATTTTAATCGTATGGACCTACAGAATAAAGTTAAGGTGTCATTTTTACCCAAAAATTTACTACGTAGAAACGGAAGCCCCCAAAATTTGAAAAAAATGCATTTTTTCTTAAATTTTGTCGAACAATGATTTTTTCCCATTGCGCCGTAGATTTTTGGTAGAATTGGTGGCGCAAAAAATAAGAAATCATATGGATTTTTAGGTGCAAAATTGAATGGGTTATGATTTTTAAAAGGTAAGGAGGAAAAAACGAAAGTGCAAAAACTGTAAAACCCTTTGTCCCCAAGGGGTTAAGGGCTTAAGCATACTCATTTTCTTACCAAAAGTTTTAATTTTTTAAAAGTAGTAAACTAAAACAAAACCTATATAAATTGGGTATTATTGTAATGGTAGGGACCTGAAAAATAATGATAACTTAATTTTTACAGAAAACGAAACACTCTCATAGCAAAAAGGGTGTTTATTTTGCTTGCATTTAGGATTTTAGTTTATGCCTAATCCAGTATCCTGATCACTCAGTGGAGAGTGCCCGCTGGCTAGGAGCCTATTTGGCTTTGGTATTGATGTCCCTCCATGATTGGAGTGGGGTGTCTAGTGTGTTCCTTGTTCTGGTGTGAACAGTGCTCTTGATTTCCTGACCTATTTAGTGTTCAGACATTCATTCAACCTGTTCATCCCCTGCATCTCCTGGTTTTGTCTGCAGTAACTTATCCCCATATCTTGTCTTGTTCATATAATCATAACTGCTGATTATCTTGATTCTGGTTTCTGAACTGTATGTTAGTATGCTATATCCTGCCTTGTTTCTATTTATATATCTGTTTGTTGGTTCTGTTATGTTCCTGACTTGTTTCCCGACTTTGTACAGTTCTATATTGCTTTGTTGACTTTGATGCAAATGCACTGTAGCGCAAGGAAGGGACTGGCTCCAAGTTGTTAATCCATCATTTAGGGCGGATAGGCAAGTAGGCAGGGAGAGCGGCTTTATAGGGACAGTTTTAGGGCTCACTTCTCCCAGAGAGGGGAGAGGTTTGACATAAAGGAGAATGCTGAAATGAGTTGTATAGCTTACGCTAAGCAATTACAAGAATGTTGGAAAATAATTTACAGAAATAGAGAAGGTGGTCACTGTTGTCAGTGGTGTATATAGAAGAAAGGGAGTTTCCATAGCAAATATCAATATGAGCCTCTTATATTGGCACCTTATTTCCCCCCCCCCCCCCGGGACAGATAGGTATGGTGTTCGCTTTGCCTTGCTTACCATGACCCATTGGTCAACACCCCCTCCCTCCTTTAATTTGTGGACAATGCAGTTCACTGAAGAGTGGAGATCTGCACATTTTGTTACCAATTGATAAAGGAATGGGATCAACAAGGATGGGGTCCCCTCTCTCCAAGGGTCCCATTGCAGTCCTTTTGTTTGCTACCATGGTACATACACCATTGGCCATTATATTTGCTGTGATGGTAACAATTAGGGATGAGCGAATCGAATCTGATGAATCTGAATCCGTTACGAATTTCAGGAAAAATTAGCTTCACATCGAATCCAAATATCGCTGTGATTTGATCGCAAGAATCGCTTCATTAAACTCCATTTAGTGCGGTCCAGGCTACACATGTCAGCACATGGGGCAAGGAAATCTGGGAAGGCGGGAGGACCCTGAAACACATGCAGCATGCAGCCCATCAGCAGCCAGCCACCCCTATCACCCCATCAGCAGCCAGACAGTCACTGCCCAATATAATCAGCAGGTATCTTGTGGCCAGTCACTTCAGCGTTTTATTGCAGAGAGAAAGAGAGGGACAGAGAGCAGTGTGTGTTGCACAGAAAAACATTTTTACAGCAGTGATTCACCTCAACCCCAAATCCAGCTTAGAAGCACTGATAGGGAAGGGAGAGAGATTGAGAGAGAAAGTGCAATTTTGGGTGTACTAAACAGCGACTGTGTGCCGCAGCACTGGTGTGTACAACAACTGAAAAGCTAATAGTAGCCAGCCAGTTAGGATGAGCAGAGCACTAAAAGCCATAATCACCTGCTATTAGTGCCTAATACAGGCTGTGTAGCGGAGTGCATTGTCCTCTATTAAGTGTAACCTGTGCGTACATAGGTGGTGTACGATTTTGTTCCTGTTAAAGTCTTAAGGGCCTAGTTACTGTGAAACGGATAAAGGAAAGGACCAAAAATCCAGGTGCTGCTTCTTCCAGAAATTACTTCAGAGTGTGCAAAGTAGTATAATAACCAAAGTAGCTTTTACTGTGCATACAATTACAAGATTATGATGCGTTTCGGGGCTGGCCTTCCCCTTTCTCAGATAATCTAAAGAACTAGTGTCTTAAAAAGGTCGGCCCCACACAGAAACCTCTCCCTTTTTCCACCTAAAAACCCTGGGAAATCTCAGTGTTTGTAGGTGGAAATAGGGAGAGGTTCCTGTGAGGGCCGCCCTTTTTAGGGTGAGTAACACTTGCCAAGAAGGGAATTAATCCTGTGAGAGTAGGGCCTTACAGGGGAAGTTTTTAACCCCACCAGTTACAATGGACCATACATTGTTCCCTTCCACCTTTAACCCCTTAAGGACTTAGCGTTTTTCCGTTTTTGCATTTTCATTCTTTCCTCATCACCTTCTAAAAATCATAACGCTTTCAATTTTGCACCTAAAAATCCATATGATGGCTTATTTTTTGCGCCACCAATTCTACTTTGCAGTGACATTAGTCATTTTACCCAAAAATCCACGGTGAAACGGAAAAAAAAATTGTGCAACAAAATTGAAGAAAATTTTTTATTTTGTACATTTTGGGGGCTTCCGTTTCTACGCAGTGCACTTTTCGGTAACAATAACACCTTATCTTTATTCTGTAGGTCCATACGGTTAAAATAATACCCTACTTATATAGATTGGATTTTGTTGTACTTCGGAAAAAAATCATAAATACATGCAGGAAAATGTATATGTTAAAAATTCTCATCTTCTAATCCCTATAACTTTTTTATTTGTACGCGTACTGGTCGGTATAAGGGCTCATGTTTGTATTGATCTGACTTTTTGATTGCTTTTTATTCATTTTTTCGTGATATAAAAAGTGACCAAAAATACACTATTTTTGACTTTTTGAATTTTTTTGCACGCAGGCCATTGACCGTACGACTTAATTAACAATATATTTTTATAGTTCGGACATTTTTGCACGTGGCAATACCACATATTTTTTATTACACATATTTTATATTACCTCTGCCTGCGTCCCAGCTGATCGGAACATCGCGATTTTATCGCGATGTCCCGATCAGCCCGACTGAGCTGCCGGGAAGCGTTTACTTTCATTTTCAGATGCGGCGGTCCACTTTGATCGCCGCGTCTGAAGAGTTAACAGCGCGCGGCACAAAGATCGATGCCGCACTCTGTTAGCCCAGGGTCCCTGCCATGATTAGCAACCGGGACCGACCCGGTGTGAGGCAGAGTCATGGTGTGACCCCGTTTTTCACACTGGGACCGGGCTCAGGGCGTACAGGTACGCCCTCAGTCCTTAAGGGGTTAAGAGGTCTTTGCATCACATCAATACTTGGTGGTGTAGGTGGCACATGGTGTTTTTTTGCACACCTTTCCTTTTGTTAAATAGAAAAAAAAATTGGGTACATATATTTTATCCTAAGAATATTATTAAAAGTTACGTTTTACGTAATGCATATCCTCAATACTTACTTGTGTACACTAACACTTACAAAAGAGACCGTTTTCTTCTGCCTACCTGCCTCAGCTACTATTCTGATCCTGCCACCCACCTGATGCCACACATCTGATGCCAAGTTCTCCTTTTTTCACCCATCTTCGTCACCGGGTACTGGTATTGCCACCCACTGCCCCACAATGTCACCGGGTCACTTTCAGGACTCCTGATGCTGCTGATGTCACCTCCAGTCTGTCTCATTCTGCCCCCATATGTTCTCCTCATGCTGATGCCAGCTCCAGGCTGTCTCATTCTGCCTCCATATGTTCTCCTCATGCTGATGCCAGCTCCAGGCTGCCTCATTCTGCCACCATATGTTCTCCTCATGCTGATGCCAGCTCCAGGCTGCCTCATTCTGCAACCATATGTTCTTCTCATGCTGCCGCCACCTCCAGGCTGTGTCATTCAGCCACTATATAGTCTCCTCATACTAATGCCACCTCCAGGCTCTGTCATTGTGCCGCTCTGCGACAGTGATTCTAATAGTGATGCCTCTGATCTACATGTCATACTGAAGAAAAGTATTATTTCACTAACTTAGCACACACCCTATGCATGTTACAGCAAAGCAAAGTGTTCTACAGCCCTATTGAGGCTCTCTGTAGGCCAGAAATAGCCATTTTTAATAATGATTCGCTGTGAATAAATTCCGACCAAACTGATTTTTTTTTCAGAAAAATTCAGCGAATCGGACAAATTGAATGAATTTATGCTTCACACAAGAGGCAAAAAGTCATTGATAACTGTAGGTCTTATTGTAGTTATTGGATCACACTGGGAAACATGCCAAGAGGTTGTCCTCGAGGTTGCCCTCCATATCAAACTTTCTCTTAAGTTTTAAACTGAGAGCACAACTTCTAATGGTTGTATTTAAAGCAGAAGAGATAAAAGGCTATTGTCTCTCTGTGCACAGCAGAGGCCCATTTTTGTTTGAAAAAAGTGAAAATATAGATAGCATGCCCTAAGGTCTTTCAGGTTGGAATCTTGATTAAAAATAGGCAGAGATTTTATGGTGCTGGTTGTACGCTCTGCAATATCAATGAGTACCTTTCCAGACTATTGTTTCTAGCTGTTTTATGACACTCAGCATATGGAGGTGACCCTTAGCACAGCAATATTCTGAATATTTATAACACCTGAGTTGTGCTGAGAAACTACAAGCTATCTGGAACAAATCTTTATAAACAATTACATATTGTTCATACATTTTTAAAACTTTAGATCTATATTTACAAAAAAAACAAAAAAACATAGTTTGCCCATTTTAGCTCATAATCATATAGGTAATGTATTATCTTTGCATGGTTAAAATCTATACAGAAAGTGTTTTACTTTTTTATTTTCTGATGGCATTGTGGTAGCTTAGCACAGCTGTACCAGCTGCTACTCTGATCTAAACGTGGGTGACTATAGTCTTATAAGGTTTCTGGAGAGCAAAATGTATATCTGCAAGTGCTAGGGCCTATATTTGTGTCCCCTTACATTGCCAATGTATATGTGTTTCTATGGTACAACTTGCATACACTGAATTCTCTCCAGCATGCTAGGGTATAGTTTGCTAAAAGGATGCATGCAATGCCTATGCACACCATGTTAAGAGACTCAACATATGGTCACCTGTTCAGTCCTGTCCAATAGTTGTTCAGCTCCACCCCTTCTCCACCACCATATTAGTTTTGGCCCTGGTAAAGCCAGGAACTCTGAAAATAGAACTCTGAAAAGGACATAGTGGGCCCATTGGGGTTACATATCAGGGACTTCTACCTTCATCATCAACCCATTACAGATATCACCATATAGTTCTCTCCTGGCATCACATATACATAACCACTGGGCACCACATTATATTATTTATTGTATTTATTTACAAGGCTGTAGTTGCAGCTATCATGACTTAGGTGCTACAAAAGCATTTCTAGAGATTGTGTTCACATTAAGTACCAGAAAAAAACAGAAACAAATAAACTGAGTGTTGTGAGCATGTTTTATGACATGTTCTGTAGTCACTGTCGAGAGGAGAAACTGAACTATCAATAGTAAAATCCTGTTTTTATTGTTTTAAGCTTTATAATAGACATGTAACAACTTATTGAAATCATTTATTGCCAATGACTGATGATTCTTCAGTCAATATACTTAAAGGGGTACTCCATTGGAAACATCTTATTCCCTATCCAAAGGATAGGGGATAAGATGTTAGATCATTGGGGACCCTCGCGATCTCCGGGCCGGCAGCGTTCGTTTTGTGATGTCATGCCCCTACATTCATGTCTATGGGAGGGTGCATGACGGCTAGTACATGGCCTCCTCCCATAGACGTGAATGACTTGCATCGCAGTCATTGAGCACGGAGCAAAGTTTGCTCCGTGCACCGAATGGCAGGGGTGCTGCAGCGGAGATCGCGGGAGTCCCCAGTGGTGGGACCCTCGCAATCTAACATCTTATCCCCTTTCCTTTGGAGATGCCCATTTAATTTACCTAACAATGAATTTCCTAAGGGTGAGGCCACAAAAACCATGGTCCAAATTCAGGCAAATGCATCAGCCTACGACAATTTTGACAGCATTTTGGCTGCATTCAGTGAGCTGCTTAGGTGACCTTACACTTTAATACCTCATGCCTGGTTTTGAGTTCCACCAACCTCTGATCACTTAGAAATGGTAAAACCAGGTTCTTACAGGGCATTATCCACAATAAAAAATAAGATTTTTCTATGGAGGGGGAAACTAGTTTATAATGAAGTGTGCAATAAGCTTGGGAATGTCAAAAACACCCTTCTCATTAATGTGCACTGTGAATTGCTTATTTTGGTCTGTGGAAACATGTTATTTGCTGTGGAATCTTTGCAGCTTGACAACATGGCAGCAGGGAAGTTCACCCCTGGATACCATGTGGCTATAGCAGAAGTTTGTATGGGGAGCCCCAAATGATAATGTGATTTGTGTGAGTGAGGCCATAATACCATACAGTGAGAAAGATAGTGGGTTCCCACTTAGCAGGGGTATTTATTACCCCTGTTGGTATTTATTAAGTGAAACTTCAGCATTCCCGGCCTGTGTATTATGAGTCGGCACTGGCAAAGTGGTGTAAGCAAAGTGTGAGAATCTGGGGCTACCAGGTAAAGTCCTGAAAGGTGAGACCGCTGTTTGGGCGATTCAGACATATGCGTTATTGTTAATCCACAGTGTTTTTTTTGTTTCTTTTTTAAGTTCTGTTTACAGGTAATTTGTACAAACATCTGCAAAAGTTTGAAACCCCTGCCTCCATATAATGAGGCAGATAACAATCAGCTACAAACATCTACAAAGGTATGAAACACACTTTATCTACATGATGGTTTTAAAACAGGCGTTTTACCTATTTATGAAGATTCATTATTAATGAAGCCTTATGATACATTTTAACACATGGATAAAGTATTATATTTTCTACCTATTGCGAATCCACTTACCTTGTGGGCCAAAAAGATCCTGGACACCATCTATATATTTTACACGGTGAACTGTATACCTACAAATAGACCATGATGATTTTTTTTCTCCCTTCTGCTTTTGGTTAACAAAAGCTGCCCAGGACTACAGTTACTTTTTTTCTTTAGCTTTTATTTATCCAATAAAATTCTCAATTTGTATGGCAAAATTATTGCTACATTTATGACCAGATTTAGGTGCTTTCCACTTATATACAACCGATCCCAACCGCACTCGGCAGATCTTAGTGTCGTTGGGGGCTCTGTTGTGCTTTTAGTTGTTCCCATGACAAGAACAGCATTCTGCATGATTCTTGTCGTCCAATTTTGCTGCCACAAACTCCAAAAAGAGCCTGCAAGGGCAACCAATGACTATTCGCTTTTCGCTAGCTAATTTTCAGTAATAAATATTAGCAACTTACATTTTTCTTTCTCATTTACAGGATTGGGTTTTGACTACCCTAGCTCTATAAAATGTCCTTTGGGAGACTGCACTGAGCAGATGAAATGAACACTGCAAATCTCTGGCCATCCTATCAGCACAGACCCTTTTCTTTGCGTGCAACCTGGTATATTGACTTACTTAGGAAGAGAGACTCTTGAAGTAGAGAGTGTGTGAAATGAAGCAGATAACCATCAGCAAACAGAGGAAATTGTTAGCTAACACAGCCTACATAGAGTATACTGAATTGACTTTTACCATCTGATCAATGGAAAATTTGATAAGCTGTTCCTGCCAATACATTAAGCTATTTTCCCATAAGATTAGAGGGTGATGCTAGAATTCTACTAGATCGTATTTTGCAGCAGATTATATTGTTCTGCTTTAATGTTCCAATTGAGAAGAATTAGCATTTAATCTAAAATGTGTCATTTAATATTTTGTAAAATCAGTTTTTCTACTGTAGATTTTGGGGCTCACAAGCCACTCCCCATAGATTGCAATAGGAACTCGGTTTCTGTGTGGTTAAAGGGGTACTCCGGCGCTTAGACATCTTATCCCCTTTCCAAAGGATAGGGGATAAGATGCCTGATCGCAGGGGTCACGCTGCTGGGGACCCCCGTGATCTTGCACGCCGCACCCCATTAATAATCAGTCCCTGGAGCTTGTTCACTCCGGGTCTGATTACTGTCGATCACGGGGCCGGAGCATTGTGACGTCAAGGCTCTGCCCCCCTCAATGCAAGCCTATGGGAGGGGGCATGTCAGCTGATTATAAACGGGGTGCGGCGTGTAAGATCACGGGGGTCCCCAGTGGCGGGACCCCCGCGATCAGGCATCTTATCCCCTATCCTTTGGATAGGGGATAAGATGTCTAAGCGCCGGAGTACCCCTTTAAAAACTCAGGATGCTAAAAACAAAAAAGGGCCAGATCCCATTTCGAGGAGAAATATCATAGATGGCTCAGTGGTTAGCACTGTTGCCTTGCAGTGCTGGGGTCCTGGGTTCAGATCTCAAGTACAGTTCTCCCCATTTGTGTGGGTTTCCTCCGGGTTCCCCAGATTCCTCCCACACTCCGAAAACATACTGATAGGGGAATTTAGATAATGAACCTCAATCAGGACAGAAAATCAATTTGAGTGTACAGCACTGCAGAATCTGTGTGAATTTTTCTTATAGGAAATTATGCAGATTGAGAGGCGCAAATTAACCCCTTTAAACAGCGCTAACCTCCATGGCATATCTTACTTCATCGGTGGTAGTAATCTGTGGGTCTGCCTCAGACTTTTGCCAAATCTTGCAAATTTATATCAGATTTTTCCATGTGGAAAAATAAATAATGTGAACATAGCTCTATGCAGTGGCTTATAGTGAATCTGTCACCTAGAAAAGGCTTGTGAAGCTGCACACAGTGCACTAGGTCTCCTTAAGCCTATTCTAGGGATCCCTGTAAAGATAAATTTGGCTTCTGTATACTTACAAATAACTGCTTTATAATTTCTCTGGGAGTCGGGCCAGAAGTTGGAGAGAGGGTCTGGTGTCCCTTCTGCTCTGGGGTCCCCCCCACCTCTTTTTGTTTACGTCGCACAGTTATTCAACAGCTGTCCCACGCCCAGCAAAACTACACAAGGCTGCTATAAGTAGACGAGCCCCACCTGTCAATCAACTGCATTACGTAGCCAGATACAGGCGGTGCGACCCCAGAACAAAGCGAACCCCAAGTCCCACCTCTTATACTGTTGGCCCCACTACCAGAGAAATTATGTAGCAGTTATTTGTAAGTATACAGAAGTCTGATTTATCAATACAGGTATGCCTAGAATAGGCAGGTGAAGACCTAGTGCACTGTGTGCGCAACTTCACAAGCCTCTTCTAGGTGACAGATTCGCTTTAACTTGATGATGCCTCAATGCAAAAACAGAACCTCCTGCTAGAACGCTTCTTTGATAGCACTGGTCTACTCCTATAGTATAATCTTATTTCCCCAAGGCTCTTCGGTCTGGATGCAACTGCACCCTCTGCACCTACAATAGTTACAACCCAGCCTTATGGTCTTGTAAGGTCCTCTTACATGGGCCTAATGAGCTGAATTTTTTTTTTTAGATTGGTGCTCATTTATCGAGCCCATTAAAGGTTCGACTGTAGTATCGGGAGGGGCACACCAACAATCCAGCCTTACCATTCACGTAGGCCTTTGCCACCATTATTTATCAGCTGTGCATCCACTATTGCAATGAAGATGTGCGGCTATCAATGTTTTAGCAATGTTTTTTGACAGGTTAAAGCCAAGGAGTGTTTGATCCTTTGTCTGCTGATCGCTTGTTCACTGGTGATTTTGGAAAATTAGCTAATAAAACCCCATGTAATAGGACTCTTAGTATTTAGGAGACCATAGTTGAAGGACAGTCAAATGTCCTCCCAGAAGGCAGAGATGGTACTGGCTCTAAATGTTAATGGGATTGATGTATATCCAACATGGTGTCTAATCAAAAGTAGAGACCAGAATTCACTGTGCAAGATAGGTAACACAAAATTTTCTGAATACGGGAATACCATTATTATTTTTTATTTGAATTTTTTTTATTTCAAAATTGGAAAAGGGAGTGCTTTGAATTTTTAATATTAGGCATTTTAAAATATATACTTAAAAAAAAATTAACTTGATCTTTACTATTTTGTTTATACCCAATGGGGGGGCCTCATGATGTGATCGCTTGATTACTTGTATATTATATTGAAGTACTCAGTATATCTATTTCAGTGTACTGTTCTCCTGTTATACACTGCCTATGCAAAGGTGTGATAGGAGCGCAATGGCAGTCATGGAGGTTTTCAGAAGACCCCTGGCTTACATGACAACCATATTGCATTTCATTATTGTGGGGGTGAAGGAGATTGGAGACATGGCAGGGCAGGTACCTGACATGTAACTGATTGGATGCCATGGTCACTGTGACTGTGGCATCTTGGGGTGTAAAACATCTCCTATCCCAGCCAGTGGGCCCAGCTGCATTTACTTTATGAGAGTGTTAAGAGGATAACTTTGTTTCCTCAAAATTTTACAAAAATATAAAATAATATTTTACATCGCTACGTTCCTGAAACAGACAGGAGAAAAAACAAGCAGTGTTTATTTTCGAAATGACAAAAATGCCTTACCCTTTAAATCATTTAGGTCCGAAAAATAACCTCAGTTTAAGATGTATTATAAGCTCCCCAAACCTATCTGTTTACAGTAATGGTCGAAGCTGCATAAACAAGACAGGAAAGGCCAAGGTTGATTCATAATTCTTGTTTACTGATCCGTACATTACAAATCCATTAACTTTAATCTTTAAGGCTTATCCATGAAAAAATAGACACATCACAATCCGCAGACTCCATCTTTCTTTGTTATTTCCTAGAAGAACTTAACGTGTAAGATATTTATATGTATTTATAGATATAAGACTCCAGAGTAATGGAGCTGTGACACTGAACGTCAGAAGAAAAAGATCTTCATTTGTTTGATAAGTGAACATAAGTAAGAGAACATGGATGAACTTTTGTTATGAGTCCCAAGGCTAACATTCCACTCCCGCTCTTTGGAACTTAAAAAAGGAGAACTTTCTATCATTATGGCTTAAGCACGGTTGAGGCTACACCATTTTTACCTGTTCTTATCCATACTAATCCCATCTTGAGTATAAGATTGTAAAGCCATACAGTTAAACAGTGATAAATCCATCTGCGCACATTCAATACGTTGCATAGTGCTGACTGCGAAATCTCATCTCATTCCCTTCTATTACCTTATAAGATATTCAGTTTCTTAATAAATGATGCATAGCAACATTTGTGCTGCAGAAATGTTCTTTCAGGCTTCTTGGATAATTTTAAAATGCTGATCTTTGTTTAGTCTCTTTTGCTACAAATAACATCAGTCCTTCTTGTACACAGAATGATTTCACTTGGTTGGTCGGGCTTTTTAAATGATGTTTTTTTACTCGGTTTCTATGTCAAAATAGCCAATTTGAGGCTTCTCAAGATAAAACCATTTGTGTTATTGGGATTCCTAAATACAATGGATGCCTTATTACCACAGTAACTGGTTTAGTGTGAGAAGAATGCTGCTGATTTATCTTTGCTCTATGAGGACTGTGGACTTTTATGAGGACTTATAAAATGAATGGCTTTACTTTGTTTGGGGCCATAATTTACTGTCTTCCTTCTCATGCTGCTGTTGCTAGATAGTACTTCTTCTCTAAGATTCTGCCCATCATTGTCTGATTTTAACAATCCTCTTTCTTTAGAAGCCATAACCCTTCCTGAAGATAATTTGAAACAAGGTTGTCCCTCTGCTGAGGCCACATTTAAACACTTAAAGGGGTACTCCGGTGGAAAACAATTATTTTTTAAAATTGACTTGCTCCAGAAAGTAAAACGATTTGTAAATTACTTCTATTAAAAAAATCTTAATCCTTCCAGTATTTATCAGCTTCTGTATACTACAGAGGAAGTTGAGTTGTTCTTTTCTGTCTGACCACAGTGTTTTCTGCTGATACCTAGTGTTGAGCGGCATAGGCCATATTCGAATTTGCGAATATTCGCAAATATATGGACGAATATTTGTCATATATTCACGAATATTCACATAATCGTAATATTCTCGTATGTGAAAATTAACATATGTGAAAATTAGCATATACAAAAAGTAGCATAAGCGAAAATTCGCATATGCGAAAATTAGCATATGCAAATGTTCGCATATGCGAACATTCGCACATCAGTCTCACACACTAGTATTACAGCTTTCTTTACACCACACAAGCTGGAAGCAGAGAGGGATGATCACTGTGATGTGTACTGTGAAAAAAAAATATATTCATAATTACGAATATATAGTGCTATATTTGCGAATATTCGCGAATTCGCGAATATGCGATATTCGCAAATAAAATTCGCATCGCGAATATTCGCGAGCAACACTACTGATACCTGTGTCCATGTCAGGAACTGTCCAGAGTAGGAGCAAATCCCCACAGCAAATCTCTCCTGCTCTGGACAGTTCCTGACATGGACACTGTGGTCAGACAGAAAATAACTACACAACTTCCTCGTTATCATACAGCAGCTGAGAAGTACTGGAAGGATTAAGAAAAAAATTAGATTTTTTTAATAGAAGTCATTTACAAATTTATTTAACTTTCTGGAGCCAGTTGATATAAAAAAATAATTTGTTTTCCACCGGAGTGGAGTTTAAGGTGCCCATATACCTTAGATTAAAGCCTGCTGAACCTGCTGACTTTGGTGGGATTTGTCAACTGTCCAAGGTGTATGGCGGCCTCCTGACTCTCCACCAACAAATGATGGTGTGTTGAATGTTCACTGCTTGACCCTATTGTTCTGAGAAAGATCAGCCAGCACAATAACTGTCTGGATGCAGCTCACCTTGTCGTCCCTATAGACAACACATAAACATTTGGCCATGTGTATGGCGAGGTCAGGAGAGATAGCTATTGGCCAAATGAATGTTCAGTCAACAGCTATTGAAAGTGTTTGGCCAACTTAAGGTTGCATTAATTCACATAATGGAATTTTCCACTGGCAAGAAATTCAAGGCATGCCCTCCGATTTTTTGCAAGGAATTACAGTTGGTATGGTGTTGATTTGGTCACGTTTAAAGTTGCCGATCATCCCCAAGCCATGGTCCTAATCCACATCCAGGCTGCCGGCATAGCAATTCTTTTTTTTCAAATCTGTGTGAGAATTTTTTTTTTAACATTTGTGCCTTGAATTTATGATGTCAATTGAAACAGTCGTCAAATGGATTCCGATACCTTTATCAGAATCAACATGAAGACAATTCCATTTAAATGGGGTCTTATAATTTACAAAGAAACTCAGCAGCAAGTATGCAGCACCAGCATTAAACAAGAATTAGGGACTAGAGATGAGTGAACCCCCTGAAATTCATTTCAGGAGTCTTCACTACAAATTGACCATTTATTTGCATTTTGGACCTACAGTCGCTTGACTAGCAGACTCTCAGGTCCTAGTAACGTGAGAGTAAATACTTTTGCATATTCATGGTCTGGTAGAGCGGGTAATATGGAGGAGGCAGAAATAGAAGTATGAACATGCATAACTCAATACTATAGGCAATACTTCACCAATTCACAAGTGACCACTCTTTTAAATGCTGTTCCCTTGCACTATAACCCAGTATATTTGATTTATTGCGGGTGAACAGCCTGTCCTTTTCTCTTGAAAAATATGGAAAAAAATGAATGTTCAAAATTTGTGCACATACAAGAAGAAAAAAAATGCTAAAGTTTGTGTTTTTTTATATTTATTCATTTATTTTTTAAATAAAGCATTTGACCTTTGGACCCTTTAAGAACAACCATGGTCTGGCTCCAACCTCTCATCCCTATAGTACACCGCTGCTTACAAGGTACGTGAAGAATTGTGACACTGAAAGGATGACTGTTGCCGTGATTGTGGACATAGCGAGTAGTCTGGCTTTGCTGCCTGGGATAATTATTGTGACAAAGAATCTGAATCATCCAACATTTCTGCAGATACTGACACAAGACAGAATGAAAAGAACATCACATATTGATTAAAATTGATAATTCATGATCCGACTTTTGTCAGACCGGCCGCAAATCACCGGTTTTAAGGCTAACTCCAGTCCTAATTAGAAGATTACATGGCGAGGGAGATGTTCAGCCGCTTGCAAATCACAAAATCGATGGGAATCAAGACAGTATTCTTCTTTCCTTAGATGAGACCTTATATCTTCACATGGAGAAGAGCGGAAGTAGTTTATAAACAGCTTGGATTTTAATGTAACATCGTCAGGACTAAGCTGCAGAGCAACAAGTCTTTACTGTGTTAGAGATTGCTTCCATTTATTCTTATGGCAGGAACATGTTGGGTTTCTAAAAGAAAGGGTGGGGTTGGAATTCAATAATCATTTAACTTTTTATGGAAATGTTCGAAATAAATGTAAACTAGAAAACTTACCAATATATCTCTATTGCACCTGATGACCATATCAGTTGCTAACAAAAAATGTTTTAGACAGCTTTCCGGCACTGCACTTTATCTGATCCTAAACCCCAAAACATTGGCACCAGGATCAGATAATTTTGTGTTGGCGGACAGAAAATAAGGTGTTACTTACGGAACATATAGGTAGGTAATGCCCCAGGTAGGTAGTGTCCCATGTAGGTAATGCCCCCAGTAGGTAGATAGTGGCCCCAACTAGGTCATGCCACAAGGTAGGTAATGTCCCCCAGGTAGGTAGTCATGCCCCATGTACGTAAATCCCCCAGATAGCTGTTCCCCTGTATGAAAACTACCATATATGCTTTGTAGGTAGTAGGTAGCCCCCCCCCTATAAGCCTGGTAGTTAGTCTCCACAATAACTTGTAGGTAGAAGATAGCCTCCCATATTAGCTAGGCAACAACATTGTAGATAATCCCTCACATTAGGTAGGCAGCAGAAGTCCCCCACATTAGGAAGGCAGCAGTAGTTCCCCACATTAGTTAGGCAGCAGTAGTCCCCCATATTAGGTAGGCAGCAGTAGTCCCCCACATTAGTTAGGCAGCAGTAGTCCCTCACATTAGGTAGGCTGCAGTAAAATGGGGTTGGGCCAGGCAAAAGTCAAACGACAGGATGACTTTTATTTAAGGTAGTGGTCTACTGTGTGAAATTAGCAGTTCAACAGTTTATCTCAATAAACAGAAGAAAAAGGGAACTTGCTGGCATGCTGGGAGTTGTAGTTTTGCAACAGCTGGAGGTCTGCAGACTACTGAACTATATATATATATATATATATATATATATATATATATATATATATTGTACACTTAATCCAATTAGACGATAACTTACCTTTAGATGTAATGCATTTAGGGTATGGGGGCACAAACAATCCCATCTATGCCCTGCATGGGTTTCTGTGTTCTGATGGCAGCATATTCAATAGAAGAAAAAATGCAACTAACACAAAGTAAGAAGGCATTCTGCTGTAAATCTGTGTGCTGGGTTTTGGCAATAATCGGCCTGAGGGAAACCAAATAAGTGCATTTTACCTTTCTCTTCTCTTTGAAATAAGATCAATTCTGGATGTTGAAGAGGAAACTGTACTCAGCAGACAAAACAATAAATTTTTCGCATGCAATAAACAAAGCTCACAGCTGACTTACACACAAAAAAAAAAAACCCTGACAATTTATGAGAAAATAGCAGCCTACTTTATATACGTGGCCTTTTTTTCATGCATGCCAATGCACAACATAAATATGCTATGGAAAACAGTGGATTTGGAGCATGCATATTTATGCAAATAAGCCGATGGAATACGAGATTAGATATTCCAGATACACTTGAATGAATACATACTTCTTCTGCAAATAGAAAGCAGTTTACTAGAAAAGCAAAGCATTAACGGAGATGTAGTGTTATGCGCTACTGTTCTCCAGTAGTTATTTAGGTATATAGTGTCATAGGAAGGCAATGCATTATGGACTGCTCTCTAAAAGAACATTCTTATTGGACCATCCCCTTATTAAAGCTGAAGAATTGGAAGCCTTAGTTATGAAAAAAAAAGGTTGTGTGTTTTTTTAACCCGTTAAGGATGCCACCTGTGTCACGATTCGGCTGGCTGGAGGTGGATCCTCTGTGCCAGAGAGGGATTGGCGTGGACCGTGTTGGTGGACCGGTTCTAAGTTGCTACTGGTATTCACCAGAGCCGCCGCAAAGCGGGATGGTCTTGCAGCGGCGGTAGCAACCAGGTCGTATCCACCAGCAACGGCTCAACCTCTCTGACTGCTGAAGATAGGCGTGGTACAAGGGAGTAGACAAGAGCAAGGTCGGACGTAGCAGAAGGTCAGGGCAGGCAGCAAGGATCGTGGTCAGGGGCAACGGCGACCAATCAGGGCGCCTGCTGCAGGTGTCACTCCCGCACCCGCTCCGCCCCTCTTCCGGCGCGCCGGGACAAGACAGACGGGGAACGAGTGAGGTACGGGAGCCGGGATGCGCATCGCAAGCGGGCGCCTCCCGCATCGTGAATCGCATCCCGGCTGAGAGTGATATTGCAGCGCACCCGGTCAGCAGGTCTGACCGGGGCGCTGCGAATGAGAGGATGCTGCGAGCGCTCCGGGGAGGAGCGGGGACCCGGAGCGCTCGGCGTAACAGTACCCCCCCCCTTGGGTCTCCCCCTCTTCTTGGAGCCTGAGATCCTGAGGATAAGACTTTTGTCTAGGATGTTGTCCTCAGGTTCCCAGAATCTCTCTTCTGGGCCACAGCCTTCCCAATCCACCCAAAAATTTTTTTTTCCTCTGACAGTCTTGGAGGCCAGAATCTCCTTCACGGAGAAGACGTCAGAAGAACCAGAAACAGGAGTGGGAGAAACAAGTTTGGGAGAGAAGCGGTTAATGATGAGTGGTTTAAGGAGAGAGACATGGAGGGCATTGGGAATATGAAGAGAAGGAGGAAGAAGGAGGAAGAAGGAAGAAGGAGGAAGAAGGAAGAAGGAGCGCCAAGATAGCGTGGTCCCAGTTTGTAATTGGGGACACGAAAGCGGACATATTTAGCGGAGAGCCATACCTTGTCTCCGGGAGCAAAAATGGGTGAAGTTCTTCTTTTCTTATCGGCAAATCTTTTCATCCGGGATGAAGCCTGTAAAAGCGAATTTTGGGTCTCTTTCCATATGGTGGAATGATCACGAGTCACTTCATCCACATCGGGCAAACCAGAGGGCAAGGGAGTAGGGAGGGGGGGAAGAGGGTGACGGCCGTACACCACGAAAAATGGGGACTTAGCAGAAGATTCGGAGACTCTGAAGTTGTATGAGAATTCGGCCAATGGTAGAAGATCTGCCCAGTCATCCTGGCGGGAGGAAACAAAATGCCGTAAATAGTCACCCAGGACCTGATTAATTCTTTCTACTTGCCCATTGGATTGGGGATGATAAGAAGAAGAGAAGTTTAATTTGATCTTGAGCTGTTTACAGAGGGCCCTCCAGAATTTAGACACGAATTGGACGCCTCTATCCGAGACAATATGCGTGGGCAAACCGTGAAGGCGAAAAATGTGTACAAAAAATTGCTTTGCCAACTGAGGCGCTGAAGGAAGACCAGGAAGAGGAATAAAATGTGCCATCTTGGAAAATCGATCAACGACCACCCAAACAACTGTGTTGCCACGGGATGAGGGCAAGTCCGTAATAAAGTCCATACCAATCTGTGACCAAGGCTGTTCAGGGACAGGCAGAGGATGAAGGAGACCAGCAGGCTTCTGGCGAAGAGTCTTATCCCGGGCACAGACAGTACAGGCCCGCACAAAATCAACAACATCAATCTCCAGAGTCGGCCACCAATAAAAACGAGAGATGAGTTGCAAGGATTTTTTGATGCCCGCATGGCCTGCGAGGTGGGAGGAGTGTCCCCATTTAAGAATCCCGAGACGCTGGCGTGGAGAAACGAAGGTCTTCCCTGGAGGAGTTTGCCTGATGGAGGCTGGAGAAGTGGAGATCAGACAGTCGGGAGGAATGATGTGTTGCGGAGAGACCTCTACTTCAGAGGCATGAGAAGAACGAGAGAGGGCATCGGTCCTAATGTTCTTGTCAGCAGGGCGAAAATGGATTTCAAAGTTAAAACGGGCAAAGAACAACGACCACCTAGCCTGGCGAGGGTTCAGTCGTTGGGCAGACTGGAGATAGGAGAGATTCTTGTGATCGGTGTATATGATAACTGGAAATTTTGATCCCTCCAGCAGGTGCCTCCATTCCTCAAGTGCCAATTTAATGGCCAGTAGTTCTCGATCACCGATGGAGTAGTTTCTCTCCGCCGGAGAGAAGGTCCTAGAAAAAAACCCACAAGTAACAGCATGCCCGGAAGAATTTTTTTGTAGAAGGACAGCTCCAGCTCCCACTGAGGAGGCATCTACCTCCAATAGGAAGGGTTTAGATGGGTCAGGTCTGGAGAGCACGGGAGCAGAAGAAAAGGCAGACTTGAGATGTTTAAATGCGTCTTCCGCTTGGGGAGACCAGGACTTGGGATTGGCATTTTTCTTGGTTAAAGCCACGATAGGAGCCACAATAGTGGAAAAGTGTGGAATAAATTGTCTGTAATAATTGGCGAACCCCAAAAAACGTTGGATAGCACGGAGTCCGGAGGGGCGTGGCCAATCTAAGACGGCAGAAAGTTTATCTGGGTCCATTTGTAGTCCCTGGCCAGAGACCAAGTATCCTAGGAAAGGAAGAGATTGACATTCGAAGAGACATTTCTCCATTTTAGCATAAAGTTGATTGTCCCGAAGTCTCTGAAGAACCATGCGGACATGCTGGCGGTGTTCTTCTAAGTTGGCAGAAAAAATCAGAATATCGTCCAGATAAACCACAACACAGGAATATAGGAGATCACGAAAAATTTCATTAACAAAGTCTTGGAAGACGGCAGTGGCGTTGCACAGGCCAAAGGGCATGACCAGATACTCAAAGTGTCCATCTCTGGTGTTAAATGCAGTCTTCCATTCATCCCCCTCCCTGATGCGGATGAGATTATAAGCACCTCTTAAGTCCAGTTTGGTAAAGATGTGGGCACCTTGTAAGCGATCAAAGAGTTCCAAGATAAGAGGTAAGGGGTAGCGGTTTTTTACCGTGATTTTATTAAGTCCGCGGTAATCAATGCAAGGGCGTAGGGAGCCATCTTTTTTGGACACAAAAAAAAATCCAGCTCCGGCAGGAGAGGAGGACTTGCGGATAAACCCCTTTTTAAATTCTCCTGGATGTACTCCGACATGGCAAGAGTCTCTGGAGCAGACAGAGGATAGATTCTGCCCCGGGGTGGAGTAGTACCCGGGAGGAGGTCAATAGGACAGTCATAAGGCCTGTGAGGAGGTAAAGTCTCAGCTTTCTTTTTGCAAAAAACGTCAGCATAGTCCATATAAGCTTTAGGAAGACCGGATACAGAGGGAACCACAGGGTCACGACAGGGAGTACTGGGAACCGGTTTAAGACAGTCCTTATGACAAGAAGTACCCCAGTTCTTGATTTCTCCTGTGGACCAATCAAGGGTTGGGGAATGGCCTTGAAGCCACGGTAATCCAAGAAGAATTTCAGAAGTGCAGTTGGAGAGGACCAAAAATTTAATTTTTTCGTGATGAGGTCCGATGCACATTAGGAGAGGTTCCGTGCGGTAACGCACGGTACAGTCCAATCTTTCATTGTTAACAGAATTGATGTAGAGGGGTCTGGCGAGACTGGTCACCGGGATGTTGAACCTGTTGATGAGAGAGGCCAAAATAAAATTTCCTGCAGATCCGGAATCCAAGAAGGCCATAGCAGAGAAGGAGAAGGTAGAAGAAGATATCCGCACAGGCACAGTAAGGCGTGGAGAAGCAGAGTTCACATCAAGAACTGTCTCATCTTTGTGCTGAGTCAGCGTACGTCTTTCCAGGCGGGGAGGACGGATAGGACAATCCTTCAAGAAGTGTTCGGTACCGGCACAGTACAGGCACAGATTCTCCATGCGGCGTCGTGTCCTCTCTTGAGGTGTCAAGCGAGACCGGTCAACTTGCATAGCCTCCACGGCGGGAGGCACAGGAACGGATTGCAGAGGACCAGAGGAGAGAGGAGCCGGGGAGAGAAACCGCCTCGTGCGAACAAAGTCCATATCCTGGCGGAGCTCCTGACGCCTTTCGGAAAAACGCATGTCAATGCGGGTGGCAAGATGAATAAGTTCATGCAGGTTAGCAGGAATTTCTCGTGCGGCCAGCACATCTTTAATGTTGCTGGATAGGCCTTTTTTAAAGGTCGCGCAGAGGGCCTCATTATTCCAGGATAATTCGGAGGCAAGAGTACGGAATTGGATGGCGTACTCGCCAACAGAAGAATTACCCTGGACCAGGTTCAGCAGGGCAGTCTCAGCAGAAGAGGCTCGGGCAGGTTCCTCAAAAACACTTCAAATCTCCGTGAAGAAGGAGTGTACAGAGGCAGTGACAGGGTCATTGCGGTCCCAGAGCGGTGTGGCCCATGACAGAGCTTTCCCAGACAGAAGGCTGACTACGAAAGCCACCTTAGTCCTTTCAGTAGGAAACTGGTCCGTCATCATCTCCAAGTGCAGGGAACATTGCGAAAGAAAGCCACGGCAAAACTTAGAGTCCCCATCAAATTTATCCGGCAAGGATAATCGTAGGCCGGAAGCGGCCACTCGCTGCGGAGGAGGTGCAGGAGCTGGCGGAGGAGATTGTTGCTGGAGCTGTGGTAATAGCTGCTGTAGCATCACTGTCAGTTGAGACAGCTGGTGGCCTTGTTGCGCTATCTGTTGCGACTGCTGGGCGACCACCGTGGTGAGGTCGGCGACAACTGGTAGTGGGACTTCAGCGGGATCCATGGCCGGATCTACTGTCACGATTCGGCTGGCTGGAGGTGGATCCTCTGTGCCAGAGAGGGATTGGCGTGGACCGTGTTGGTGGACCGGTTCTAAGTTGCTACTGGTATTCACCAGAGCCCGCCGCAAAGCGGGATGGTCTTGCAGCGGCGGTAGCAACCAGGTCGTATCCACCAGCAACGGCTCAACCTCTCTGACTGCTGAAGATAGGCGCGGTACAAGGGAGTAGACAAGAGCAAGGTCGGACGTAGCAGAAGGTCAGGGCAGGCAGCAAGGATCGTAGTCAGGGGCAACGGCAGGAGGTCTGGAACACAGGCTAGGAACACACAAGGAAACGCTTTCACTGGCACAATGGCAACAAGATCCGGCGAGGGAGTGCAGGGGAAGTGAGATATAAGTAGGGAGTGCACAGGTGAACACACTGATTAAGCCTGCTGCGCCAATCAGTGGCGCAGTGGCCCTTTAAATTGCAGAGACCTGGCGCGCGCGCGCCCTAAGGAGCGGGGCCGCGCGCGCCGGGACAAGACAGACGGGGAACGAGTGAGGTACGGGAGCCGGGATGCGCATCGCGAGCGGGCGCCTCCCGCATCGTGAATCGCATCCCGGCTGAGAGTGATATTGCAGCGCACCCGGTCAGCAGGTCTGACCGGGGTGCTGCGAATGAGAGGATGCTGCGAGCGCTCCGGGGAGGAGCGGGGACCCGGAGCGCTCGGCGTAACAACCTGTTTTTACATTTAAAGAGGTACTCCAGGGAACTAAACCCATAGCCCATCTTTTCCCTCTCACCAGCCTATTTATTTGTTTAAATATCATTCATTAGCTATATAGAGCGGTCATTTACATGCTTGGAGTGAGAGAAAGACATCATATTCCGATCCTGCTTCTCTTTGTGCAAACCCCTCACTGAGACTAACCCTCACCCTACTGCAAGACAAACACCATGTGATTTCTGTCTGCTGTGTCTCCCCCCCCCTCCTCTCCCTGTGTGAGGACTTTGCCTGCAGAGAAGTCTCCTCAGCACATAGCGCTGCTCTTTTCCTGCTGGGGGGGGGGGGGGGAGTATGGTTTGAAAGAAAAGACCTGTACGGCAACAACACAGCATGCACACAGCATAGTAAAAGCAATTGGCATTACACAGAGCCGCACTGACTGCTGGGAGTTGTAGTCTGGGCTGCAAGCAAGGAAAAAGAATCTTCAGGAGACAACAGGGACCACAGGAGCTGGCACAATCACATGAATAACTACAGGGAACACAAAACAGGTATTGTGGTGGCTTTGAGGCTTTTTTATTTTTCTTAACTTCCCTGGAGCACCCCTTTAATGATCAAGCCCAATCTTTCAAATCTGGCCTGTGTCTCTTTAAGTGATAATACCTCTGACATGCTTTTACTTAGCGATTTGATTCTGAGTTTTTTTCATGACATATTGTACTTTATATTGGTGGTAAATCTTTGCTGATTCATGCAGCAATTTTTGTGAAAAACTCCAAAATATTGTAAAAACGTTTTTAACGGCATTCATTGTATGGTAAAAATTATGTTATTTTTATTCTGTCAGTATGATCATGACAATACTCCTTTTTTGCCCTTTTTTGTGTTGTCATGTTCTGACAGCCATAACTTTATTTTTATTTTTCGTCCAATGTCATTGTGTGAGGGGCAAGCTGTACTTTTTATTGGTACAATTTTCACGATTCATGCTATCATTTGATCTTTTTTATTCCACATTTTGGACCAAAATTTGTGTTTTTTGTGTTTTTTTATGAACACAACACAACATGGCTTGGGTGCTTTTTTTTTTTTGGGGGGGGGGGGGGGGGGGTAGATAATACAGGGTTTTGTTGGGAAAGGGCCATTCACATTCACTCTCAATGCTTTTAATACACATTTATGTTAAACCCAGGTAGAAATACTATGTGTTTTATTAAATCCAAAAATACTGTATTTATCGGGGTAAACCACGCACCGGCCTATAACACGCACCCTCATTTTACCAAGGATATTTGGGTAAAAAAAGTTTTTTTACCCAAATATCCTTGGTAAAATGATGGTGCATGTGTGTGCATGTGAATACCCCGATACACTGTTTCTGACCCCGCAGAAGCTCCCAGGAAAGGCAGGGGGAGAGAGGCCATCGCTGCCCACTTCTTTCCCCCTGCTATCGGCACCGCTGCCCCTTCTCTCCCCCTGCTATCGGCGCCGCTGCCCCTTCTCTCCCCCTGGCTATCGGTGCCGCTGCCCCATTGCCAGCGCCGGTAGTCAGGGGGAGAGAAGGGGCAGCGGCACCCATTGCCGGCGCTGCTGCCCCGTTGCCTCCCCCATCCCCGGTTGTATAATTACCTGTTGCCGGGGTCGGGTCCGTGCTGCTTCTGGCCTCCGGTGTGGCGTCCCCTGCATCGTTGCTATGCGCTGCACGGCGCGGCGCAATGACGAGTGACTTCACTCGTCATTGCGTCTCGCAGCGCATAGCAACAACGCAGGGGACGCCACACCGGAGGGCAGAAACAGCGCGGACCCGACCCCGGCAACAGGTAATTATACAACAGGGGATAGGGGAAGCAACGGGGCAGCGGCTCCGGCAATGGGTGCCGCTGCCCCTTCTCTCCCCCTGGCTATCGGCACCGCTGCCCCATTGCCGATAGCCAGGGGGAGAGAAGGGGCAGCGGCGCCGATAGCAGGGGGAGGGAAGTGGGGGCAGCAGGGCTCTAGACCCCAGGACAGGCAGGGGCAGAGAAACCGGCAGCGACGACAGGTCTCTGCACCTGCAAAAGCCGCTGCAGTTCATTGATTTATAAGCGCCCGCTTTAAATCATTGAACTGCAGCGGCTTATTGGCGTAAAACACGCAGATAGACTTTAGGCTAAAAATTTAACCTAAAAAATGCGTGTTATACGCCGATAAATACGGTACATGTAACTTGGCCTAACATTTGTATTCCATGTTTACAGTAAATGCTTTTATTACACATTTATGTTACACCCAGATACAAATTCTATGTTTTATTAACCCCTTAAGGACCAAGGACGTACCGGTACGTCCTTGGTCCTGCTCTTCTGATATAACGCGGGGTTATACAGTAACCCCGCGTCATATCACGGCGGGCCCGGTGTCATAGTGAAGCCGGGACCCACCTCTAATAGTGCGCAGCGCCGATCGCGGCGCCGCACGCTATTAACCCTTTAGCCGCGCGCTCAGAGCTGAGCCGCGTGGCTAAAAGTGAAAGTGAAAGTTCCCGGCTAGCTCAGTCGGGCTGTTCGGGATAGCCGCGGCTAATCGCGGCATCCCGAACAGCTGACAGGACAGCCTCCTCGCTGTCCGATCGCCGAATGACTGCTCAGTGCCTGAGATCCAGGCATGAGCAGTCATGCGGCC
Source organism: Hyla sarda (assembly GCF_029499605.1). Classification (NCBI taxonomy): domain Eukaryota; kingdom Metazoa; phylum Chordata; class Amphibia; order Anura; family Hylidae; genus Hyla; species Hyla sarda. Next base: position 50,315,528 of record NC_079195.1, read on the forward strand.
GAATCGTTGATCACTGGTTTCTAATGAGAAACCAGTGATCAGCATAGAAGATCAGTGAGTGCAGTGTTATAGGTCCCTATGGGACCTATAACACTGCAAAAAAAAAGTGAAAAAAAAAGTGAATAAAGATCATTTAACTCCTCCCCTATTAAAAGTTTGAATCACCCCCCTTTTCCAATAAAAAAAAAAAAACACAGTGTAAATAAAAATAAAAATATACATATATGGTATCACCGCGTGCGGAAATGTCAGAATTATAAAAATATATCATTAATTAAACCGCACGGTCAATGGCGTGCGCGCAAAAAAATTCCAAAGTCCAAAATAGTGCAATAAGTCCTATCAATGCAAAAATGGTACCGTTAAAAACTTCAGATCACGGCGCAAAAAATGAGTCCTAATACCGCCCCATACACGGAAAAATATAAAAGTTATAGGGGTCAGAAGATGACAATTTTAAACGTATTAATTTTCCTGCATGTAGTTATGATTTTTTCCAGAAGTACGACAAAATCAAACCTATATAAGTAGGGTATCATTTTAATCGTATGGACCTACAGAATAAAGATAAGGTGTAATTTTTACCGAAAAATGTACTACGTAGAAACGGAAGCCCCCAAAAGTTACAAAACTGCGTTTTTTTTTCAATTTTGTCGCACAATGATTTTTTTTCCCATTTCACCGTAGATTTTTGGGCAAAACGACTGACGTCATTACAAAGTAGAATTGGTGGCACAAAAAATAAGCAATCATATGGATTTTTAGGTGCAAAATTGAAAGAGTTATGATTTTTTAAAAGCAAGGAGCAAAAAACGAAAATGCAAAAACGGAAAAACCCCCGGTCCTTAAGGGGTTAAACCCAGAAAATACAGGCAACTTCACCTAAAATGCATAATCCACATTCACTCTCAGCGCTTTTAATGCAGATTTATGTTAAACCCATTAGATTTTAAGACAGTGTGAAACCTTTTTCAGATAAGACCGCAGTAAGTTTGTTCTGAAGGAAAATACCATGACAGAGAAAGGCTTCTAATGAGAAGAATCATGAGATCCCCTCTTCACATCACTGGTCTCTTCCTTAGCAGAAAGGAATGGAAGGGGGAGGAGGTACAAGAGCTCAGAGACTGTGATGTGATGCCACACCTACAGGGGAGAGAACAGAGCTGAAATGGAGCTATCTGTGCACTACGGCTAATACATTATATTAGTAAGTTGGTTTATTATACTTTTTGACACAATACACAGATTGTTTCTTTTGCTGGAGAACCCCTTTAACTTTGTCTTTAAATGAAAAAGCTCAATAGTACATTAATACACTCCTTGGGGACCTACGTGTGTTACATATGGCTTTTAGAGTTCCTAAACAGTTTTATACATATGTTTTTGGGCTATTGGAAAAGTACAGGTTTGGACAGAACCAGAACTTTTGAACTTTTTGCTAGAGTTTGTTGAACTGGTAAATATTGCAGGGTATTCCATTTTAATTAGGTTTTCTAGGACACTCTGCCTTTAGCTGGTTGCCCTAGCAGTAGACCTTTAATCAGGCCCCTAGCTCTTATCTTAAACTCTCGGTACATCTGCAGAAGCCACGACCTGCAGCCTTACTGCCTAGATGCTGCGTTTGCTATGACTTTGTAATTTTAAGGGTTAAACAATTTGGCCAATCCCAACAGTTGGCAACCCATGTCAGCTGGCAACCAATGTATATGGAGCTGCGCCTGCGCCATACTCCCTTCTTGATATCATACCATTATAGTATGCCAAATGTCAGGAAGGGGCTACTCTATAGTGATTAGGTTTTGTTGATTGTTTCTCGGTAGGAAGCTATTTCTGTGGTTTTCAAGCTACATATGGTTTGTTCTACTCTGAAGTATAAGCTGAACCTTTCTGCTGAGCGATGCTAGATAGACCTCATTATGAAGTGATTTGCGTTCTTCAGCCATCATATCTTTAGAGGAAGGAGGAATCCTGCACATTCCATTGTGATGAAGGTTATAGGTCAAAAACAAAACAAAAAAAACAATACTTGCTTAATATTGCTGTCTGTAAACCAGTGAAAAAAATATTTGCAAATGTTTCACATTTAATTAGGAGTAAATCACAAAAACACATAAAGAGTGAATGTGCCGTAGACTTGTGGAGGTGCAAGGAGTGTCATAAATGTGTTACATTGTTTTTGTGCCATTTTCAATGCATTTGTAGCAATTACATCATTTTTATACATGACCCTCTGTGATTTTTCTCTAACTCTGAAGGTAGATTTTGAATTTGGTACATTTATAAAAATACACAAACAATGTTTTGTTTAGAACAGTAGCAGAAACTAAAATTAAGTCTTAAATGGGTACTCCACTGCTAAACATCTTATCCCTAATCCAAAGGATAGGGATAAGATGTCTGATCACAAGGGTCCCGCTGCTGGGGCCCCCACGATCTCGCAAAGCACCCGGCATTCTAAACAAATGCTGGGTTCCTGCGGCAGTGGTTGTGACATCATGGTCTCGCACCTCATGATGTCATGCCACACCTTCTCCATTCATGTCTATAGGAGGGGGCGTGTTAGTGGACATGCCCCTCCTATAGACATGCCCCCTCCCATAGACATGAATGTAGGGTGGTGTGGCTTGATGGCACAAGGGCTTGGCCGTGACGGCATGATTATGGCCTCAGGGTCCAAGTGTTCTGAACAAAATGTTCAGAACGCTGGAGCACCAGAGTATGCAGATACAAGAGGCTTGAGTTTAGGCTTATGCATATGGCATTGTTGGCCACATGGACCTTTGTGGTGGCATGTGGATTCCCAATGGGTTCATATCACAATGTGGAAACTGGTGACTTCCAGTCTTTTTACAATGGGAGCTTCCATGAATTTGGTGTAGGGGAAGTGTAAATGAGAATGGGCAAATCATTTCATGTTTGTTAATAAAACTCTCTGTTTGGGATAAGATATGTTGACCTCCGTAACTCAACTCCTTACATCTTTGAGTAAGCTTGGACCCATTTGCCATACAAGCTGTAAAAATATGTTCTGCACTGTTTTTAGAAACCATTTTTAGGAACACCAGGGTTTGGTAAAGATCCTGGCAGCTGCTGGGTATAGTCAGGGCTCGCCTCCTATAACCTCTCCATACATTCTTAAAAAAAAACTTCAAGAATTTTTTTTGTTTTGTTTATATAGTTTTTGTTTATATAGTGCGGCATAGGCTATTAATAGAGACAAATGTAGATATTCTCGTGTATGCCTTTGCAAACCTCTTTTTGCTGATATAGCAGTCATTGGATAGTTTCCATTATGGTTTGCAAATTTACAATGCTCTGGGTCCTGTAATACAGCCTTCATTTTCTATGAATCCTTTGACTGAGGATCAGGTGTTTGTTTGATCAGTCCAGTTGATCATCTAATTAAAGGGGTACTGTGCCCCTAGACATCTTATCCCCTATCCAAAGGATAGAGGATAAGATTTCAGGATAAGATGGGGGTCTCGCTGCTGGGACCCCCGTGATCTCCTCTGAGGCACCCCAGTCATCTGGTGCATGGAGCAACCTTCGCTCCAAGCCAGATGACTGGCGATGTGGCGCCAGAGGCTCGTGACGTCACAGCCACGGCCTCCCTTTGTGATGTTGCACCCCCTCTCAATGCAAGTCTATGGGAGGGGGCGTGATGGCTGCCACACCCCCTCCCATAGACTTTCTTTGAAGGGGGCATTATGTGATGTCACTGTGGGCATGGCTGTGACATCATGAGCCTCCAGTGCCGCAGTCGGCATTCTAAACGAACACCGGGTGCTGCAGGGAGATTGCAGGGGGACCCCTGCAATCTGTCATCTTATGCCATATCCATTGGATAGGGTTTAAGATGTCCAGTGGCAGAGTACCCCTTTAAGCTGCTAGTGCTGGAGATCACCCAGGTTTTGACGTTTTGACGTCTTTAGGCTGTGTTCACACCTTGAATGTTTACTGCATTTTTCATAAATTTTTAAAGTATTTGACTAAGTTTTCTGCGATTTTCCAAAAAATTACAAATTTTCACTGAGATTTGTTACATTATTACTATTTAGGCCATGGTATTGTGAAATTCACAGCAAAAACTGAAAATCAGGACCAAGAAATGCAATGTGTGAACAGGTAAGGTGTATAACTACTATATATCCTGATCCCATAGAGATAGCAGTTGAAACTGGGGGGGATAGGGGTCTGTGAGCTTAGCATAGCAGGAGGGGTTCTGGTAGGTGATGATGTTATCCTATTAACCACAGGAATACATCCATGACACAGAGATTTAAAGGGGTACCCCAGTGGAAAACAATTTATTTTAAATCAACTCGTGCCAGAAAGTTAAACAGATTTGTAAATAATTTCTATTAAAAAAATCTTAATCCTTCCAGTACCTATCAGCTGCTGTTTACTACAGAGAAAGTTCTTTTCTTGTTGAATTTCTTTTCTGTCTGTCCTCAGTGCTCTCTGCGGACACCTCTGTCCATTTGAGGAACTGTCCAGAGCAGGAGAGGTTTGCTATGGGGATTTGCTCTTGCTCTGGACAGTTCATGGCACAGACAGAGGTGTCAGCATAGAGCACTGTGTTCAGACGGAAAAAAAATTCAAAAAGAAAAGAACATTCTCTGTAGTTTACAGCAGCTGATAAGTACTGGAAGGATTAAGATTTTTAAATAAATGTAAATTACAAATCTGTATAACTTTCTGGCACTAGTTGATTTAAAATAAATCGTTTTCCACTGGAGTACCCCTTTAAGAATACTAGATAAAGAATTCCTATATCATGCTTCACCTCCTCAGGCCTTTGCACTAAGCAGACTACAGTGTATACGCTTTAGATCAAAAGTATTTGGTACTTAGAAAAACAAAGGATTCTGGGCAGACTTTATATTTATGAAATCCCAGTGCCACTTTTTCCAAGTCAAGCACCAATCCTGGAAAGTGTTGGTTAGAGATGAGCAAGCTTTCCAAAAGCTCGGCTTGCCTGGCTCGTCAAACTTTCAAAAAGTAACTAGTTAACTCTTTGGGGAGGGGGGGGGTGGGAGAGTAAAAAAGGCTTGGCTGTATACAGTAAGTCAAAGATCACTTACCAACCTCCTTCCTCGTCTAGACTTCTTCTTCTGTAGCCCCGCCTCTAATGATGATTTTTCTTGAGGCGGAGCTACAGAAAAAGACAATCACAGAAATGAACGAGGCTGGTAAGTATGGGACTTTTAAAAATGTATAATGTGATCAGCCTTTGGCTGTCTTGGAATGATGGTGGTTGTTGTTCAGCAACAGCTGGTGGCTCCCTGTTTGGGAACACACTGCTTAATGGGCGCTTTTCCCAGAGGAGAGCACTCAAAATGTACTTGAGCTGAACCTGGCAATGTTCGAAAGTTTGTCAGGCCACAGTCTGCAGTTGATTTTTTTAATGGCTGGAAACAAAGCCAGGTCTAAGCTTTTCTTTAAAAGAAACCTGTCCCACTGTGCTTGACTTGGGAAAAGTGGTTCTACTCAGTGATTGACTGCCTTCTCTGCATGTGCACTAATTAGGACCACCCACTGGACTCCTTAGCCTAGAATGAGCTGAGTTTTAGATCAATAAATTACAATCTAAACTGAATTTTTTTCTGCATATCGTACTTTTAATGTGACAGGTTGGCTTTAGATTCATACTCAATTTTGAAAAATATGGTGTACATGGCACTAGGGCAAAGACTGTCTCTTCTGTATTGGTTTAGGAACTGGAGCACTACCCTATTAAATAAATCACACTTCCAATTACTTAATAGACCTGGAATTCCCCCAACCCTCTCAATAGCGGGAAAAGTGTGGATTATAAACATTGACAAAATTGAGGGTACCATGGACTCCCCGATACCACTCCAATCTCTCCAGCTCTTTCTCCCTAAACTGAACATACTACATTGGGAGGATCTGGGCATTAAATACATCTCTGATGTACTTAGGAACAACAAAATGCTATAATTTGATGAATTGCAATCAAACTACAAAATACCCAAATCCGATAAAAAATATTACAACATTCTACAGAAGCACTTGCAAAAATTCCCTGAATCCTATTCTACGCTCCCAAAAAGCCTCCATACTTGGTTCCTTGATCCTGTAAAGGAGAAAGAAAAGGGACTTAAAAACTTTTATTCCTATTTTAATGAAGACAAATGGTTAAACAAAAATTCGGGGATGGTACGATGGGAATCCGACTTGGGACACTCCTTCTCTGAATCTAAATGGCTGAATACATCCTTAAAGATAAAAAAAGCAACAGTATGTGCTAATTTATGGGAACATCATTGCAAGTTTGTCAATAGATGGTACTACACACCTAAAAAATTATCTTTGATTTTTCCTCACCTGTCGCCACTATGTTGGAGGGATTCTGGGGAACAAGGCTCCCTAAAACATATCTTCCTCACTTGTCCGGCCATAGTTACCTTTGTTTCAGAAGTAAAAAGTATGATTTTGAAATTGATCCCTCATTGCTCACAACCTAAAGATGAATTACTTCTATTACTTCTGGGTCTGGAAGATCTCCCAAAAAACATACAAACTCCGATTGTACACATATGTTTGTCATATAAAATGTTACTAGCCTCCAAATGGAAATCAAAAGACATTCCACACATTAACAAATTAATAAATACACTGCTATCTCATTATAACTATGAGCGAATACTTTTTGGTCAAAAGGGGAAAAGAGATGAGTGTACGGCCGCATGGGAATCGTGGTTTAAGCTTTATAAACCCCCATAGACCCTTACTATCTAAACTAAGTAATGATACAATTTAGCTTACTACACACAAAAGAGCGGTTCTTCGAGTGTATAAGACAGCTGACCCTTGTGACCCCTCGATTCTGAATTCTACCAAATACCAGACAACTGCCTGATGCAGCAATTTTGATTGATTTTGTAGAAGTTATGGAGACTCACTATTTTATTGTTTTATTGTTTTCCTTCTTATTGTTATTATCTTGCTCTCAAATTTCAATTAAGGTCCCTTTGGACCTAATAGATCCTTTGTGAATATGCATATCACTGTTTGGATGAACAATTATGCTCCACCAGTCAAGGTTATTATGCATGTTCATATGTAAACTCTGACACATCTGATGTCATAATATGTTATATGTTACATTTCTTATATTTCTAAAATTCAATAAAAACATTGTGAAACTGTATTGGTTTAGCATTTTTCCTTTTTTTTTTTTTTTATTATTCATAATATTCTTAGCAGCTTTACCCATTTTCTTAACTGGAAAAAAAATACAGAAAATATAATAATGAAAAACAATAAATTGTTTATTATTTCGAAAATGTTAATTTACAACTATTAAAACCGATTAATAATTCATATTGAAATTAGAATTTGTACCACAGAGAAAAGCTTTAATTCACAAAAGCAGCAGATAGGAAGCCTGCCAGTAAACAACTTGACAAGAGACATTTTGTACTTTCACTGACTTAAGCTTTTATTTTTTTTTTGTCTTTCTCCCCTTTAACTTGTTGCAACAAAATAAGCCATTATGTTGATTTTAAATTATAGTTCTCCTTAAGACATGTGGAAGACGTAATCATTCTGAGTAGGCATATAATTTCCTCTATAATCAGTTACTGTCTTACATGGGGAAATTGCATTACTAATTTAATGGGAATCACAAGCCTTCACAATCTCTAAAACCTATTTTTTTGTACAATTTAGGATTAGGTACATAATTGAACAGTAACATTGGTGAATGCATTCAATGTGTGCTGTCTAGATAAGAAATATTATTGCTACAGTGTGTCTGCCCTTGCAGCTCCTTGTGAATAAAATTTCATTTACTTTACTCGGTAATAAACAAAGCAGAGTAGCATTTGTATAAGTTATATATTAAACTGGTTGTCTGGACAGCAAGGTTTTTATGCATTTGTTTAGCGGAAAAAGTACTCACTAACCTTCTTGCTCGCTTGCTGCTGTTGGTATTACAGATCTCTGGTCCCTGCTGTGCGGCCCTTCTGGGTATGGGGATTTCCCACTAAGCCAATCAGGGGCCGCAGTGGTGTCCCACCTCAGCCACTTATTGTGACATCACATCGGGCAACCTAGAAGTACTGAACAGTAATGGCCATAACTTCGTAATACCGGCAGGAGTACAGGAGCGAGGAAGGTAAGTGTTTTTTTCTTTTTTAACTATCCACTACCTGAGCAAATTCTTAATAACCGTTTGACATTGTGCACCATTTCTGCTTTTACATATATCAGGATCAAAGCAGTGATATTAAAACTGTTGCAGGGGGCCCTTAACATTGAAACTTATGGGTTGATACCTTGCTTATATGAGTCTACAGTACTGAAATCATTGCAATCTTGCCTTATCTATTATAGAGCTGTTTTCTGCATTAAAGGGGTACTCCACTGGCCAAAGTGGAACTAAATGTTCCGAACACTGTTTTCACGCTGAGGGGTCAGCCACGCCCTCTTGTTATGTCACGGCCACGCTCCCTCAATGCAAGTCTATGGGAGGGGGCGTGATGACTGTCACGCCCCCCATAGACTTGCATTGAGGGGGCATGGCCGTGATGTCACAAGGGGGACAGGGTTCGGAACATTTAGTGGAGTACCCCTTTAATGCACCATTAATAACAATATGACTCCCAATCCTTAGCCAAACCATAAAAAAGAAAGAAAAAGAAAATGGCATTCAATTGTTTGCATCATGCCGATTGGAGCTTTCATGATAATTATTTCTGCCTCCAGGTTTTGCCCTGTGCTCTGCTCTGCCTGTGCTCCTGACATCTGCCGCCATTCTTTTGCCTCTTCTTTTCTGAAGTACCAGTCCTGGGCTCTTGGGTGTACATGTTGGCTTCTTCTGAAATTTATAAGCGCAATTTGCACACACAAAACCTGTCTTCTTCATATCCCAGCTCACAGGCGTCTGTAGCCCACTGCATTAGGGCGTGCACACTAAAGCACAAACTCACGCCACATGCGTATATATATATATATATATATATATATATATAGATAGATAGATAGATAGATAGATAGATATTTATTTATATAACCAATTACATAATTATATGACCAATTATATAACCAATAAATTACACAATTTATTACAAATTCATGATTTAAAAATGAAAAAAATCACCTCTAGCAGATATTGGCTGCCGTAAGCCGTTCTGGGAGAGTCGGATACCGAGAGTAATGCCGCTGGTATTGCGCAGTAACCACCTGGCTGTGCCACCCTCACCCTTGCGTTGCAATGACTCCGCCTCCGCGTGATGTCATGGAATGCACCACACATGCTCCAGGGGAGGTCTGGAGGAGGAGCATGTCCTACACTGTGCGGCGATATCGCTCGCATCAGGCCCGGTTTTAGGCTTAGTGTGGCCCTGGGCAAAATCAAAAGTGGGGCCCCAAAAGTCGTAATAGTGCACTAACCAGATTTGCACATTTTTGGTCACTTTAAATACCATAAAAAATATCTAAAAAAACTATTCAAAAGTCCCATCAATACAAAAATGGTACCGATAAAAACTACAAATCACAGTGCAAAAAATTGCGCTCATACATCCCTCTATGCAGAAAAATAAGAGTTATAGGTATCAGAATAGTAATATTTTATATTTTTGTATAGTTCCTCCACATTAGGTTGGCAGCATAGTTCCCTCACTTTAGGATGGCAGCATTGTTCCCCCACATTAGGTTGCAGTTCCCCCACATTAGGTTGCCAGTAAAGGTCCCCCCACATTAGGTTGTCAGTATAGTTCCCCCACATTAGGTTGGCAGTATAGGTCCCCCACATTAGGTTGGTAGTATAGTTCCCCCCACATTAGGTTGGCAGTATAGTTCCCCCCACATTAGGTTGGCAGTATAGTTCCCCCACATTACGTTGTAGTTCCCCCACATTAGGTTGTGGTTACTCCACATTAGGCTGGCAGTATAGTTCCCCCACATTAGGTTGTAGTTCCCCCACATTAGGTTGGCCGTATAGTTCCCCCACATTAGGTGCAGTATAGTTCCCCCAAATTAGGTTGGCCGTATAGTTCCCCCACATTAGGTGCAGTATAGTTCCCCCACAATAGGTGAAGTATAGTTCCCCAACATTAGGTGCAGTATAGTTTCCCCACATTAGGTGCAGTATAGTTCCCCCACATTAGGTGCAGTATTATTCCCCCACATTAGGTGCAGTATAGCTCCCCCACAGACATACAGCCTTTAGCCATATACAGTGTATGGCTGGAGGCTTTATGCCTGTGTACTGCCCCACTTCAGTGCTCCGACCACCGCACCTCCAGGCAGGGGTCATGATCTACTGCTATGGCCTATAGGCCATTGCAGTAGGTCCCGGGACCGGAGGAGCGGTGGTTGGAGCACTGAAGATGACGTGCAGGTAACTTACCATGTGTGCGCACGTCCTCCTCCTCGATGCTCCGCTCCTCCGTTCCTATGGGCACATGCACAGGACGTCAGTGACGTCCCTGCATGCGATACCTCCCGGCGGCCCCTGCATTTTTAAAGTTGACGCGGGTCCGCAGGAAGGTAACTGGGACATCCTTGTGTCCTGAAAAGATCTTTCGGGACACAGGCATGTCCCGAATGTGACAGGGCACCCTGCGGGCTGCTCAGTGACTGGATCCACCACTGAGCAGGCTGCAGGGGGCCCCCTGGCGGATGGGGCATGGAGGTGATAAAGTCTCAAGTTTGGGGCTTGATTAGGGTGTGCCCAGGCACACCAGACACACCTTGTGCGCACACCTATGTCCCAGCTCAGCAATACCTAATTAAGCTAGCGCCTATCTCTCCCTGGTGCCTGAGCATTTTAATGGTTCCATGATGTCCATTGAAAAAGTGTGCTTACTCTTCTGTGTCTGACCCAGATTGTTGACCCAAAACCTGGGCCACCTTTCTCTTACCTACTCTTGACTCTGCCTCTGTCTGACCCCTGTGTACCATACTGACTCTCCAATGCTTTACCCTGACAGCTGACTAAACCTTTTCTCAACCCTAGTGCTGTGCACCAGAGCCACTTGGTCTGCTGAGCCAGCCATTACCTAAATCTTGACCATGCTTGTGGAGTGACCTGAAATCCTCTCGAAGCAGAAGTCCACCTTCCACATACTTAAAGGGGTACTCCGCCCCTAGACATCTTATCCCCTATCCAAAGGATAGGGGATAGGATGTCAGATCGCCGCGGTCCCGCTGCTGGGGACCCCCGGGATCCCCGCTGCGGCACCCCGCTATCATTACAGCACAGAGCGAGTTCACTCTGTGCGTAATGGCAGGCGATACAGGGGACGGAGCAGAGTGACGTCATGGCTCCGCCCATCGTGACATCACGGCCCATCCCCTTAATGCAAGTCTATGGCAGGGGGCGTGAGGACCGCCATGCCCCCTCCCATAGACCTGTATTGAAAGGGGCGGGCCGTGACGTCACGAGGGGCGGAGCCGTGGCGTAACGATGATCCGGCCTCTGTATTGCCCGTCATTACGTGCAGAGCGAACTCGCTCTGTGCTGTAATGATAGCGCAGTGCCGCAGCTGGGATCCCGGGGCTCCCCAGCAGCGGGACCGCGGCGATCTGACATCTTATCCCCTATCCTTTGGATAGGGGATAAGAGGTCTAGGGGCGGAGTACCCCTTTAAGCGGGTAAAGAGTAAAAGCTTAGAGGGTACTTAGACTCTGCTCCTGAGTGTGTACCAAAGTCAAACCGGTGGCACAGTTAGTCTCCATCCTTTGCCTGTGTGCTTCAGTGGCCAGTGTGAAAACAATAATGTTTCAGGATTTTCTTTTTAAACATTCAAAAATAAAGTAAAAATATACACACCAAAAAAGTTTAAAAAACATTATTATTGAAATATTAGGAGCTGAAATAAACACTTCTGAATTGTTGTCTCTTTAGAAATTGTTTTCCCTGCTGCACCCGGCATTCGTTTAGAGCGTTGGGTGTAACGTCGGAGGCTTGTGACATCACGGCAACACACCCTCAATGCAAGTCTATGTGAGGGGGCGTGATGGCAGTCACGCCCCCTCCCATGGACTTGCATTGAAGGGGCATGGCTGTGACGTCACGAGCCTCCGCCCTGCATCACCAGTTCACTTTGTGCACCGATGTCTGGGGTGCCGCTGCCGAAATTGCGGGGGTTCCCAGTGGCGGGACTCCCACGATCAGACATCTTATGCCCTATTCTTTGGATAGAGGATACGATGTCTAGGGACGGAGTACCCCTTTAAAACAAATGCTATTCTTTCAGCTCCGTTTATTTTGAAACAAGGGTCTAGGCAGGGTGTTCCTGCCCCTCTTGCTCGGTTCAGTTATAATGAAACCCATGGCGATGTTGATTCACAGTGACTGAAATATAGAAGGTTTAAACTATGGTGACTGTAGAAAAATAATAATCTCTATATGCCAATGATGTATTATTATATGTCAACACCACAGCGGACTCTTCAGACTGTATTCTCTTTGTGACAGATATTTATGGTCACTATTCTGGTTTAAAAATGAATGGAAGTAATTCAGTCCTTATGCCATTACACTCCACAACACTTTCTAAGAGTGATTTATTGCCAGTAGCTCCAGGAAGCTGTTTTAGATATTTAGGTCTAAAAATTTCTAGAAATGTGCAGTAATTTATTTCTCTTAACATTTGTCCTCTTTTAGCTACAATGCGTAAAAAGATTAAAATCTGAAACAAAATGCCGCTTAATATGGCTGACAAATTGCATTAGGACGAGCTTCCTCCTGCAGCTGCTGCACATCTTGTCTAATTCCCCAGTATGGTTGCGTAATAATATTTGTTGAGACTATTTGATAGTGTATCCAGTGAACTCATCTGGAGAGGCGAGTCTCAAGGGTGTTTTGGTTCCATATTTGAAATGATATTCTTTAATTTCTCAGTTAAAGCATTTTAAAACTTGGGAAGAGATCAATATCAATAAAACTTTGCAATCTCTTAATAGTGAGCGGCACCCTTTTAGTGTATTCCAGGTCCTGGAAATAGGCCAATTCAACCAGCTGCTTCATAATAAAAAAAAGATTTGCACTTTGTTACACAAACTATAGGGGTCATTGAAAAAAATTGTGATTATAATCCCTGCCCTCTTGAGCCACCTTCAACTGTATGGGCGCTGTCAGGACGCCCATACAGTTGAACACTATGGTGGATTACTTGCATGAGCCCAGCTTTATAAACGCCTCCTAAAAATTCACTTGCAATTAAAAGCACTCTCCTATTCTAGCCCGGAGACAGCTTTATGCCTTCAGCCTCTAGAGGTCTGGAGCATTTCTTTGGGACGTACACACATAGGATAACATCTCTCATCCTACATGAGTGCCCCCCAAAGGAGGAGATGCTATTAGACCTTTAGTGTCTGAAGGAATGAAGCTATCTGCAGCCATAACAATGGAAGAGTACCAGTGACTGCGAGGGAACAGGAGCTGAGGTATGTTTTTTTTTTTTTTTTTTATGTTTTTAATCTTGGTGATGGGTAAACCTACCAATGCAAATGGAAACTACCTACCGGGGCTATCTACAGGAGAACTACCTACCAAGTAACCATGTACTGGGGCCTATATACCGAGGAGAACAACTTACTGGGGGCCAATGTACTGGAGAAATTAACTACAGTACTGGGAGACTGAAAAACGAAGGTGTGTGAGATGTACTCAATCTGTTGTAGTGTCCAAGAATTTTAGTCTGGATATAATCTCTCTATAATCTCTCTATAGCCGATTAAATATGAATACGTAAAAATAATGGGGAGTGACTGGTTCTCAAGGTCTTGTGTGTAATAGGTGGTGTGGTGGTTGTTAGTGATGTGTAGTTGTCTGTGAATGTGTAATGGTGGTGGTGATGTTTAATGTGAATAATGACAAGTGTTTTGGATTTTAATAGGTGGAAAAGGGAAAGAAGAAGAGAAAGAAGAAGAGAGAAAAAAGTAAAAGAGAGCAGCAGGAAAAAAATAGGATGACAAAGGAGGTGGGAGACAAGGGAAAAGAAATAGGTTCTTACTTGGATAGATAAAAACATAGTTTATTAGTATTATAATAGGTAATATAAATGGAAAAAGTGCTGGGCCCTAGCACTTATACTTTCCAATACATATAATAGTTTAAAATAAAAATAAATATAAATATGAATAATAAATATAAAAATAAAATAAATCAATCAAGGACAGTAGACTAAGCACTATGCAAATATACAATTAGACTCGGTACTGTGACCGCAAGTTGTTCTGAAAATAATCAAGTAAACTCGGTACTGCGACCGTAAATAATGTTCCAAATGGTGAAATGTTCAACGGTACTGCGACCGCGTGGCAGCTGCCACAATTCTCCAATGAGTGCTCCAGGAGAAACAAGTCACAAAGTAGCGGTGCTGCGACCGCAAAGCAAATGATCAGTTCAATAGGAGGCAGTGTATCAATGTATCAATGTAACACTGTGTACACCACTGTACATATAGAGTAAGTGCCGACAGTTGTAGATATTTTCGCAGTGCTGCGACCGTGCTAGCTCGCTCAGAGTGAGGAAGCCATGATGTGAGATCTTGCAGTGGGCCAGAAAGCGGGAGGCTCCAGCGGTTGCAAGGCTGGGTCATGTGATATGAGGGTCAGTAGATATTACTTTTGTTATGTGTTCCATGACTGCATATGATAAGTATAACGGGGAGGGGGTGGGGGGCCTAAACTTTTCCAGTTATGACCCTGAAAGTATTCATGTTTTTCACTCCATAATGGGGTAATGGGCACCTGTAAAAGTTAAATTGAAACTGTAAAAGTAACTAGAAAAAAATGTTATTCTCCCAAATTGTACAGAATGACACTTTCACATTGTTTGTGTCATGACCGAGCCCAAAGTGACCCTAACAAGACTCTCCCTGCCTACTTGCTCATCCATCCTAAACTATGGATCGACAACTGGGCGCCAGACCCTTCCTGCGCTAAAGTGCAGTGGTGTAAAAACATGTTATATACATAGTCGGCCACAGGCCAGAACAGAAAACTACTAGACAACCAGATATACCAAACAGGATACAAATACTAATAGGGCATTAATAATAAAGCCACATAGGCTACTGGCCAGCGGAAACACTCCACCGCGTGGACAAAATGCTGACCCAGTAGGAAACGGAAATATAATACATGAAACACTAGACTAGAACCGGATGAGTCTGGATAGACTCACGAATACCAAACAGGAATATAACATACAGAGCACAGGGTACAAGCTAGACTCAGACACAGTGTGAACACAGACAGAGCAGAACGAACAAACATAATCTTAAAACCGACTAATGTAACACTGACTAAAATACAAGGAGCATGCTATATTACCATTAGTGTTGAGCGGCATAGGCCATATTCGAATTCGCGAATATTCGCGAATATTCGTCATATATTCGCGAATATTCGCATATTCGTAATATTCTCGTTTTATTTTCGCAAATGCGAAAAATTTGTGTATACGAAAATTTACATATTCGAAAATTAGCATATACTAAAATTAACATAAGCGAAAATGCGCATATGCGAAAATTAGCATATGCAAATACGCCAGTCTCACACAGTAGTATTTGAGCCTTCTTTACACCACACAAGCTGGAAGCAGAGAGGGATGATCACTGTGATGTGTACTGTGAAAAAAAATAAAATAAAAAAAAAAGAATATTCGTAATTACGAATATATAGCGCTATATTCGCGAAATTCACGAATTCGCGAATATGCGATATTCGCGAATAATATTCGAAATGCGAATATTCGCGAGCAACACTAATTACCATGGCTAAAAACACAGATAAAATCACAAGATAAATACAAGGTAAATGCTCAAGCAGACATAGTCAGAATAAAGCACAAACAGACATAGTGGCATTAAACTAAATAACCAGCATCAGAATGCAGGAGAACTCTGGCTAAATAACTCCACCCGAGTTCTCATTTGTTCAGAGCATTAACTATTCCCTATCCAGGTAGAATAGCAAACTGCTCTGAATACACACCTAAACAAAAACAAAAAAAAATACAAAAACAAATAAACAGACATTACAGTTTGATAGCACCATCTCGTTATGTTTTATTATATTCAATTACAGCATGCTTATAGCTGCACTAAAGATAGATTAAGATTTCACTTGGAAACTAAAAACATATTAGACACCGCAGCTTTGCTACCTTTAGAAAGGGTTTTTATTTCCAGAACATATGATTCCCTCTGGAGTCTCAGTCCAAACGTTTTCTAGACCTTGTAGTAATTTCCGTGGAACATCTAACTAAGTTGTCATTAAATAATTTGAATGTTATTGCAAAGTTTATGATAACATATAAACTCTATTATATAACAAGGAATGTGATAGATGCCTATAATGTCTATAGTATTCAAAAATCTTTAAATATTGGTATGAGGCAATGTCCCTTTTGGGTTCATGATTTGTTTGTCATGATAGTTTTTTTTTATTTAAGACCTCTTTCTTTTCCTTTTACTCAAACTTACTATAAGTTCCCTGCATGTATAAGCTGCTGTCACGCTGAGCGCTCCGGGTCCCGCTGCTTCACCGGAGTGCTCGCGGCGTGCTTCTGTATGCAGCGCTCCGGTCGGCACCGCTGACCGCGAGCGCTGCTTCCATTTTCCCGGAGGGGACGCGATCCGAGGTGCGTGACATGCCCGCTCTCGGATCGCGCCCCGTGTCTCTCACCTGCCCCGTCCTCCTGCTGAGTCCCGGCACGCGCGGCCCCGCTCTCTAGTGTGCGCGCGCCGGGTCTCTCAGATTTAAAGGGCCAGTGCACCATTAATTGGTGCCTGGCCCAATTGGTTCCCTACACTCCCTACACTATATAAACCCACATCTCCACCCTGTCCCTGCCGGATCTTATTGCCTAGTGCACTGAGAAAGCGTTTCTGTGTGTTCCGTTGCCTGGGTATCCAGACCCTTGCCGTTGCCCCTGACTACGAACCATTGCTGCCTGCCCAGACCTTCTGCTACGGCCTTGTCTTGTCCTTGTGTACCGCGCCTGTCTCAGCTGTCAGTGAGGTTGAGTCGCTATCGGGTGGAATGACCTGGGGGTTACCTGCCGCTGCAAGTCCATCCCGCTTTGAGGCGGGCTCTGGTGAAAACCAGTAACCCCTTAGATTCCGTTCCCCTGGTACGGCCCACACCATCACCTCACTGACACAGAGGATCCACCACCAGTGTCCTCTCCTCATACGAGTCCGGATCCTGACAGTAGATCCGGCCATGGATCCCGCTGAGGTCCCGCTGCCCAGTGTCGCTGACCTAACCTCCGTGGTCGCCCAGCAATCACAGCAGATCGCGCTACAAGGACAGCAGTTGACTCAGTTGTCCGCTATGCTGCAACAGCTTCTGCCGCAACAGCAGCAACCATCTCCTCCGCCAGCTCCTGCATCTCCTCCGCAGCGAGTGGCTGCTCCCAGATTCCGCCTGTCTCTACCTGACAAGTTTGATGCGGACTCTAAACTGTGCTGTGGGTTTCTGTCCCAGTGTTCCCTACACCTGGAGATGATGTCTGACCAATTCCCTACAGAACGGTCTAAGGTGGCATTTGTGGTTAGCCTTCTGTCTGGAAAGGCCTTGTCATGGGCCACACCGCTTTGGGACCGCAACAATCCTGCCACTGCTACAATCCAGTCCTTCTCTGTTCGTAGTGTCTTTGAGGAGCCAGCCCGGGCTTCCTCAGCCGAGACTGCTTTGCTGAATCTTGTCCAAGGGAGTTCTTCTGTGGGTGAATACGCCATCCAGTTCCGCACCCTCGCCTCAGAGCTATCCTGGAATAATGAAAGGCTTATCCAGTCACATCAAAGATGTCCTGGCCGCACGAGAAATTCCTGCTAACCTGTCTGAACTCATCCATTTGGCCACCCGCATCGACATGCGTTTCACGGAAAGACGCCAGGAGCTACATCTGGAAAAGGAACTTGTTCACACCAGGCGGTTTTTCTCCCAGGCTCCTCTCTCTCAACGTCCTTTGCAATCTGTTCCTGTGCCTCCTGCCGAGGAGGCTATGCAAGTGGATCAGTCTCGCCTGACCCTACAAGAGAGGAATGAAAACCTGTGCCTATACTGTGCTAGCACCCGCTAATACTACTTCCTTCTCCGCTGTGGCCTTCTTGGACTCAGGTTCAGCAGGAAGTTTCATTGAAGCCTCCCTAGTAAACAGATTCAACATTCCAGTTACCCGTCTCGTCAAGCCTCTCTTCATTTCATCCGTCAATGGAGAGAGACTGGTCTGTACCGTGCGTTACCGCACTCAACCGCTACTCATGACTGTAGGAGTTCACCATCATGAACATATTGAATTTTTTGTGCTACCCAACTGCACTTCTGAAATTCTTCTGGGCTTGCACTGGCTCCAACGTCATTTGCCTAGCCTCGACTGGGTCACCGGGGACATTAAGAGCTGGGGATCTTCTTGCCACAAGCGATGTCTTCACCCAGTTTCTTCCTGCCAAGTCTCCATGGCTACTCCTTTGCCAGGTCTTCCTAAGGCCTATCAGGACTTTTCGGACGTCTTTTGTAAAAAGCAGGCAGAGGTCTTACCACCACATAGACCCTATGACTGTCCTTCAAGAAAACCTCAAAAGAGGTTTTATCCGGAAATCTTCTTCCCTGGCTGGAGCTGGATTTTTCTTTGTCGCTAAAAAAGATGGATCTCTCCGCCCTTGTATTGATTACCGTGGTCTCAATAAAATTACCGTAAAAAATTGCTACCCTCTGCCTCTTATCTCCGAACTCTTCGACCGACTGCGAGGTGCTAAGATTTTCACCAAACTAGATCTAAGGGGCTCATATAACCTCATCCGTATTCGAGCAGGTGATGAATGGCAGACCGCCTTCAATACCAGAGATGGTCACTTTGAATACCTAGTTATGCCATTTGGTCTATGCAATGCCCCAGCAGTCTTTCAGGACTTTGTTAATTAAATTTTTCGGGATTTGCTGTTCTCTTGTGTGGTAGCCTATCTTGACGACATCCTCATTTTTTCCTCCAACCTAGAGGAACATCGCCTTCACGTTCGTCAAGTGCTCCAGCGACTACGCCAAAATCAACTTTACGCCAAAATCGAGAAGTGTCTTTTCGACCCTGTTAAACTTTCTGCGGTAATGGATTGGCCTCGTCCCACTGGCCTGCGAGCAATCCAAAGATTCCTCGGATTTGCAAATTACTACCGCCAATTCATTCCCCACTTCTCCACCATCGTTGCTCCTATTGTAGCACTGACTAAGAAAAATGCTAATCCAAAATCCTGGCCGCCACAGGCGGAGGAAGCCTTTAACCACCTCAAAGCCGCCTGCTCCTCTGCTCCGGTCTTGTCCAGACCTGATCCTCAGAAGCCCTTCTTCCTCGAGGTTGACGCCTCCTCTCAGGGCCAGATTAAGACTGCCTGGAAGACAGAGCACCTCATTATGTTGCCCCCCCCCCCCCGGCTTCTTTCCCGTGTTTTCCCCTGCTCATCATTCTCCCCCCCTCCTACTCATCCTTCCCCGCCTGCTCATCATTCTCCCCCCCCTGCTCATCATTCTCCCCCCTGCTCATCATTACCCCCTTGCTCATCATTCTCCCCCCCTGCTCATCATTCTCCCGCCGCCCTGCTCATCATTCTCCCCCCTCCCTGCTCATCATTCCCCCCTGCTCATTATTACCCCCTGCTCATCATTACCCCCTGCTCATCATTACCCCCTGCTCATCATTACCCCCCCTGCTCATCATTACCCCCCTGCTCATTATTACCCCCCTGCTCATCATTAACCCCCCTGCTCATCATTAACCCCCCTGCTCATCATTAACCCCCCCTGCTCATCATTAACCCCCCCTGCTCATTATTCCCCCCTGCTCATTATTACCCCCTGCTCATTATTACCCCCCTGCTCATTATTACCCCCCTGCTCATCATTACCCCCTGCTCATTATTACCCCCCTGCTCATCATTAACCCCCCCTACTCATCATTAACCCCCCTGCTCATCATTAACCCCCCCCTGCTCATCAATAACCCCCCCTGCTGATCATTACCCCCCTGCTCATTATTACCCCCCTGGTCATCATTACCCTCCCCCCTGCTCATTATTACCCCCCCTGCTCATCATTAACCCCCCTACTCATCATTAACCCCCCCTGCTCATCATTAACCCCCTCTGCTCATCATTAACCCCCCATACTCATCATTAACCCCCCCTGCTCATCATTAACCCCTCCTGCTCATCATTAACCCCCCCTGCTCATCATTCCCCCCCTCCCCTCGCTTATCATTCCCCCCTGCCAATCATCCCCCCCCCCATCATTGCTCCCCCCTCCTCCAGCTTTTTCTATATTTCATATTTCCTTACCTGGCTGCGCTCAGCAGGCTCAGGTGATGCGTCGGGTCTTGTGGGCTGTGACGAGTTACATCTCCTGCGGCTCCTTTGCACAGCATCAGGGACGTCACTCGTCATTTCCTGCAGCGCTGGGGTGTAATGAAGAAAACTGTGCCCTGCAGGAAATGATGAGTGACGCCCCTGATGTCGTGCAGAGGAGCCGCAGGAGACGTCACTCGTCACAGCCACATGACCCGACGCATCACCTGAGCCTGCCGAGCGTGGCCAGGTAAGGAAATATGAAAAATAGGAAAAGCAGGAGGAGTCCGGGGCAGGCCCACAGGAGCCGCCGCTGGTCACTGTTTTAAAGTGGCCGCGTTTGGGCTGTCGGGGGGCCCCGATCCGCTACTGAACAGCCCACAGGGATGTCCCGAATGTGACAGGGCTCCCTGCGGGCACGGGGCCCGGACCAGGTGCTCCATGAGCGCCAATGATGATCCGGCCCTGCCTCCTCTGTTGGAGCCGGAGCTGTTCTCCTACAAAAATCCGCTAAAGGAAAAAATGTCACTTGCGGATTTTTCTCCAAAACCTTTTCACCTCCAGAAAAAAATTATTCCATCAGAGACCGTGAACTGTTGGCGATTAAGTTGGCCCTTGAGGAGTGGAGACATCTTTTGGAAGGATCCCTTCACGCCATCACCATTTATACAGATCACAAAAATTTGTCTTATCTCCAATCCGCCCAGCGGTTAAATCCTCGCCAGGCTAGGTGGTCGTTGCTTTTTGCCCGTTTCAACTTTCAGATACATTTTCGTCCTGCAGACAAGAATGTCAGAGCTGATGCTCTATCTCATACCACCGATGCCTCTGAAGCCAAGACCCTTCCTCAGCACATGATTCCCCCTGAGTGCCTGATCTCTTCTGCTCCATCTTCTCTGGTACCTGTCCCTCCAGGAAAGACTTATGTCCCCCCCTGTCTTCGCCTCCGGATCCTCAAATGGTGCCATTCCTCCCTTCTGGCTGGTCACGCTGGAATAAAAAAGACTTTACAGTTGATTGCCAGACACTATTGGTGGCCCTCCTTGGAAAAGGATGTGACCGATTTCGTACGAGCCTGTACAGTATGTGCACGTGCCAAAACCCCTCGTCAGAAACCTTCAGGTCTTCTCCATCCGCTGCCAGTGCCTGAACAGCCTTGGTCCCACATAGCTATGGACTTCATCACTGATCTTCCTGTATCCCATGGCAACACTATCATCTGGGTGGTCGTTGATCGTTTTTCCAAAATGGCTCACTTTATATTGCTTCCAGGCCTTCCTTCTGCCCCACAGTTGGCGAAGCAATTTTTTCTCCAGATTTTTCATCTTCACGGGCTTCCCACGCATATCGTCTCGGATAGAAGCGTTCAATTTGTGTCTAAATTTTGAAGACTCTCTGTAATCAATTAAAGATCAAATTAAATTTCTCATCCTCCTACCACCCACAGTCCAACGGACAAGTGGAGAGAGTGAACCAGATCCTTGGTGACTACGTGCGACATTTTGTCTCCTCCCGCCAAGATGATTGGGTCGACCTGTTACCCTGGGCTGAATTCTCGTACAATTTCAAAAACTGTGAGTCATCCGCCAAGTCTCCGTTCTTTGTGGTGTACGGCTGTCACCCACTTCCCCCCCTTCCCATCCCCACTTCTCCTGGAGTTTCTGCCGTAGACGAATTGACCCGGGACTTCTCCACTATCTGGAAGGAGACTCAAAAATCGCTCTCACTGGCCTCTTCTTGCATGAAGAAACATGCGGATAAGAAGAGAAGTCCTCCTGTCTTTGCCCCTGGTGACAAAGTGTGGCGCTTTGCCAAATATATTCGGTTTCGTGTCCCTAGCTACGAGCTGGGTGCTCGTTACCTCAGGCCATTCAGAGTCAAAAGTCAAATTAACCCTGTCTCCTACAAGCTCCATCTTCCTCCGTCTCTTCGTATTCCTAACTCCTTTCATGTATCCCTTCTCAAACCTTTCATTCTTAACCGCTTTTCCCCCAAGGTCACCGTTCCTGCTCCTGTCACTGGGTCCTCTGATGTCTTCTCGGTAAAAGAAATCCTCGCCTCCAAGGTCGTCAGAGGTAAAAAAAAAATTCTTGTTGACTGGGAGAATTGTGGCCCCAAAGAGAGGTCTTGGGAGCCCGAGGACAATATCCTGGACAAAGAACTCATCCATGGGTTCCTGGGCTCCAAAAGGAGGGAGAGACCCAAGGGGGGAGGTACTGTCACGCCAGGTCGTTCCACCCGATAGCGACTCAACCTCACTGACAGCTGAGACAGGCGCGGTACACAAGGAAAAGGCAAGAGCAAGGTCGGACGTAGCAGAAGGTCTGGGCAGACAGCAATGGTTCGTAGTCAGGGGCAACGGCAAGGGTCTGGATACACAGGCAATGGAACACACAGAAACGCTTTCTCAGGGCACTTTGCAGCAAGATCCGGCAAGGACAGGAAGGGGAAGTGGGTTTATATAGTGTAGGGAGTGTAGGGAACCAATTGGGCTAGGCACCAATTAATGCTGCTTCTACACTATATAAACCCACTTCCCCTTCCTGTCCCTGCCGGATCTTGTTGCCTAGTGCCCTGAGAAAGCGTTTCTGTGTGTTCCATTGCCTGTGTATCCAGACCCTTGCCGTTGCCCCTGACTACGAACCATTGCTGTCTGCCCAGACCTTCTGCTACGTCCGACCTTGCTCTTGCCTTGTCCTTGTGTACCACACCTGTCTCAGCTGTCAGTGAGGTTGAGTCGCTATCGGGTGGAACGACCTGGGGGTTACCTGCCGCTGCAAGTCCATCCCGCTTTGCCGCGGGCGCTAATGAAAACCAGTAACCCCTTAGATTCCGTTCCCCTGATATGGCCCACACCATCACCTCACTGACACAGAGGATCCACCACCAGTGTCCTCTCCGCATACCAGTCTGGATCCTGACAGCTACTTTTTGTGGCTTAAAATGTGTTTATTTATGTAGTTATAATTTCCTATGAGTATTAATGAATTCCTAATTAATTGATTAATTAATTAATTAATTATTTTGGGTAAATCAGTATACAATAACAGTATATGTAAACCATTATAAAGCCAGAAGGAGTAGCAGCACATTTAGCGTAGGGTAACACACAATATATACACAGTGGCCCTGATTTACTATTGTAAACCCGACATGTTTTGTCGGGTTGTGCGCCAGATTCTGGCGCATTGTAACAGATCCTGTTTCATTGTGCCAGAATTCTGTTTCATCGCGTCAGAGTTCTGTCTCATTGAGACAGAAATAAAAAAAAAACCCGACCAACTCTTCAATTTACTGAGAGAACCCGAAAAAAGGGGCGTGGGCATCAGGGCGTGGCCAAAGAAAAGGAGGCATGTCCGCGACATTTTGCCCCCCCCCCCCCCCCAAAAAAAAAAAACATATTTAATAAGGTTTCCAGTGAAAATTTTGTGGATTTGAGCTGAGGAAAACCCTACAGATCAGAGCAGGTTTAAAAAAGCAAAATGTAGGGAAAAGTGCAAAATGTAGGGAAACCTTAGTAAATACTGTGGAAAAAACATTACAGGGCCAGTGTATTTTATACTGCGCTGTAAATATGCTGTACATTTTTTTTGTTAGCTGACAAACAGGGCTACCTAGTGGTAGTACTATGTGTGCAATGAGATTGGCAGGTGGGCTGCCCGTCGACATTACTGTGATGTGCGGCCCTGCCTCCAAACCTCACCAAAAATGCTGCATATATACTTTGTGTGTGACCCTACCCTAAGAGTATATTTAAACATTGTGAATTTTTTGCAGACATTTCTGTGGCAGTCCCATTCTCCTGAATGTGCTTGGCAGAATTCCCTGCACATCATGCCCCAATGTCCCAGTACAGGACAT
This sequence comes from Hyla sarda, assembly GCF_029499605.1. Taxonomy (NCBI): domain Eukaryota; kingdom Metazoa; phylum Chordata; class Amphibia; order Anura; family Hylidae; genus Hyla; species Hyla sarda. The sequence continues at coordinate 50,339,722 of NC_079195.1, forward strand.
GGTCCTGCACTACACTTAGGCCCTTGTCAGGTTGAGTCCCTCAGTGACCTGGGGGCTCTCCTGCAGTGTCTTCCCTGCTGTTACTTTAATGTTATTTATTGTACTATATGTATAGTCAGTATACTAATGTATAGACAGTATAAAGGACCTTTGGATAACTAATGTTATTGTCTAAAGGACTTGTGAGATTTTACATGATATGTTCACATGATGTTATCATATGTTACCCAGAGAGCACCAGCTTAACACATGACCCGCAGCTTGACCTATGGGCTTCTAGTACAGCCCCCCTTTATAAGAGGGGGAGCCATAGCAATCTCTCTTCTTCTTTTACGATCAATCTTGCTTAGGAACAGTGGAGACCAGATGTCTTAGTGCTAGTGTCCAGCTACCTGGAAGCCCTCAAATCTACAGTACCTTCCAGTAAGTCAAGTCCCTCTGCGGTCTAAAACTTAACTTTTAATAATTTCAAATAATAATTTTGTGCTCAAAGACATGTGCACAATCCACACAAGCGCAGTCAGCCAGAATTAGAGGTTGATTTTTATAAGTCCGATAACATGCGCAAAGCAACAATTCCCATTGGTCCGATACTGAAGTCACATCCACCAATAAAAACTTAATACGTACATGACCAGAATGATGTAAGAAGATACACGAAGTGTGATTGGATAATAAGAACGCTGAACAATTAGCGCCATTAGCAGCGAGGGCATAAATACTGAGAGGAGCCATTACTCAGTGTACCTCATACTCTTGAAAAAGCTAGGTCCAACTAGCGAAACGTTGAGCCAGAGGAGGAGATTTTAGCTCAGTCCCCATGTCAATATGGATGGATCACGGTGCGCTGTGACACTATGTCTGTAGACGGTGTCAGAGAAGAGCGCTGCAAACAGAGCCCCGTGATCAGGTTCATCCATGCATAGAATGCGATAAAAATCATTACAAATAGGGACTGTAATTTCAGCACACACTGCACAAAATTATTAATTGAAATTATTAAAAGTTAAGTTTTAGACCGCAGAGGGTCTCTATTCAGGGTTTGCCTGAGGGGATGCACATCCCCAAGGTTGTTGTTCAATATATAAGTGCCCGTAGACCCTCTAGGGGGTATTTGTTAATTTCTTCTGTGTTCCTGGCCACCTCTCTGGGATTCTGGCCAAGCTGTAGAGACTATAAGAACTGTCTGACCTCAGTAAAGCCTCCGTTAAACCATAACCTGGTTGTGGACTCTCATTTCACTGCCTAGCCATTGGGATAGCGGAGATATCATTTGGGTGGTTCCGGATACCCAAAAACCACTCTGGCATCAGGAACATTAGGGGTTAATAACAACTTGCCCCTGGGGTTAATACCATCTTCCCCATCCACCTACACCGCTACACCCTATGGTCCTGCCATTCACTGTGGCTCACCACAATGCCAAAACAACCACATTCATATACCTTAGGATACACCAAATCTTAAAACAAGCAGTTTAACCCCTTAAGGACTCAGGGTTTTTCCGTTTTTGCATTTCGTTTTTTTCCTCCTTTCCTTAAAAAAATCATAACTCTTTCAATTTTGCACCAAAAAATCCATATTATGGCTTATTTTTTGCGCCACCAATTCTACTTTGTAATGATGTCAGTCATTTTACCCCAAAATCTACGGCAAAACGGAAAAAAAAATCATTGTGAGACAAAATTGAAAAAAAAAATGCCATTTGTAAATTCGGGGGCTTCCGTTTCTACAAAGTACATTTTTCGGTAAAAATGAAACATTCTCTTTATTCTGTAGGTCCATAGGATTAAAATGATACCCTACTTACATAGGTTTGACTTTGTCGTACTTCTGTAAAAAATTGCAACTACATGCAGGAAAATGTATACGTTTAAAATTGTCATATTAATTGTCATATTAATGATATATTTTTATAATTCCGACATTTCCGCACGTGGCAATACCACACATGTTTATTTTTATTTACATTGCTTTTTTTATGGGAAAAGGGGGTGATTCAAACTTTTAATAGGGAAGGGGTTAAATGATCTTTATTCACTTTTTTTTCACTTTTTTTTGCAGTGCTATAGCTCCTATAGGGACCTATAACACTGAGCACACTGATCTTTTACATTGATCAGTGGTTTCTTATAAGAAACCACTGATCGATGATTCTGCGGCTTAACTGCTCATGCCTGAATCTCAGGCACTGAGCAGCCATTCGGCGATCGGACAGCGAGGAGGCAGGTAGGGATCCTCCAGCTGTCTTGTAAGCTGTTCGGGATGCTGCGATTTCGGCGCGGCGATCCCGAACAGCTCCCTGAGCTAATCGGCATGGTTTCACTTTCACTTTAGATGCAGCGTTCAACTTTGAACACCGCGTCTAAAGGGTTAATATCAAGCGGCACCATGATCAATGCTGCACGCTATTAGCCACGAGTCCCGGCAGTTGTTAGAGGCCGGGCCCGATCCGCTATGACACGGGGCCACGCCGTGGCCCTGCGGTATAGATCGGGAGCGGACTCATGACATAAACGCACGTCATGAGTCCTTAAGGGGTTAAAAGGAGATATACATTTCATATGGGTTATAAATTAGGTCATGTGGTACAGATACAGAGATGTATAAAGACACAATAACCCATCACATTGCCAGCCACAGTAGACCTATAGTGCCCTTTCTTTTTCAGAGACACCCCCCTCCTTGTCTCTACACCCCTCCCCTAATCTTACCAACCAGTATCAGTACACAGAGGCAGAAGTTAATGGAGATGGTTCTGCTCACCATCAGCACATAGAGGATGAGAACATTCAGGCAGCTTCCATTCTAAACATGGGGTTGGATAGAAGCTCTTTGCACAGCGAAATTGCACAGATTGTACTGCGTACTGTGCTGTGAGTAAAAATGTCTGTGCTGTCTGCTTGCTGAAAGTTTCTCTTTACAAATGACTGTGTGTACACTTGTCTACAGATACTGTAGCACAAAGATTCTTTATACAATCTACACAATACATGCTTCTTCCACACTCTGTATTGCTGGAACTATAGATACATATGAAGCTCAAATATTCCTGACTCCTCTTACCTCGATTCAAAACATTTAAAGGAGTGCTCCAGCCATAGAACAGCAGATAGGGGATAAGTGTCTGACCGCGGGGGGTACGACCCCTGGGGACCTGGCATACGGGGACCCAGCATTGCCGCGGCTCTGAGCGGCTAATGCTCATGTCGACAACCTCACTAAGAGGTTGACAGACACGCCCCCTCTATTCAGCTCTATGGGAGAGGCGGGGATGCATGAACGCTGCATCTCCGCCTCTCCCAAAGAGATACATGGACAGGCCGTGTCGGCATTGGGAGAGCCGCGGCAGAGCTGGGCTCATACAGGATATCACGGTGGATCCCAGCGGTTGAACCCCCCCATGATCAGACACTTATCCCCCTATCCGCAGGATAAGTGTTCTATGACTGCAGTACTCCTTTAAAGCAACGGCAGATTGCTGAACAGTTTAAATTAAATCTGGCAGCTGTATCTGCTGCAATTACTCTTGAATAGCTGTTAGGGTATAAAAGCATACTGTACTTCACCTTTTCACTTTTTATTTCTCATCCATCTCGGACACAATCAAGCTGCTCAAGGGTCACAGCCTGGCATACTTCCTTACTTGCCCTCAGCTCCCAACCCCTCCTTGATTGTTCCTTGATGTATAGAGCTCTGTATGTCAGTCAAGGAAAGGCTGGGAGGTGAAGGTGAGTGAGGAGAAATTACAGGCTGTGGCACTTGAGCAGCTTGGGTCCACCTTCTTGACACTTGGATAAGAAATCACTTTAAAATGGAGCGTGTCAACCACCCTTTCAAAGCAGTCAGACCCCTCGCAATCTGACACGTATCCCCTATCCTTGGGATAGGGGATAGGTTTTTCTATCCCGGAGTACTTCTTTAACACAAGCCATTAGTGACTGATAGGTATCTAACCTCTGGGACCTCCGACGATCAGCTCATTGTTTACAAAGCCACAGCAGCTTTTTCCTATGACCTGTTATGCTTTCTAGTGCACACCTACTAAATTGTATGACTGGCACCCTCTGAGCATTCATTGATGATCTGTCCTAACAATAGACTGTCCATGTTGAAGTCCTAGAGAATTTTTAATTTACAGTAAGTTACATGCTAAACTACATGTACTCCAAAATATTAAGGATGGGGAATTCAACTTATTCAACAACAACAATACCTTACCTAACATTTTCTGGTCCAATAGACCAAAGGTAGTTTGATCCTTCTAATGTCTATTTTATTGCTGTGTCCAGGGCTGTCCCCAAGTTTATCTGGGCCCTTGTGGGCAGTGTAGTAGTGGGCACCATGTTTACATATTCATTGGTTTGACCAGCATAAAGCATGTTTACCCAGATAACCATAGGCCTCGTATGCCCTGTGGCACATGACATCTGCCCAGCTTCTCCTTGTTCAGATTTGAAGCTTGGTTTTGCCTTTTTTATACAATTTTTTTTTTAAACATTCTGAATGGGGAAAAAACATGAAGCTTGGAGTCACACTACTTTCCATAGATTACAATATCCTTCTCATGCACGGTTCTCTAAAAAAATCGGAGAGAAGCCACTTGGGCCTTGACTGCAGAGTAAATGACCCTTAGAACAGAACAACACTGAGCAGTACTATATAATATACATTATAGAGGCCTTCTATACATTAATATATAATTCTTAAAAAACTAATTTGATTGTGACCTCTGAAGCAGTTCATTGAACACTGTTTTGTTCCAGATAAATGTGTTATGAAAATCTGGCTCCGTCTCAAAGGTTAGAGGTCATATATCATGAAATTCATAATGTTTCTCCCACATTGCTTTGAGGAAAAGGCATTAGTAATATCACATTTGGAAAAATAAAACATGGTTATTGAAGTTGACAAGCTGGAAATTTATGTTCTGGTGTGTCAAGGGTTTCACTGTAATAATACTAAGTTTTGAGAACAACCGTATTATATAAAGCAAAATTATTCCCAATGGGGAAGAAACAGTTTGCTGAAAATACAGGCTGCTGGCTTCAAATAAATACCAAGAATTGTTATTTCGTTCTCTTGAGGAAAATAAACTTGTGATTGGTCACTAGAATTGTATTTGCTTCGTGTTTGAAGAGATGTGATGATCTGGCTTCTATGATACCCAGAGAAAGAACCAATCATTCAGCAAAATTTTACTTGTAGCACTACCCCTCTTTACCATAACTTTGGTTAGGGTTGAGGTATTAAGTTGTCCCATGTGTAGACCAACTCTACAACCTATCAAGTTTAGCATTGGACTACTCCTGAGGGTTGTCTGAGTGGTCCTCTGGTTTTCACCCTTCAACCCCTCTAAAGAGATATTGAGAGAGCTCCATAGGCAATAATAAGAGTGTTAGTAGCAAGTGCAACTTGCTGCTCTCAAAATCTCAGGGGGTTCCTGTGGTCTAACTCCATGTAATTTACCCTTATTGCCTATCTTGTGAATAGGAGATAAGTGATTTAAATTGGAGTACCTATTCAATGCTTAAAGGGGTACTCCGGTGAAAACCTTTTTCTTTTTAATTCAACTGGTGCCAGAAAGTTAAAGGGGTTGTGCGCTACCCTACCTTTCGGAGCTCCGCACGCAGCGTCCGGAAGTTCATTACTCCGAACGCTGTGTGCGGGCTTCCGTGTTCGCGGCCGCTGAAAAAAAGTTTTTCACCGGACTACCCCTTTAATCCTACCATAACTTACATGAGATCTACTGTAGGTAATGGGGCAGTAAAGGCCAGTGGGATCCATTTTTGTACCTGGTGTTAGGAGACCGTAATGCATTGCCCAGAAACAAAATGTTATGATATACCTGTAGCATATCCAAAAACAAGAAAACTTGGGAACTCTTATAAAACAGATGTCTGGTTTAGAAAATGCATTTCAAATAATCGCTTATGAATTAAAAGAGGCAGGTACCCCATTTAGAACCCCCTTTAACCCCTTAATGATATGGGCATAAAAAAAACATCCTGGTACCTTGTAGATAGCAGGTCCAGCCTGGGACCTCACTGATAATGGTGGGCAATTTTAAAAAGTAAAAAAAAAATGTTTCCATGTAAATAAGCCCCTCACCACATGCATAAATGTCCAAACTATTAAAATATAAAGTTAATGATACTATACGGTGAACAGTGTAAACATTTTAAAAAAAGTTCAAAATTTTGGCCATGTTACATCTAAGAAAAAAAAAGGAAGTAAGCAAAGCGCCAAATATACACAAACGTGGTACAAATATACCAACTACAGATCACCGCGTGAGAATAAGCCCTGACAAAAAATACATATACAGAAAAATAAGAAAGCTATAGGGGTCAGAATAGACTTTAAACATACCTACTTTGTTAAAAAAAAAAAAAAAAAAGATGGAAACTTAGGCATCCTTCCATCCAAACGTATTGAACCACAGAATAAGTAGAACATGTCAGTTTTACAGGTAGGTGTACTATGTAAAAACAAAACCGTCCAAAAGTTGAAAAAATTTGGTATTCTTTTCAATTCTACCCCCTCCCCCCTCCCAAAAATGTATCTTTTTCTTTCAGCCGTACATTTAATGGTAAGATGAAAGATGTGATTACAAAGTGCATTGGTTGCACAAAAAACAAATGTTCATATGGGTCTATGGATGGAAGAATAAAAGAGTTATGGCTTTTAGAAGACAATGAGGAAAAGGCAAAAATGCTAAAATTTTTATTGGCCTTAAAGAGCAAGAATAAAAATGTTTTTTATATGTTCCACATCTTGGAAAACATTACTTTCTACTATACTTGATAAATAATGTTATCTCTTTTTTTATAGAAATCATGGCTTATAAAAAAAAAAAAAAAAAAAAAAAGACCACTAGGGAACCCAATACCATCAAGAATATAATCTTGTCCAGATGTAGCATCATCTCTGTCCCTGCTGAAGCGAAGGCTGGAATAAAGTTCAGTAAGTGAGGGTGGGACTAGCACTCCTCTGTGCTCACTCCAGTCCTGTCTATCAGACTCTGGTCTGAAAACAGAAAGAAGGGGGTTACATAGCAGCCTTAATTAGCAGCCTTAATTAATGAAAAGCTGATCCAGAATGCTCTGGACCTCAAACCCACAGCCAGGACAACACAGAAGGCTTAGGGTCAAGCCTGTAAATGTCCTTAAGGGTCTTTTACACGTACAGTATTCTGCGCAGATTTGATGCGCGGTATTCAGTTTACATTGAAATCTGCAGCAGAAAATCCTGTGCAACAAATCTGTGCATCAAATCTGCACAGAATACTATATGTGTGAATAGACCATAAGTGGCCCAGCCAGAGCCCTGACTTGAACCTACAAATGGCTGTTCACTGTTGATCCCCACTTTATCTGAGCCATTTTGCAAAACCACATCTCCTCGTGATACTACTGCTCCCATGGGATAGGGACCCCAAACCCCCCCCTCCCCCACAAACCAATACTAAATAATAATAATAACTAATTAATAAATAAATAAGACAAACACTATTTGGAAAAAAGGCCATGGCCGTTTAATGAGGTTAGATATTATATAATAAATAAATAAATAAATTAATAAAACTTTAATAATTAAATAAATAATTTTATAAATACCATCGATAAATAACTTTCATAACCAGAATTATAAAACCATAACCAGCACAGCTGTCCACCCAGGAGGGATCTGGGTGACACCCCACTAATAAGAACAAAACTGTCCACCATTACAGTGACATCCTTACAAACGGCCGTGACAAGGGAGGGAGGGTGGGCGAGCTGGTACCTCTTCTTCTTTCTTCACAGACTAAGCACCCCACTGACCTGGCCGGGTATATATTCACTTCGAGGTTCCCGCCGCAGAGGGGGCTGACCAATCAGAACAGGATCCAAGAATCCAATCTGCCCAGCAACAGCCGGCCCTGTAAGAGAACTCAGCACCACAGTTAGTAACTATTAACCCACTGTTTGCCACACATAAATCGTATAGCACTGAAAATACCTGCCCTGATAAGGGGAGGGGAGCGGGGGCCCATCCCATGTGTCCCCTCCGTTAGCCTCCAGGGCCAGTACCATGGGATAGGGACCCCCACACTCCCCCCCCCCACAAAACATTAGTTATAATAATAACTAATTAATAAATAAGACAAACACTCTTTGGAAAAAAGGCCACGGCCATTTAATGAGGTTAAATATTATATAATAAATAAATTAATTAATAAAACTTTAATATCGTATATACTCGAGTATAAGCCGACCCGAGTATAAGCCGAGACCCCTAATTTCAACCCAAAATCCCAGGAAAAGTTATTGACTCGAGTATAAGCCTAGGGTGGGAAATACCTCATCCCCCCCTGTCATCATCCAGACCCGTCATTAACATCCTCATCATCATCCCCTTGTCATCATCCCACACATCCCCCCTTCATCATCCTCTTATCCCACACATCCCCCCTTCATCATCCCCTTATCATCCCACACATCCCCCCTTCATCATCCCCTTGTCATCATCCCACACATCCCCCCTTCATCATCCCCTTATCATCCCGCACATCCCCCCTTCATCATCCCCTTATCATCCCGCACATCCCCCCTTCATCATCCCCTTATCATCCCGCACATCCCCCCTTCATCATCCCCTTATCATCCCACACATCCCCCCTTCATCATCCCCACCCCCCTTCATCATCCCCACACCCCCCCTTCATCATCCTCTTCTCATCATTCGCCCTCAGTGGTCTTCAACCTGCGGACCTCCAGAGGTTTCAAAACTACAACTCCCAGCAAGCCCGGGCAGCCATCGGCTGTCCGGGCTTGCTGGGAGTTGTAGTTTTGAAACCTCCGGAGGTCCGCAGGTTGAAGACCACTGCGGCCTTCAACATCATCCAGCCCCCTCTCACCCCCCTTTAGTTCTGAGTACTCACCTCCGCTCGGCGCTGGTCCGGTCCTGCAGGGCTGTCCGGTGAGGAGGTGGTCCGGTGGGGAGGTGGTCCGGTGGGGAGGTGGTCCGGGCTGCTATCTTCACCGGGGGCGCCTCTTCTCCGCGCTTCCGGCCCGGAATAGAGGCGTTGCCTTGACAATGACGCAGGAGTACGTTGGCAATGAACGCACCTATGCGTCGTTGTCACGGCAACGTGACTATTCTGAGGCCAGGCCCGAAGCGCTTAGAAGAGGCCTCCCCGGTGAAGATAGCAGCCCGGAACACTATCCCACCGGACCACCTCCTCACCGGACAGTCCTGCAGGACCGGACCAGCGCCGAGCGGAGGTGAGTACTCAGAACTAAAGGGGGTGAGAGGGGGCTGGATGATGTTGAAGGCCGCAGTGGTCTTCAACCTGCGGACCTCCGGAGGTTTCAAAACTACAACTCCCAGCAAGCCCGGACAGCCGATGGCTGCCCGGGCTTGCTGGGAGTTGTAGTTTTGAAACCTCTGGAGGTCCGCAGGTTGAAGACCACTGCGGGTGGGGGAGTTCACTCGAGTATAAGCCGAGGGGGGTGTTTTCAGCACGAAAAATCGTGCTGAAAAACTCGGCCTATACTCGAGTATATACGGTAATTAAATAAATAATTTTATAAATACCATCGATAAATAACTTTCATAACCAGAATTATACCCCAAAACCGTGGCCTTTTCAACCATGTTTTGCAAACCTACATTAAATATGTCCGAACCTATCAAAGATAGGTGCACACCATCTTCCCAATATAAACAAACCCCCCCAAATCAATTTGGCTATGAGAAAACCCTCCTACGCACTTCATGAAATTCTCCATACCTCTGTTCAGACGTCTGTGGATTTTCTCCAAATACCTAACATGTTTATTTGACCATATCAACCTTGGCACAATTTCAGAAAATATAAGTACTGTTGATGGAAAGCAATCATGAAGAGCAAACATGGTTTGTTTAAATGATTGAAATAAGAGGGAAGTGTTCAATTTACCAATGCCATTACCACCTGCATGTACAATAAGCACATCAGGGGGTGGCCAAAAAGAGGCCTTACTCATGGAATCATCAAAAACCTCATACCACTTCAAACCCCTCTTACCCCCCCCAGAATACACAGACCTTTTTTTCCGGCACGTTTAGGTTCAAGCCACCCGGTCTAAAAGCAGCCAGCTTTTTCGCCCAGTGGACGAAGGAATACCCCATTATCCAGACAATTCTGATGGGCTCATCTGAAAAAGAGAGAACTATTCGATTAAAAGCTCCAGGCGTATGTATATTTTACATCTATCTGACTTCCATCTGCCAATATTTTTAATCTGTTCATTTGATAACCCTGATAAAGATGCCTCAGTCGCAGCCCCAACTCTAAAAGAATGGGGGCTGATCCTAAGGTTACCAAGACCTAATAAATCACAGTATTTCCTAAGAACACATTTAAATTGAAAAGCAGTTAATGGAGAACCATCACTATGTGCAAAAAAAAAGGGGGAAGAGCCAGAAAGTGTAGATTCCCGACTAGCCAACAGCTTCCTCACCAAATCCACCAGACATAGCTCATTACCAGACAATTCAAAAATCTGCAAAGTTCTACCCCGACCCATGCGGTCAGTTTTAGATCTCTTCAAAAACAAATTAACAAATGAACTACCCAGATATACATCAGCATTACAAAGAGGCGAGGTAGACAACCTGATAATTGCAGTGAATTCACTAATTCTAAGAGCACAAAAAAATGCTATCACAAAGGCTGACTGAAATAACAAAGCCTCCCCATCGCTAGTACATACCTTGGGACAAGTATAGAATAACCTACCTAACAAATTAAAATCAATGGGACGTCTCTGATCTTTAACTGCAGATGACAAACGATACCCCTTCATTACCTGTTTAACTTGATACAGCGAACAGGACGAACACCTAACCATTTTTGAAAAAATGAAATACCCGCTAAAATGTTAGAGATATAAAGGGCAGAAAACTTCTTAGCTAGTAAACCTTCAAGAAATAAACGAGAACTATTAACTTCACAAAAAGATAACGATAAACTATTGGAGACACAAAACAAACACCAATCTGACCATGACTTACAATAGTCCATATACGTTTTTGCAGAGACAGAATTCCTAGCATACTGTTCGATCAGTCCCAAACTATGTTTCACACGTGGGGTGGGTAAGGGAGACCTTCCTTCACTGCATCTGGGCACATCTTGTAAAACCTGAAAAACAGGCCCTGTGAAAGCAAGTCAGCCATACAATAATTTGAACCTTTCACATATACAGCTTTGAGCCAAATATTGAACTGTAAACAAAGTAAAACTAAGTGACGCAACAGCTTTAAAACTGGGTCCGACCTGGAAGACAAGCAATTGATTGCAAAAGCTACCCCTTTGTTATCCATGTGAATAGTGATGTGTCTATTGCTGAACAAAGGGCCCCAGATTACAATAGCTACTACCACCGGAAATAATTCTAAAAGAACAATGTTAGAGGTTAACCCCGCCTTTCTCCAGGATTCTGGCCAGGGTTCCGCGGACCATTGCCTGTTAAAATATGCCCCAAAACCAAAAGCTCCCGCTGCATCTGTAAAAACACCCAACTCAGACCAACTTGTAAACTCAGCCTGCCAGACTGATGAGCCATTGAAATCACTTAGAAACTCCACCCACAAAGAAAGGTCGTCCTTAAGGGATTAGTCTAAATGTATATAATGTCCAGGGGATTTAATACCTCTAGTACAATCTTTTAGAGAAAACCCTCCCCATGGGTATGACCTTTGAAGCAAAAACTAATAATCCTAATAATTTTTGGAGCTCCTTCAGAGTCCCCTTCTTCATACCAAGGCATTTATAAATGCCTTGTAACATGTCCCTGAAGGGAAAACACCATCCTAACTGAGTCAATTTGAATGCCAAGAAAAGTCAGGGCCCTACATGACAGAACAGTCTTTTCATCAGCCAGGGGAACACCAAATTTTTTGCATATTCTAGTAAAAGTATGAAACAATAAATATATGTTATCATTATCTTCAGCTCCCAAAAATAAAAAATCATCTAAATAGTGGACTATCCTCCCTACCGGGCATTCACAACTCACTACCCACTCCAAAAAAGATGCAAATGCCTCAAAATAAAAGCAAGATAATGAGAAACCCATTGGAAGGGCCTTGTCAAAATAATACTTATTCTCAAATTGGAACCCTAAAGAATTATAGCCTGACTGTCTTATTGGGAGGAGTCTAAATGCCGACTTGATGTCCGCCTTGGCTAGCCACGCACCGACACCAACATTCCGCAGCTCTGCCAAGACCAAGTCAAAGGAGGCATACTCAACTATAAACTCTTTGGAGTTAACTTCATCATTAAGTGACACCTTCTCTGGAAAGGACAGATGATGTATAAGCCTGAATGAACCTGGATCTTTCTTAGACACAATGCCTAACGGGGATAACCTGAAATTTTTGAAGGGAGGGGTGTCAAAAGGATCTTCCACTTTCCCCTCAGAAATCTCCTTATTTATTTTCTCCCGGAACTTTTTTACCTTCTGTTACTCTAGATTGATCTTTAAAGGATGGCAACAACGAAAATATATACACAAACTCTCCCTTCCAGATCTTTTCTTTGACAACTGAAGTAAGGTGAAAACCTAATGGAGACACATAACATGTCAATGCCTCCTTCATGCATATGCTAGGGACAGAGCTGGAACTGGAAGGGAGAGTATGCTCAGTGGCTAGGTCAACTGTGACAGGAGTGGCTGAGGCCGAGAGGGGCCTGCTGTTCACTGCAGACACCCCCGTACTTTCATCTCTGACCCCTTGCTCTAATACATTAAAATTCACACTTTTCTCAATTGGTGGTATAGTGGGTTGTGCCACCACCCATGCCACTGCAGCATGGGTAGGTGCCGCTTGCTCAGGTACCGGCATGGCGGCCATCATATTAAATAAAGCCGCCAGGCCTGAGAACACATTATGCCCGGAAACACCCCTCTGCCCCCCGGCAGTGACATTGATGCGTGCACTGTGTGAGCGGCATTATACTCACCTGCGGATGCCCTCTGTGCACTGGAAGCGGCTTCTTCTCCTCTTCTCCGTGGCAAAGTTGACCTGGATGGACGGGCGGGGTGGGCGGGAGTCTTCTTCGCCGGTGCCCTGCTTGCGCTGACGGTCTTCGGTGGCGACACCCTCGGTGGCGACACCCTCCTCTTCCCTCTGCTCACGCTTCTCAGTGAGCTGCGAAGCTGTTCCGGCGCTGCTCCTGCTGGCGACGATCTTCTGGTGACGTCCTCTCCTGATGTCATAAGCTGGGCGACTTCCGGTTGAAGCCCCGCCTCCTCCACGTCATTGTGAAGACTTCCGGCAGGATCTCTTGAAGACGAAGCTGGCGGCGGCGATGCAGGTACTTCTCCTTCTTTATAGCCGGGACCGGTGGGATAATTCAGGCAGCGGAGAAGCCAGTCTTCTCCTCCTGCCCCCGAGGCCTTCTCCATCAACCGCAGATACAGCTCTTTTACAGCGGTGCTGGAGTTGGAAGGGGGCTCTTCTGCTGGCTGGTGCATCTTCTTACATCCAAACTGGAAGCGAGCTGGTAACTCTTCTTCTTACTTCACAGACTAAGCACCCCACTGACCTGGACGGGTATATATTCACTTCGAGGTTCCCGCCGCAGAGGGGGCTGACCGATCAGAACAGGATCCAAGAATCCAATCTGCCCAGCAACAGCCGGCCCTGTAACAGAACTCAGCACCACAGTTAGTAACTGTTAACCCACTGTTTGCCACACATAAATCGTTTATCACTGAAAATACCTGCCCCAATAAGGGGAGGGGAATGGGGGCCCATCCCATGTGTCCCCTCCGTTAGCCTCCAGGGCCAGAAACATTAGCCATATATATCTAAAGGTAAGATGCAACTGTTTAACATTTAATACAAGCTTTTTCTACATTTCTGTCTTGACTGGGGATGGACAGGGAGAGTGAGCCTTAAGCTGTCGCTAATAACACTGCCTACTAGCACCCTGACCCTTGATAAAGCCGGTTACGGCCTGTGAAATGTAGGGGGGGGGGGTGTAGTGTGTAAAGAAATATTGATATATAAAAGAGTGAAAAGTAGGAAATATAATCCACTATTAAAGGTGGCAGATGGAAATATATATCTAATTATTCAAGATTACAAAGGGGAATAACCCCGATCTGACCCAATTCCTGTGGTTTTAAATCACCATATTTTTCGATTTTTCACCAAATTAAGTTTTTTTAAGGAAGAAATAAAAGTAAAATTTTAATAGTTTGTGTCACGTACCGGCAGGACTGGAAGTGGATCCTCTGAACCAGAGAGGTGATGGCTCGGGTTGTACCAGAGGACCGGTTCTAAGTGGTTACTGGTTTTCACCAGAGCCCGCTGCAAGGCGGGATGGACTTGCTGCGGCAGTAACCACCAGGTCGTATCCTCCAATAGCAACTCGACCTCTCTGGTGGCTGATATGACATGGTACACAGGGAGCAGGCAAGAGCGTAGTCGGACGTAGCAGAGGTCAGGGCAGGCGGCAAGGGTTCACAGGCGAGTAAACGGTAGCAAAGAGTTCGGCAACTGGTTAGGCAATAACACTGTAGGGAATGCTTTCTCAGAGGCACAAGGCACAAAGATCCGGCAAGGGCAGGAAGGGGCAGGTGTCTTTTATTGGGAATAGACAAGGGAGGTATGGAACCAGCGCACCAATTACTGGTGCGCTGGCCCTTTAAATTTACTGAAGCCGGCGTGCGCGCCCTAGAGAGCGGGCGCCGGGAACAAGGAATCAGGGACGCCACATGGGGAGCAGGTAAGCTTAACGGGGACGCGTCGCGTGAGCGGGGACCAGCCGCCACGCTTGACGCGTCCCTGCCAGGCTGAGACACGCGCTCCTGGTCAGTATGTTTGACCGGGAGACCCAGGACCCCAGAATGGAAAACACAGGCAGCGGGCGCTCCGGTCCGGAGGTGGAGGCCGGAACAAGCTTGGAGGCTAGGATTTCTTTAAAAGTAAAAACATCGGAGGCACCAGTGACAGGGGTGGGAGAAAGAAGTTTGGGAGAGAAGCGATTAAAGATAGCAGGTTTGAGAAGGGAGACGGTAGGACACCGTGTTAATGCGTCTCTTAACTCTGAAGGGACCTAGGTAACGATGGCCCAGCTTGTAACTTGATACCTTGAATCTGATGTATTTCGAGGAGAGCCACACCTTGTCACCGGGACGGAATTCTGGAGGAGCTCTACGACCCTTGTCGGCCTGGAGCTTCATACGGGCCGAGGCCTTGAGGAGGGCTGAGTGAGTCTCTCGCCAAATAGATGAGAAGTCCAAAAGAAGATCCTCTACCGCTGGTACAGAGGAGGGAGTAGAGGTCCTAGGCAGAGGTGGCAGAAGATGGCGACCATAAACCACAAAAAATGGAGACTTGTTGGTAGCGGAAGATTGTTTGTAGTTACATGAGATCTCTGCCCAAGGGAGCAAATCCGACCAATCATCTTGGCGGGCGGACACAAAATGGCGTAGGTAATCTCACAGAGTCTGGTTCACCCGTTCTACTTGGCCGTTGGACTGTGGGTGATCCGAGGTAGAAAAGTGACTCCGAGTTGACCACAGAGAGCCCTCCAAAACTTAGAAACGAACTGCACCCCCCGGTCAGAGACGATGTGTCTAGGAAGGCCGTGGAGACGGAAGATGTGAAGAAAAAATTGTTTGGCCAACTGAGGCGCAGACGGGAGACCAGGCAGGGCGACAAAGTGAGCCATCTTCGAGAATCGGTCAACCACGACCCAAATAACTGTCATACCATAGGAGGAGGGGAAATCTGTGATAAAGTCCATGGCGATGTGTGACCAAGGGGTCTCTGGAACAGGAAGAGGCAGAAGAAGGCCGGCAGGTCTCCGACGAGGAGTCTTATCACGGGCGCAGATCGCACAGGACTGAATGAATTCTGTGACGTCTCTCTCAAGCGAAGGCCACCAATACCTTTGAGAAATTAATTGAAGAGACTTCTTAATCCCAGGATGACCGGCCAGAAGGGAAGTGTGACCCCACTTGAGAACTTGCAGTCGCTGGCGAGGAGGAACATAGGTCTTACCCGGAGGAAGAAGCCGTAAGTCCACAGGTGCAACGGAGAAGAGACATTCAGGTGAGACAATGTGTTGAGGAGTAGATATGTTGCCCACCACATCTGAAGAGCGATAAAGGGCATCAGCCCTGATGTTCTTGGCAGCAGGACGAATCTTGATGAAGCGGGCGAATCTGGAAGTTGAAGCGGGCGAAGAAGATGGACCAACGGGCTTGACGGGGATTTAATCTCTGAGCAGACTGGAGGTAGACTAGGTTCTTATGGTCCGAGAAAATGGTCACCGGGTGAGGAGCACCCTCGAGAAGGTGTCTCCACTCCTCTAAGGCCAATTTGAGTTCTCTGTCCCCAATGACGTAATTCTTCTGGGCGGAAGAAAAGGTCTTAGAGAAGAAGCCACAAGTTATAGTTTTGCCCCTGGAAGACTTCTGAGTTAATACCGCTCCAGCTCCCACCGAGGATGCATCCACTTCAAGGAAAAAAGGTTTGGAGGGATCTGGCCGGGAGAGAACAGGTGCCGATGCAAATGCGGTTTTCAGGGACTGAAAAGCCTCTTCAGCGTGAGGAGGCCAGGACTTTGGATTGGCACCCTTTTTAGTTAGAGCCACAAGGGGAGCCACTAGGGTGGAGTAATGAGGAATAAACTGTCTGTAATAATTGGCAAAACCTAGGAACCTTTGTATGGGTCGGAGACCAGAGGGGCATGGCCAGTCTAGAACTGCAGATAACCTGACAGGATCCATTTGCAGATCTTGGGCTGAGATGATATACCCCAGAAATGGCAAGGAGGTACGCTCAAACAGACATTTCTCAATTTTAGCATAGAGACGGTTACTTCTGAGTCGGGTGAGAACTTGCCGGACATGGTCTCGATGTTGCTCCAGATTGGACGAAAAAATAAGAATATCATCCAGATTTACTACAGCACAAGTATAGAGAAGGTCCCGAAAGATGTCGTTCACAAACTACTGGAAGACTGCGGGTGCGTTACATAGTCCAAAAGGCATCACCAAATACTCAAAATGACCGTCCCGGGTGTTAAATGCGGTCTTCCATTTGTCTCCTTTACGAATGGGGATCAAATTGTAAGCCCCGCGGAGGTCCAACTTGGTTAAGATCTTGGCTCCTTTGAGACGGTCAAAGAGCTCAGAGATTAGTGGCAGAGGGTAATGGTTTTTAATGGTGATTTTATTGAGTCCTCTATAATCAATGCAGGGATGGAGAGAACCATCCTTTTTGGATACAAAGAAATACCCGGCTCCAGCAGGAGATGAAGACTTTCTAATAAAACCTCTCTGTAAATTTTCACGTACATAGTCCGACATGGCCTGAGTCTCTAGAGGAGAGAGAAGATAGATTCTGCCCCGAGGAGGAGTAGAGTCCGGTAACAGGTCAATGGGACAGTCATACGGCCTTTGAGGAGGAAGAGTCTCCGCTTGTTTTTTGCAGAAGACGTCCGCAAATTGATGGTAAGGCTTGGGGAGACCTGGTGGCGGAGGAACAGGTGGGGCCCATTTGATAGGAGAAGGCTTAAAGCACAGGTCAGAGCAGGAGGAACCCCAACGCAGAATCTCTCCGGTGGACCAATTCAAGATAGGAGAGTGGAGTTGCAACCATGGTAACCCCAGCAGGAGTTCGGATGAGCAGAAGGGAAGAACAAGAAATTCCAAAGTCTCGGTATGAAATATCCCAATGTCCATCCGCAGGGGCTGGGTGCGGTATTGTACCGTAGCAGAGAGTTTCTCCCCGTTGACCGTGGAGATTAGGAACGGCTTGGGTAGACGGGTAACAGGAATTTGGTACTTGTCGACCAAGGAGGCGTGGATGAAGTTGCTGGCTGAGCCGGAGTCCAAGAAGGCGGCAGCAGAGAAGAAGGACTTAGATGAAAGGAACAACTGCACGGATATTATGAGGCGTGGAGAGGAAGAATCCACACCTAGTAATGCCTCTCCCACATTCACTAGGTGCGAGCGTTTCCCGAACGTGGGGGACGAAGAGGACAGTCCTTAAGGAAATGCTCAGTACTAGCACATTACAAACACAGATTCTTGTCTCTACGATGGCTCCGTTCTTGCGGGGTCAGGCGAGACCGGTCCACCTGCATGGCCTCCACAGCGGAAGACCCAGAGACAGGTAGAGGTGGACGCTGGAACACTGGAGTCGGACGAGGGCAACGTTTAGGATGAGCTTTTTCCTTTTCAAGATGGAGTTCCTCTTGTCTTTTGGAAAAACGTTTGTCAATCCTTGTAGCTAGCAGGATGAGGTCACTCAGGGTGGTAGGCAGATCACATGCAGCAAGGAAGTCCTTAATGTCAGAATTAAGTCCCTTCTTAAAGGAAGCACAAAGAGCTTCATTATTCCAGTTCAGCTCAGAAGCAAGAGTGCGGAACTGGACGGCATAGTCACCCACTGTAGAATTTCCTTGGGACAGGTTTAACAAGGCAGTCTCTGCGGAGGTAACCCGGGCCAGTTCCTTAAAAACACTACGAAACTCCTGACAAAAACTCTGGACAGAAGCAGTGGCTGGATCAGCGTGGTCCCAAAGTGGCGTAGCCCAGGCCAGGGCCCTCCCGGAGAGTAGGCTGAGGATGAAGGCTACCTTGGCTCGCTCAGATGGAACCCTCCGCACAGTTTAGGATCTCCGTCGTATTTGTCAGGAAGAGACAAACGGATTCTGGCTCCAGTGGCAAAAGCAGGCGGAGGTGATGCAGCAGGTGCAGGTGGAGGTGCAGGCTGTTGCTGAGCAGCCAGGAGCTGTTGCATCATGGCGGTCAACTGGGCCAGCTGCTGACCTTGTTGGGCCACAATGGCGGTGAGGTCCGCTAGACTTGGCAGAGGAACATCAGCGGGATCCATGGCCGGATCTTACTGTCACGTACCGGCAGGACTGGAAGTGGATCCTCTGAACCAGAGAGGAGATGACACGGGTTGTACCAGAGGACCGGTTCTAAGTGGTTACTGGTTTTCACCAGAGCCCGCTACAAGGCGGGATGGACTTGATCCGGCGGTAACCACCAGGTCGTATCCTCCAATAGCAACTCGACCTCTCTGGTGGCTGATATGGCGTGGTACACAGGGAGCAGGCAAGAGCGTAGTCGGACGTAGCAGAGGTCAGGGCAGGCGGCAAGGGTTCACAGGCGAGTATACGGTAGCAAAGGGTTCGGCAACTGGTTAGGCAATAACACTGTAGGGAACGCTTTCTCAGAGGCACAAGGCACAAAGATCCCGCAAGGGCAGGAAGGGGCAGGTGTCTTTTATTGGGAATAGACAAAGGAGGTGTGGAACCAGCGCACCAATTACTGTTGCGCTGGCCCTTTAAATTTACTGAAGCCGGCGCGCGCGCCCTAGAGAGTGGGGCCGCGCGCGTTGGGAACCAGGAACCAGGGACGCCGCACGGGGAGAAGGTAAGCTTAACGGGGACGCGGCGCGTGAGCGGGGACCAGCCACCACGCTAGCCGCGTCCCTGTCAGCCTGAGACCCACGCTCCCAGTCAGTGTGTTTGACCGGGAGACACCGGGACCCCAGAAGGGGAAACACAGGCAGCGGGCGCTCCGGTCTAGAGGTGGAGGCCTCAGCGCTCACTGCGACAGTTTGTTAGGGTTTCTGAGTTTCGGGGATTTAGTCCCAGGAAGGCATAAGCCTGAACGGGAATTTGATATAATAATTTGAACCCCTGAGAATATCTTATGGGTATTTTGGAATTGTTAGGTCTGAACCTAGGATAAAATAGCAGACAATCAGACTTACTGAGTTGTCTATCTTATACAGGGGTCCGTCAAGTTACAATATTTATTGGTTCCAGGATTCCCATTGTATGTTGAGATAATAGTAAGTTGAGACTATAACTCTATGTAAACCTGGTTATTGGTTTTGAAGCCGAAAATGTCATCCAAAAATAGAAAAAAGTGAGGATTAAAGAAAAATAAGTAGATAACTAATACAGATAAAGCAAGTCCTTACATATAAAAGTAAGAAAGAGCTGCTGGAAGCTGTAAATCACTGTCTATGTAGAGGACAGGAGCTTCTTCAGGGTCCTGTACAGTACACATAGTTTCCCAAAAAAGTATAATAGAACTGCCCTCACCTGGTGTCCAAAGGAGCAGCTAACCCTGGAACAGCTAACCCTGGTAAAGAGTAGTACAGAACACGTAATACCTCCCTGTACTGTAGGGGGTGCTACCAGACAGCCAGTCAGTGCATGCAGTCCAGTAATAAAGGGGTTTTATTAGTGAAATGTCCATTCTTATTGGTCAGTTCTTCTAGCCATTGAGACATTTTGCAGATCTAGACTGTCCTTAGCATTGTATGTAGAGGATGGATTCAGGTTACAATGGTCCAGAAAAGACCATTGTATGGTGAAAATAATGTAACCTGATGCCATTGTAAGTTAAGTGAACCACTGTACTAGTGGTGAATAAATGGAGGCTCATAGAAAGATTTAAAGGGGTACTCCACCCCTAAACATCTTATCCCCTATCCAAAAGATAAGATGTCAGATCACAGGGGTCTGGCCGATGGGACCCCTTTTGCGATCTCGGGGCCGGCACCACAGCGTTCTGAACACAGAAGCTTGGAACTTCTTTGTTTGTGACGTCACGCCATGCCCCCTCCATTCATGTCTATGGGGGGGCTTGATGGCTAGTACATCCCGCCTCCTGCCATAGACATGAATGGAGGGGGTATGACAGCTGTGATGACCCGCCATACGGCACAGAGTGGAATTAATTTTGTGCACCAGATGACTAGAATGCAGCGCCGGACATCACAGGGCTATCATCAGCGGGACCCCCTGCGATCTGACAACTTATCCCCTATCCTTTTCATAGGCTATAAGATGTATAGGGGCAGAGTACTCCTGTAACCTTTAGGATCCCTACCTATGGGAAAATGATACTTCTTAAATCCTTCTACCATCACATGGTGAGGTGCATGGTTTTCTCCATTGAAGTCTTTGGGAGATGCAGAAAACGCTGAGCATCTATTTGCATCAGATACTGTGCTATGCTACTTCTCATCTACAGCTAATTCATCTTTTTCCATTTAATATTCTATTTTTATCCACAACATTCAGTCATCAGATTTCTAGGCAACACATCTGGCTCAGAAGCTGTGCTCATAGTACAAGTTCTCATCCAAAGATCTGCATTTCTCTTGTTAAGTTTCTCTTCAGATCTATATTCCCCAGAAGGTTCTGTATTCTGGCTGCATTCCTGTTCTATTGCTTCTCCCTACTAATAATGAACAAAATGTCACTCCTTCCTTCCAGGCTTTACTTCACCCCGTCATTGTCATTGCAGGTGGTAGAACAGAAAAGGGAAAAATGAAGTGTTCCTCTAGCATGTATTGGGAGAATCTAAGTTCATAAATATTCTATGCATCAACTTTATATGTGCGAAAGTTCAGAACATCCTCCTGTTGACAATTTCATCACTTGCTGCAGAGAGTGCTGGGAATTTTTCAATGTTTAGAGAATTATGTGCCATCTATTTTCCCTGTAGGATGTTATTCGGTTATTTCTGTATTCATCTCTGCCCCTTCTGCCTTGCTTGCACAATTTTTTGCCTGTACGTTTTACTTAAAGGACCATAACATATTTCTTTTAGATACATAACAAAGTGAAGTTTTTCATTGTTATAGTAGATACTTCCGGCTATGCTTCTTAGGGGGTAGATATACAGTATGCAAGTGGGTCAGAGCAGAAGATATATTACCAATATGTTCCCTGTAACATAAATATGTATAATAAATCCCATTCAACCACCAATACACGCTTAAACCTATCTGAAGTGAGCCATGGATTCCTTTAACACAAATCACTGCTATATGAGAAAAAGACTATTTTAGGATTCATCAAATCTGTATCAAATTTATGCTACTTACTGTGCTACAGGGGCTGTAAAGTTAGTATACTTCAAAATATAGTGTCTGTACCTGTGTTTGTTTACTGGTCTCACAATTCTTACGTGATTTTTGCCCTGTTGTTAATTTTTTGCAACATACAAAAGTGTTGTCTCTGGCTTTTCCCAGGTTGCAGTGCAGACTGAGACATTACATTACTAGTCAAGTGTTGAAAGAGAGCATGACAGTGCTTCAATGGATGGAGAGATCGCTGGGTGGAAGGGAGATCATTCTCCACAAGACAGCAGGGAATTGTAGCTCAGGTGTGCTGAAATGGGTGGGGTGACTGATGTGTGGGAGGGAGAAAAGTAATTTCACACTTACAAATAAGGATCTATCGGGGACTGCATCGCTGCGGAAATATAGTATTTCACTCATGCGCCGACTGTAAGTGAAAGGCAGATTCTGGGCATACAGAGAATACTGATCCTGCGCTGTGTTCACAATTGGGGAAGACTGCTGCGCTGGTATATTTGAGCTATTAGGGGTACATATCAGGGCGAAATAAGAATGTACTTACTAGTCTGTATACCTAGAATGTCGGACTGTTTAGTCCAAGTAAAGGGTTTCTTCCGGAGATATGTGTCCTAGAGATTATTTATTTATTTTTTACTAATAAGCGGATACAATGCAGTTAGATATTAATCTAAGTTGATCGTTACTACAGTTATACAGTTAAAAGTAGGGGGGCACATAACATTCAAGTGTAGAATTCCCATGTTTGGTGGCTGGAGGCTGAAGTAGAAAATCTTTACAGGGATAGATGAAAGTTGCTATTCATTTTCAATGGTATCTAGATAATGGTCCCTATGGTGTAGGAGGTAAAATGTGGACTTTGGTTTCAGATCTGTGCTGATGGGTGGAGGGTCTAAGACTGTGGTATCTGTTGCAGTTGTAGTCGTATCCATAGGATTTTACAGTGATTTCACGCAAAATACAGCAAAATACAGTATTGTGAGTATGGATGTAAATATGTTAGGGGGGCCCCCCTAATGCCGGTCCTGCACTAAACAATGGAATGCTGGCATCTCCATGGCCAGTAGCCTCACTCTCACGAGTTGTGGTCCTCACATCCCTCTTCCATGGCCTTGGCACGGCATCCAATTTATGAGTATGGTGAGCGCCTAATACTGCGTGACCTCCTGGATTGGACTTTGGACTGTACTCTGCTGATATAACACCTCCTGGCTAGTGGACCCTTGGACTGCACCAGGGAAACCCTCTGTTTGCTGACTTTGTTACTGCGTGACCTCTAGGTGCTGACTTGGCTAGGCAACTGTGCTTACCCTGCCTGTTTGTCCCTATTGTTCCCATTACTTTAGCCTTAAGATGACTGTGCTCCAAGAGACAGGAGCAGGGTTTCAAGAATAGATTAGGGCATCACATCCCTCCTCCTGTCATTACACTAATTTAACCTTGATTCTACCAGGGCACAGTGATGTTGTACACAAAAAAACAGTATTATAAATAGCATGGTATATGTACTGAGCCTTCTTACAGGATCTGCATTGTGGCCTAGCAACATCTGGAGGGCTACAGTTTTGAAATCACTATACAGTGGTCTCTAAACTGTAGCCCTCCAGATGGTCCATATGGTTACAAAGATACCTAATTTATATAGGTTTTATTTTATTTTACTACTTTAAAAAAAATATAACAACAGGCTCCAAAAACAGTATGTTTAAAATCTTCTGACCCCTATAACTTTTTTATTTTTCCATATACAGGGCAAATTTTTTGTGCTGTGATCTGAAGTTTTTATCGGTACTATTTGTTTTGATGGGACCTTTTGATCGCTTTTCAAAATTTTTTTAGGGTATACAAAGTGACCAAAAATACGCAATTTTGGACTCTGGAATTTTTTTCACGTGTATGCCATTGACCGTGCAGTTTAATTAACATTTTATTTTTTATAGTTTGGACATTTACGCACGTGGCGATACCACATATGTTTATTTTTATTATGGTTACATATTTTTATATGGAATTTGGGAAAAGGGGTTGATTCAAACGTTTAATATGGATGGGGTTAATGGGTGTTTTTTAAAACTTTTTATTCAAATTTATTCTTTACACTTTTAATCCCCTTGGGAGACTTTTAGGAGGAATCAATAGACTCCTTATACAGATCAATGGAGTTCCAAAGAACCACATTTATCGGTGTGTTCTGCGCTTGATTGATAAAGCCACAGGATGTGAGGTAAGCCCTCCAGCTACCTCAGAAATGGAACACCCCCCACAATCGCACTGCGGGGCGGTCATCCACTCCACTACACCACCAGGGAGCGGTTAATGGTCCCTTTAGATGCCGCTGTCAGCTTTGACTTTGGCAATCTAAAGAGTTAATAGCCTGCCACGGCAATCGCCACATGTTGGCTATAAATGGCGGCCCCCATCAGCTGGGGGCCGTTCGGTATGTGTTGGGAGCCCGCGCCATGCACCGCTTGCCGTGTCAGGACAAGCCAGCACGTCCTTACACGGCAGCCGGTAAACTGATGCCACAATAGATCCTTGAAAATTTACAGAATAGCCTACCCCTTGAGGTAACAGCTCTGTGGTATGATGTTCCCAAGTTGGTGTGGACACAAACTGTAGAAGGCATCATGCAAGAACAATATACAAGTCTCTTTTTTCTTAAAGGGGTACTCTCTTCCAGAACTTCTAATTCCCTATCCACAAGATAGTTCATGCCGTGATTTGTCATAATTGTGATGATTATGGCTTACGGCCCATGGAATCTCAGAAAATGTTAATATTACATACAATCAGGAAAACAAGGATTGTACATAGAATAATATCGGACCTCTGAAAAGTATGAGCAAGCCTATGTACTCAGTACTTGGTTTGGGCCCCTTTTGCAGCAATTACTGAGGGGTGGCATGGAAGCTAACAGCCTGTGACACTGCTGAGGTGTTATGGAAGACCAGGATGCTTCAATAGCATCCTTCAGCTCTTCTGCATTGTTTGATCTTATGTCTCATCTTTCTCTTGGCCATGCCCCATAGATTGGGATTCAGGTCAGGCGAGTTTGCCTGCCAATCAAGCACAGTAATCCCATGGTCATTGAACCAGGTTTTGGGGCTTTTGGCAGTGTGGGCAGGTGCCAAGTCCTGCTGGAAAATGAAGTCAGCATCCCTTATAAAGCTTGTCTGCAGAAGGAAGTGCTCCAAATTCTCCTGGTAGACAGATGTGTTGACCCTGGACTTAATGAAGCACAGTGGACCAACACCATCAGATGACATGGCTCCCCAAATCAACACAGACTGCGGAAACTTCACACTGGACTTCAAGCATCTTGTAGTGTGTGCCTCTCCATTTTTCCTCCATACTCTGGGCCCATGTTCTCAAATGAAATGCATCAGAAATGCATCATGCTCTCATCAGAAAAGAGGACTTTGGACCACTGTCTGTTATTCTTTAGCCCAGGTAAGACACTTCTGACATTGTTTGTTGTTCAGGAGCGGCTTGACAAGAGGAATACAACATTTGAAGCCCATATCCAGGATCTGTCTGTGTGTGGTGGCTCTTGATACACTGACTCCAGCCTCAGTCCACTCACTTTTGAATGACCTTTTCCTGACAATCCTTTCCAGGCTACGGTCATCCCTGCTGCTTGTGCATCTTTTTCTTCCACACTTTTCCCTTCCACATAACTTACTATTAATGTGCTTTGATAAAGCACTTTGGAAACATCCTACTTCATTTGCAATTACATTTTGAGGCTTTCCCTCCTTATGGAGGGTGTCAATGATGGTTTTCTGCAAAACTGTCAGGTCAGCAGTCTTTCCCATGATTATGATTGTTACTGAACAGACTGAGACCATTTAAAGGCTCGGGAACCCTTTGCAGGGGTTATGGCTTAATTAGCTAATTAGAGTGGGACACTTTGAGCCTGGAATATTGCACTTTTTCACACTATTCAAATTTTCTGAGATTATGGATTTGGGATTTCATGAGCTGTATGCCATAACAGTCACAATAATGACAAATCACAGCTTGTGCTATCTTGCTTTGCATGTGATAAGTCTCTCTCATATATTAGTTTCACCTTTTAAGTTGCATTACTGAAATAAATGAACTTTTGCACATTACTCAAATTTTTTGAGTATCACCTGTATATAAAAAAATATTTCCCTCCATAGAAGTTCAAATCACATATTTGGTATTGCTGCCTGTGCAATTGTCCAAACTATTAAGTTATCCTGCTTGGTGAAAGGTGTAAACGTGAAAATATTCCAAAAGCCAAAATTGCTGATTTTTGGTCACAAAATGTCCCAGAAAAAATGTTCTAAAAAGTTATCAAAAAGTCATATATACGCAAAAGTGGTACCATTTAAAAATACAGCTCATGGTGCAAAAAATAAAATAGCTCTGTAGATGGAAAAATAACAAAGTGGCAACACAGCATTATTTTTTCTTTTTCAAGTAATTTTTTTTTTTTACCAAAAATTATCCAAATTTGTTATCACTGGAATCGTACTGACCCATGGGACAAATATAGCATATCAGATTTACCATATTGGGAACCCTTAAAAAAACGTATTGCCCAACAAATTGCGCAGTTCCATATTTTTTTTTTTTTTTTTTTTAAAGTAAAGGTTTATTGAGGTTTTGCAAATAATAACAATACAAAAGAGATGCAAAAAAATAATAAATAATAAAATAATAAAAATAATGTGTACAAGCCCATAACAGTAAATAAACAGGGCTCTATCCCCATTCTCATATAATCATAAATGAAGATAAGGGCTTCAGCTGCTATTCTGAAGACAACATTGGTCATACGAAATTACAAACCAAGGGTCTCAGCGACATGTCAAGATATGTATACAAACAGAAAGAAGAAGTAAGCGTCAGAGGATCACGGTAGAGGTCAACCCAAGGCAGGGTCGCAGCATCACAGCTAGGAATTGCAACACAAGTGAAAAATGACAGTCGCATAATCACACCTCAGTGCACATCCATCAGAGAACATATGAGAGATAGGGGGTGGGGAGCAGGAAGCATCTCAGGGACAGGGCTAGGAGAAGGGGTGGTAGGGGAGCGGGGGGAGAGTTGGAAGGGGGAGGGAAATGGGGTAAGGGGAATGGGAGGAAAGGGGGGGTGGGGAGAATAGTATTGTAGAGTAGAAAGACAGCAAGAAAGGGGGAAGAGGGGGAAATGAAGGTCGAAAAAGGCCAGGGAGAAATAAAGGGAATCATAGGGTAAGAGGAGAAAGAGAGAGAGAAGAAGAGTGGGAGGACAAGAAACAAGTGGAAAAGAAGAAGAAGAAGAACTACAGCAGCAGGATGACTCCTCAGATGATGAGGAAGAAAAAGAGTGATCTAGTAAAAAAAAAGAAGAACTTACCCTGTAGGACACTCACAACTACAGAATTCCTTCCAACAAGTACAAGGCTCACGACCAGTCAAGTCAGAACTGTATCAGAAAGAGCGGTGTCACACATCATCTAAGTGGGTGGACTCAACTCTGGGGAGGACAAAAAAGTCAGCCAAGGGGCCCAAATGTTATGGTGTTTGTCTATCCGTCTCTTGGAGTCCGCTAGCAGTTCCTTCATACGGCAGACATGTGAGACCTCCGCCAACCACTCGGAAAAAGACGGCGGTGTCTCCGATTTCCAGTGGCGTGGAATGACCGTTCTAGCAGCCATCAGTAGATAGTGCGCTAGTCTAGGGTTAGATCCAGGAGTGGGTAGCGGGAGCATGGATAGAAGTAGCTCAGGAGGAGTTTTAGACAGAGACAAGGATGTCAGGGCGTTTATCTTCCCCAGCACATTGGACCAAAAGGAGTCCAATTTAGGGCAGTGCAACCATATATGGATCATATCCCCACCCTGTCGGCTGCATCTCCAGCAAGTGTCAGGAAGACCTGGGTACATGCGCGCCAGTAAAGATGGCACTCTGTACCATCTAGATAATACCTTATAGTTGGTCTCCTGTGCCTTGCCAGAGATCGACGCTTTGTGGCAATGGGTTAAAGCACGTGACCATTCACTATCAGAGAAGGGGCAGCCCAGATCTCTTTCCCACAAGGTTCTATATGGGAGAGGGGAGTCACGGGATTCGTCCAATAACAAGGAATACAATGTGCTAACCATATGAGGGAGGGGATCCGAGTTGAGACAAATATGTTCAAATCTAGTGAGGTCACGATGAAGGGAAAGAAGGACTTTCTTTGAGCGGTAGAAGTGGCACAGTTGTGTGTATTGAAATTGGTGTAAATGTGAATGCGGGGATTCACCCATAATTTCAGTTAATGATTTCAGGCCCAAAGTCGTCAGCAGAGAGGAGAACATAGGGCTCTCCCCCTTTCCCAAGTTCAAGAAAGAAGAAGTTGAGAAAGCAGTAGGGAAATCAGGGTTATTAAATATCGGGGTAAATGGCCCATCGGAAGAGTATATGGACATGTTTGACAAATAAGTAGAGTGTGCTTTAAGAATAGAATCCATTATCGGGGGAAGGCCTATTACCTCTCGGGATATAGAGGGAGGGCATCGCAGCCATAGCAGATATTTCGGGTCAAGTCTGGCAGCATATGTCTCAAAAGTCACCCACTGCTTTGTCTGCCTTCCATGGAAGCAGTCAAGGACTCTGGAGAGAATAGCCGCCAAATAGTAAAGGAGACAGTTCGGGAGCGCAAGGCCTCCATCGGTCTTACATCTATATAGTACGTGTCTTGCTATACGAGCTCTTTTCCGCGCCCACACAAAATTGGATTGGAGGGTAGCCAGAGCCTTAAAGAAGGAACGTGGAACATGTGTCGGTACACTAGAAAAAAGATAAAGAAGCTGTGGTAAAATCTTCATCTTGAAAATATTTATGCGTCCCAACCATGAGAACTCCTTATGATCCCATTTAGTAAGATCTGATTTTAGAGTGAGTAGCAGGGGAGGGAAGTTAATCTTGAAGGAATCAGATGGATCAGCCGGGACCCTGACTCCCAGGTAACAAAGGGAGGATTTCTGCCACCTAAAAGGATAAGCCTGCTGGAGCTGTCGGACCACGTTCGGAGCCAGAGAAACGTTTAACGCTTCACTTTTAGCGGGGTTCAATTTATAGTTGCTATAATCAGAGAACTGGCGAAGGGTGGCCAACAATGAGGGCAGAGACGTGACTGGGGACGTAATATAGAGCAGAACGTCATCGGCGAAAGCCGAGCATTTGTAATGTGCCGAGGGTAAGGGCAATCCCCTTATATCAAGGTTGTTGCGAATGGCAACCAGAAGATGTTCTATGCATAGAACGTACAAAAGAGGCGAGAGGGGGCAGCCCTGCCTCGTCCCATTACAGATTCGAAAGGGCTCAGATAAGTGTCCATTGATTCTAATTTGGGCATGTGGGTTAGCATAAAGAGCCAGTATCTTTTGGATCATCATAGGACCCAGGCCGATTTGCAAAAGAGTGCCCTGTAAAAACTCCCAATCCACCCTGTCAAAGGCCTTCTCCGCGTCAAGCGACAAGAGAAACAGCGGGATCTTGTTGCGACGTGCAAAGTATGTAGCCGAAAAGGCTCTAAGGGTGTTATCCCTTGCCTCTCTGCCACGGACGAAGCCCACCTGATCAGGGTGAATTAGGGAGTTCAAGTGAGGGGTTAATCTGTTGGCTAGCATCTTGGCATATAATTTAGCATCCGAGTTAATTAGGGAAATCGGGCGATAACTGGAGCACAACAGGGGGTCCTTCCCTTCCTTTGGTATGACCGTGATGTATGCACGAAGGAAAGATGAAGGGAGGGGCGTTGTGTCTGAAATATTATTGAAGGCGTGCAACAGTGGTGTTTTCAATTCATCCCCGAGGACCTTGAACAGCTTAGCCGTATAGCCATCAGGACCTGGGCTCTTCCCAGGTCGGAGGGACGAAATAGCTGTGTCAAGCTCCTCAGGGGAGAACGGAGTTTACATAGAGGAGACTACCTCAGGGGGAAGTATTGGGAGAGACGTAGAGGTCAGGTACTGCTGTAAGGAGGGGAGGGAAGATTCCTTTTTCTGTAGCGCCAAGGGCTTGGGCAAGTTATAGAGATCTGAGTAATATTTACGGAACGTGTCTAGGATCTCCCTCGTGAGGTGGGAGACCTTGTCAGATCTAGTATGAATAGCTGGGACATATAAAGATGATCTCCTCTCTTTTAGGGACCTAGCCAGTAGGCGGCCCGATTTATTGCCCCACATATAGAACAGTTTGCCCATAACCTGCCTATAATATCTATGTTTAGAGTTCAACAGCTCCAGCAGGTCATGTCTAACCCTAATCAATTCCCTGAACACATCATCTTGTTGGGACTGTTTATGTTGTAATTCCAGCGAGTGGAGGGATTGTAAAAGGGAGGCATATTTAGCTGATTTCTCCCTTTTCAATCTTGCCCCATGGGCAATGAACACACCCCTCAATACACATTTGAGAGCTTCCCATTTTGATAAGGGAGGAGTGGGGTCGTTAGCGTGGTCTGTGGTGAAGTGGCTAATTGTTTTTTTCAGATCAGTTACACACAGATCATCCAAAAGCAAGGATTCATTTAATTTCCAAGAAGCCTGGGGTTTAGTGTATGAGGGAAGTGAAAATGTACCAGTTACCGGGGCATGATCAGA
Source organism: Hyla sarda (assembly GCF_029499605.1). NCBI lineage: Eukaryota > Metazoa > Chordata > Amphibia > Anura > Hylidae > Hyla > Hyla sarda. The sequence continues at coordinate 50,370,245 of NC_079195.1, forward strand.
AAACGTGACTACACCCACAGTCGACTCACGGAAAGAGGGCAATAAGCTGTGTGAGCAGAATACATAGTCAATCCTACTATAGGATTTCCTGGGATTAGAAAAAAAGGTATAATCACGCTCCTGAGGATGCATGACCCTCCAAACATCCACCAGCTGAAGCAGGTGCAGTTTGCGTTTAAGAGCTTTTAATTTGTTGTAAGAGAGGTACGTCTTACCGGAGGACGTGTCCAACGAGGAGCATAGGGGGAGGTTCAGGTCGCCACATAGTATGATGGGACCTGTTGCAAAATCGGAAAGGGCATCAAGTGTCTTTAGTAAGAATGGAATCTGGTCATGGTTGGGAGCATAAATAGATGCAATTGTAACAGGGCGGCAGGCTATTTCGCAATTCACAAAGACGTATCTAGCGTTGGGGTCTATAGAGGTAGAGAGAGTGACTACTGGCAGAGACTTGTGAAAAGCTATTGAAGTCCCCTTAGTCCTAGACTCCGGGTTTACACTATGTGTCCATGTGTGGTAATATCTAGAGGGAAGGGAAGGGACGTGGCCTTTTTTAAAATGGGTTTCTTGTAAGGCAAGAATACTGACTTTTTGTTTATGGAAGGAATTGAACAATTGGGATCTTTTTTCAGGAGTATTAAACCCCCTAACGTTTAGGGAGGCTATGCGGATATCAGCCGCCATCAAGGAGGTTGGGGATATGTGACTTACCACGTCTCAAGCTGTGAAGGAGTGTGAGTGTCCCACAGGGCAAGGAAGGCGAGATACGGGAACGACCACCTGCTGGAAGAGGAGAAAAAGAGGAGTCATTAGAAAAGGAAGGGGAGAAAAAAGACAGCATCTGCAAAGAAACAGGTACAGCAAGATTGTGAGAAAAGACCATAAGGGCCTTAGACTTTATCGGGACCAGCCCGATGCCTAATCTAGTTGGGGAGCTATAGAAGGCACACCAAAGCAACAATTCCAACAGGAACATCACCAAACAGGGTGTAAATCTAACAGAGTCCGTGATCTGGACCGAATGATAAATAATGCAGCCCAAACCCATTAGTAGGGGTAGGGGCAGTGAAGGGAAAAACAGGCTATATGATCAACTCGGGGCCTAAATGCCCTCTAAGCGACTAACGGAGGGAGGCAGAAAATGCGCAACATGACAAGATATACTAATACTAACAATAGACAAAATATATGTTTAGGAGATAACCATAAGATATCACTGTGAATCAGAGCAAAGGAGAAATCCATCAAGAAGAGAACATTCCATTAGTGGGAGAGAAAGACCTTCAACAAATGAATGCAGTAGACAATATCAAAGCATAACATAAAACATGTCAGGTCTTCTTCTTCGGTCTCTGAGGAAGCGGATCCAGGTGGTGGCCAGCCCGTGGGCCATGTGAAGTAGCAGGGCGCATCAGGGAGCGGGCAGGCATGGTCGGGGTAAGAGAAAACAACATCTCCCAGTCAGGCAAGGGGATCTTCGGCAGTTTGAAGGTCGACAGAAACAATGGTAGGTCTTCTGGGCGACGAAGAGAGGCAGATGTGGCACCATGCTTCGCAATCAGTGCAAATGGAAACCCCCATCGGTATATTATTTGCGCGTTTTGCAGCTCCAACAGCAACGGTTTCAGAGCCTCTCTCAGGCGGAGGGTGCACAAGGACAAATCTGGAAAGAGGTGTACTGGAGATCCATTGTAAGTCAGTGTCTTTAGAGTTCGTGCTTTTTTCATGATCTCCTCCTTCTGGAGGTAGTGATGAACTCGACAAATAACGTCTCTAGGTTTTGTAGGGTCTGTACTTTTCGCCTTCAGGGCCCTATGAGCTCTATCAAGTTCAATCCGATGGTCGGCCGGTTTCTTAAGAACTTCATTAAAGAGTTTCTGTAATGTTTCTGGGATGGAATGTGGCCCAATTGACTCAGGAAGACCTTTAATCCTGATATTATTGCGACGATTTCTATTATCCATGTCGTCAATATGATCAGTGGTCAAGTTCTGCTGGGCTATTAGTTTGTCGGTTTGTTCTTGAAGAGAGCGTAGTTGGTTTCGCGTAGAAGAACGAAAGGACTCCAGGTCTTCAACTTTAGTTTGCAGCTGAGAGACCGATTCTTTCACCGGTTGGAGATCAGCGGTCCAAGCCATCTTCAGATCAGAAGCCATGGACAACATGTCCACCTTGGTCGGCAGAAGCGCAAGCAGTGCCTGAAGTTCAGGGTAGTTTTTCAGAGTATTCGCAGCATGTTCTGGTGTTGGAAGATCCTGAGATACCGCGAAAGTATGTGGTATCGGAGGTGGTGGATTGTTCAAGCCGGCCTTAGGGTTAGGGGAGCTCATAGGCGTACGGGAGTCATCAGAAGAAGAGCGCTCAGATAAGCTGCGTCTGGATTGTGAGTGTTTCAGGGGTGTCTTGAAGAGCTTTTTTTTGGCTGGAGGGCTCTTTCCCCAATAATCTGGGGCATCACTATCCGCCGAGGACTGAGATCCCCCGTCAGAGTTTGAGGCATCTGATTCCATATCTGCAGTCCAGTCAACAACATTTTGCGCTGGGGGGCCAGGGACTGGAGCAGCGGTGTTTCGGGAAGTTGAGGTGGACTGAAACATGTCAGGTGAGGAGGCTGTTCCCTTAATTTCTGTTGCCTCACAACAGTGCTCCACTCATCAAGGTTGGTCTGGTTATCAGAGAAAGAATTCACCCCAGGAGAGTGGTTGGCTGGAGAGGGATGAAGGACAAGAGGTGCTGAGGTAGCTGGGGAGGTATGCACAGGATGGCAGGCCATGGACAATCCATCAATGGTAGTATTAGGAGACAGTGTGGGTTGAGACAACGCTGGCAGAGATTTAGTAGTGCATTGCTGGACTGTGGCAGATGCATAGGGTTGTGGCTTATTCCTCTTCACTTGCGTTGTAGACAGTGGCCCAGAGTGGTGAGGGGATCGGGGCCGAGCTGTGTCTCGAGCGCAATGTTGCGCGGATGTCTGGAGGACCGGGAAGTCTGGCAGCGTCGGGGGTGCGACTTTTGGCCTCATCTCGGTCGCGGTGACTCCCACTCCCCGCGACTCACCTCCCGGCACAAGAGGGAGAGTCTCCATAGCCTCCGATGGGTCCGGGGATGCAGGTAAGGCGAGACTGTTCTCCTCCCGGCGGATCGCGGCGATCGCTGTGTCTGTCGCCATATCTGCTGTGCGCACAGGGGAGCGTGCGGTGTCCAAGATGGCGCCGGAGGTAGGCCTCGTTTCTTCCGGCGGTCCTCCGCACTGTTTAGAGGCACGGAAGAAGCTGGCAATGTGTCCCAGGCGGCTCACGGGGTTCTTAGGCTGGCGTTTCTTGTTTCTATTTCGGGATCTGCCTCCCATAACATACATGAAAGCCCGTGTTGCTGAGGTCCCTGCCGGAGCTCACAGACAGTGCATGCGTCCTCTAGCATGCCAAGCCACGCCCCCAGTTCCATATTCTTTTCAGTTTTGCCTTACATATATTTTTTTTCCTGTCTCCGTAATACATTATTTGATAAAATAAAGTGCGTCAACAAAAAAGTACAACTTGTCCCACTAAAAAAGAAGCCCTGAAACAACATTGCCAGTGGAAAAACAAAAAAGTTATGGGTCTTAGAATGTGAGGAGCAAAAAAATCTGAGCAAAAATAAATAAATAACATTGCTGGGTCATGAAGGGGTTAAATGATCTCATATATCTCAAACTGTAAGCCTTAACATTAATTGGCTTAATCCCTTCTTGTGTAATCTAATACACAACAAGATGCCAATGGCTACTTTTAGTGTAGCAAGGGGCCCTAACCCACTGGGCCTTTTGCATTGGTCCTAACCCCCTGGGCCCTTTGCATTGGTCCTAACCCCCTGGGCCCTTTGCATTGGCCCTAACCCACTGGGCCCTTTGCATTGGTCCTAACCCACTGGGCCCTTTGCATTCAGTAAGTATGTCTGCCGCTTTTCCTAAGGATTCATTTAGCAGACTTTGATGTTATGTAGAATACAAAAGCAGGAGTACAGTCTGTGCCAAGGCTAATTATTTCATTGAATGTCAGAACTATATATATAAGTCTGTGGTTACATTTCTTTAATTTTGCCATGATGTGTTTATGTAACTTTTTACATAATCAGCAAATGAACTTTGCTGTAAGCATTTTTCTAGACAAACTTTAAATGCGTTTACACAAATGCTTTCTCTCAAAGCCTCATGTAAAAGTAATTGCATTTCTATATAAAATAGCAAAATAAGTCTTGTGCTGTTTCAGCATTAGAAATGACATAGTAAGGTCAATAATGAAGGAAAGCTGTGTGACATTTTAATATAAGAAAATTAATAGTTATATACTAGGATGAAAGTTTTATGCATGGAGAAACCAAAGAAAGTTAAAGGCTCCTTCCATGTAAAGTGTTAAAACTGATTATTATTATTTTTATAAATGTATACCTTGAATGAGATATATCGCACAGAAAAACTTATCCCCTATCAAAATGATAGAGGATAAGTTTTAAATTGCGGGGGTGGGGATAAAGAATACGTTTTAGATCGCGGTTCTCTCCGGGAACGGGGCATGTCGACCCCCGCACAAAGCAGCGGCCGACATTTCCCCTTCATGTATCTCTATGGGAGAACCATTCGGCTATCTCTGGCTCTCACGTAGAGATCCACGGAGGTGGCTTGTTGTCCACCACTTCGTGTAGAGATCGACACACTCCGTTCCCGGGGAGGGCCGGGGTCCCGTGCAGGAGATAGCTGCGGGTCCCAGCTGTCGGCCACCACTTTGTGCAGGGGTCAACGTGCTCCGTTCCCGTGTAGGAGATCGTGGAGGGTCCCAGCGGTCACACCCCTCCAGGTAAGTATTGTTGTTATCAGTGTCTCCTGCACTACCTGTCTGTACCAACAGGTTAGTGCAGCTAACACAGAAAACAACAATACTTGCCTGGTCCAGTTCCATACTCTGGTTCATCCTCAATCATCCATTCCGGGGCTGACTTGGACCATGGGGGGAGCTTCGTGATGTCACCGCTGCTATTCTCTGCTGGGTCCCGTCACAAAGCTCTGACCATACTCCAAGCCAGCCCATTAGCGGAAAGTAACCACAACACAGAATTGAACTAGGTGAGAATGGTTGTTATCACTGTCACCTGAACTACCTGTCAGTACCGAGAGGTTAGTACAGGTGAAACTGATGACAGATTTCCTTTAAAGCATTTTGGAGATGGGACCACCAAGATTTCCCCACCACCGATCCCGGCAGTATATTTACCTGTTTAGTATTTGTTACCTTTCATGTTCAGTTACAGATCCTTGTTATGCATGTGCCAGAGAGTTAGTTCGGCAGAAGAAAATGAAGAGTTTGCTAAAGGGAACATTTGGCTTGATGTATAATTATCCTTCCTGTTCTCTCATTTATATTACAGCCTTTTATGTTGTTGGCTGTTAATTATGTAGGATGTTTATACAGTGAGCAGTATGCAAGCAAAGCCAAAGCAGGTGTGATCGCTTGGTAAAAATTCATTGCCAGAGACTTTAAAGGAATAACTCTTCTATTTTCCAGTACTCAGCATATTAGAAAGATATGATACATATCCTGTTGTATTGGAATTTTACAATTTACTTAGTTATTCATTGAACAGAGGTATGGCAGAGCCTTTTCTCTAAGAACAACAGAAAGGCGCTATATTATCCTCTGGAGGCAATGCTAATGCAGTTAGTTTTAAAGGGTAGCTCCCACCATCCTATTTTTTTTCTGTCCCTGCCTATTGCCAATCTATCCCTAACCCCCTCCCTGCTTTTAATTTTTATTTTTACTATATTAAAAATGCCTTCTGTCTGCCTGGCAGTGTGCTCACTACCAGGCAGACTTCCCCAGCAGGCACCACGTCACTGATGCCTGCTGGGGAGGACTTCCGCCCTTAGTTCATCTACACAGGGTGCCTCCAGCTGTCTCACCACTACAACTCCCAGCTTTCTCTGACATCTATTGGCTGTCAGGGCATGCTGGGAGTTGTAGTATTGAAACAGCTGGAGGCACCCTGTGTAGATAAACTATTAGTTAGTTACAAGCGGTGCTATGGCGCTAGCCCGTTCTCCCCCCCCCCCCGCTACGGCACTAGCCCGTTCCCTCCTCCCCCCTCGCCCCGCATACCCCGTTCCCTCATTACACTTGCAGTTACTGCAGAGTCCGGCAGAGGGCGTGCAGGGACAGCAACGAGGCGGCTGCGGCAATGTGCGGGAGGAGTGGCCTCCCAGCCAGTGGCCGGGGAGCCAATGCGCTCACTCCCGCCTGATTGACAGGCAGGGAGCGAGTGCAGCCTAACTGAAAAAGGACTGATTGCCACTCCAAAATCAGTCCTTTTTCAGTGGCCGGTTTTTAAATATAAATTAAACATTTTTAATGAAAAAAAAAAAATAATAAAAGTATATTAGAGATATGTTGTAGTACATAAGTACTACAACATATCAAAAAATAAAGTTGGTGACAGTGCCCATTTAAGGACCCGGGGTTTTTCCATTTTTGCACATTCGTTTTTTCCTCCTCACCTTAAAAAAATCATAATTCTTAAAATTGTGCACCTAAAAATCCATATGACAGCTTATTTTTTGCCCCACCAATTCTACTTTGTAATGACATCAGTAATTTTACCCAATCTACGACAAAACGGGAAAAAAAACATTGTGCGACAAAATTGAAGAAAAAAACGCCATTTTGTAATTTTGGGGGCTTCCGTTTCTACACAGTACATTTATTGGTAAAAATGACACCATCTCTTTATTCTGTAGGTCCATCCAATTAAAATGAATGAAGGTTTGAATTTGTTGTACTTCTGAAAAAAATCATAACTACATGTAGGAAAATGTGTATGTTTAAAATTGCCATATTCTGACCCCTACAACTTTTTAATTTTTCCGCATATGGGGTGTCATGAGGGCTCATTTTTTGCGCCGGGATCGGAAGTTTTTAGTGGTACCATTTTTGTATTATTCAAACTTATTGATCACTTTTTATTCATGTTTTCATTATATAAAAAGTGACAAAAAATACGCTATTTTGGACTTTTTGGGAATTTTTTTTGCACGTACGCCATTGACCGTGCGGTTTAAGTAATTATATATTTTTATAATTTGGACATGAATGATCTTTAAGAACTTATTTTTCCACTTTTTTTTTTTGCAATGTTATAGCTCCCATAGGGGGCTATAACACTGCACACACTGATCTTTTACATTGATCTTTGTTATCCCATAGGATAACATAGATCAATGATTCTGCCGCTTGACTGCTCATGCCTGGATCTCAGGCACTGAGCATTTGTTCGGCGATCGAACACCAGGAGGCAAGTATGGGGACCCTCCTCGTGTCCTACATCTGTTCGGGACACTGTGATTTCGCTGCGGCGATCCCGAACAGCCCCCTGAGCTAACCAGCAGCAGTTTAGTTTCACTTTCAACTTTGAACACTGCATCTAAAGGGTTAATAGCACGATCAGTGCCACACGCTATTAGCCACAGGTCCCGGGCCATTGTTAGATGCCGGGCCCGACCCGCTATGAGGCGGGGCCACGCCGTGGCCCCACGTTATGGAAAAGAAGCGGACTCAGGGCGTACAGGTACACCCTGGGTCCTTAACCCCTTAAGGACCTAGGGCGTGTAGATATGCCCTGGCTTTCTGGTACTTAAGGACCCAGGGTGTATCCATATGCCCGTGGGAATTTCAGTCCCCGCCACGCGCTGGACGGGGATCGGACCGGGGTGACTGCTGATATCTATCAGCAGGCACCCTGCACAAATGTCCAGGCGGGTCGTCAGACTCCCCCCCCATGTTGGTGATTGGCGCAAATCACAAGTGAATTCACACTTGCGATTGGCTCCTATTCCGGGTCATACGGGTCTATGGTGACCCGGAATATAAGGGGGATCGCGGTTGTCTAAGACACCTATGATCCCCCTGAAGGGATAGGAGTGAGGTGGCAGGAGAGCCACCCCACCTATTACTGCTATTGGTCGTCAGAAGCGACGACCAATAGCAGATCGGGGGCGGGGGGTTAACTTTCGTTTGCCCCGTCCTGCCCACCCACAATAGGCGAGGCAGAACGGGGAAACGACAGAGGACCGTCAGCAGAAGATCCACTTACCCATCCGGAGTCAGCGGGCGACGGTGATCGGCGGGCGGCGATGTCGTGCGACAGAAGAGGACGGCTCCCTGGATCCTATGGAGGCCGGTAAGTTGCCTAGCAACATCTGGAGGGCTACAGGCTGAGGCCACTGACTGTCCAGGCATGCTGGGAGTTTAGCAACAGCTGGAGGCACCCTGTATGGGAATCACTGGCGTAGAATACCCCTATGTCCACCCCTATGCAATCCCTAATTTAGTCCTCAAATGCGCATGGCGCCCTCTCACTTCGGAGCCCTGTTGTATTTCAAGGAAACAGTTTAGGGCCACATATGGGGTATTTCCGTACTCAGGAGAAATTGCACTACACCAGCCTGTTAGCGTAAAAAAATAAAAAAAAATTGACACTGACATGCTGGTGTTGCCCCATACTTTTTATTTTCCCAAACTGTAAAAGGAAAAAAAGACCCCCAAAATTTGTAACGCAATTTCTCCTGAGTATGGAAACACCCCATATGTGGGCGTAAAATGCTCTGCAGGTGCACAACAAGGCTCAGGAGTGATAGCGCACCATGTACATTTGAGGCCTAAATTGTTGATTTGCACAGGGGTGGCTGATTTTACAGCGGTTCTGACATAAACGCTAAAAAATAAGTACCCAGATGTGACCCCATATTGGAAACTACACCCCTCATGGAATGTAACAAGGGGTATAGTGAGCCTCAACACCGCACAGGTGTTTGACGAATTTTCAGCTATTACCCCTTGTGAAAAAAAAATTGGGGGTAATACCATCATTTTAGTGTTAAAAATAAAATTTTCCATTTTCACCTTGAACTTCAACGCAAATTCGTCAAATGCCTGTGAGGTGTTAAGGCTCACTATACCCCTTGTTACGTTCCTTGAGGGGTGTAGTTTCCAAAAATGTTTTTTTTTTTTTTGGCTGTTCTGGCACCATGGGGGCTTCCTAAATGCAACATGGTCCCCAAAAACCATGACAGCAAAATCCATTTTCAAAAATCAAAAATTGTTCTTTCCCTCTTGACCCATGTTGAGAGTCCATAGAGCACTTTATGTCAACATATCAGGTATTTCCATACTCGAGAGAAATTGGGCTACAATTTTGGGGGGCTTTTTCTTCTGGAAATGGAAAAAAATGGGGCTATAAGAACATGTTAGTGTAAAAAATGCTGATTTAGATTTTTCTCCTCCACTTTGCTGCTATTCTTGTGAAACACCTAAAGGGTTAACAAACTTTCTGAATGTAGTTTCTATAATGGGGTCATTTATGGGGTATTTTTCACAGAAAGCCCCCTCAAATCCACTTGAAACTTAACTGGTCCCTGAAAAATTCAGATTTTGATATTTTTGGGAAAATTTTTAAAGTTGCTGCTCTATTTTGAAGCCCTCTAATGTTTTCAAAAAGTAAAAACATGTCAACTTTGTGATGACAACATAAAGTAGACATATTGTATTTGTTAATCAATATAAAATTTATTTGGAATATCCATTTTCCTTACAAGCAGAGCGTTTCAAAGTTAGAAAAATGCAAAATTTTCCACATTTTCATGACATTTTGGTTTTTTTCACCAAGAAAGGATGCAAATAACAACAAAAATTTACCACTATGTTAACCCCTTAAGGACTCAGCCCATTTTGGCCTTAAGGACTCAGACAATAAAATTTTGACATTTTCATTTTTTCCTCCTCGCCTTCTAAAAATCATAACTCTTTTATATTTTCATCCACAGACTAGTATGAGGGCTTGTTTTTTGCGGGACCAGTTGTCCTTTGTAATGACATAACTCATTATATCATACAATGTATGGCGCAACCAAAAAACACTATTTTTGTGGGGAAATTAAAAAGAAAAACGCAATTTTGCTAATTTTGGAAGGTTTGTTTTCACGCCGTACAGTTTACGGTAAAAATGATGTGTGTTCTGTATTCTGGAGGTCAATACGATTAAAATGATACCCATTATTACATACTTTTATATTATTGTTGTGCTTAAAAAAAATCGCAAACTTTTTAACCAAATTAGTACGTTTATAATCCCTTTATTTTGAGGACCTATAACTTTTTTATTTTTCCGTATAAGCGGCGGTGTGAGGGCTAATTGCGCCATGATCTGTACTTTTTTTATACCACATTTGCATATAAAAAACTTTTAATAAATTTTTTATAATTTTTTTAAATAAAATATATTAAAAAAGTAGCAATTTTGGACATTTTTTTTTACGTTCACGCCGTTCACCGTACTGGATCATTAACATTTTATTTTAATAGTTCGGACATTTACGCACGCGGCGATACCAAATATGTCTATAAAATTTATTTTTTACACTTTTTGGGGAAAAAATAGGAAAAAACGGACGTTTTACTTTTTTATTGGGGGAGGGGATTTTTCACTTTTTTTTTACTTTTACATTTTTTTACATTTCTTTTTTACACTTGAATAGTCCCCATAGGGGACTATTCATAGCAATACCATGATTGCTAATACTGATCTGTTCTATGTATAGGACATAGAACAGATCAGTGTTATCGGTCATCTTCTGCTCCGATCTGCTCGATCACAAACCAGAGCAGAAGACGCCGGGAGCCGGAAGCAGGAAGGTGAGGGGACCTCCATGCGGCGTCCTGAATGATCGGATCCCCGCAGCAGTGCTGCGGGCGATCCGATCGTTCATTTAAATCGCGCACTGCTGCAGATGCCGGGATCTGTATTGATCCCGGCACCTGAGGGGTTAATGGCGGACGCCCGCGAGATCGCGGGCGTTGGCCATTGCCGGCGGGTCCCTGGCTGCGATCAGCAGCCGGGATCAGCCGCGCATGACACGGGCATCGCTCCGATGCCCGCGGTTATGCACAGGACATAAATGTACGTCCTGGTGCGTTAAGTACCACCGCACCAGGACGTACATTTACGTCCTGCGTCCTTAAGGGGTTAAAGTAGAATATGTCATGAAAAAACAATCTCGGAATCATAATAAAAGGTAAAAGCATCCCAGAGTTATTAATGCATAAAGTGACTGAGTCCTAATGAATGAAAAAGGGCTGAGTCCTTAAGGGGTTAACGGTTTAAACATTGACATATAATAAAAGTTATATTTTAGGTAATTATTTCGGTACATCTCTACCCCAATTTTTAATGTGTTTTTTTTTTCAGATTAAAGGGCATTGTAGTTCGCCCGCAGAGCACTTTACATCCACACATGGGGTTCTTACTCAGAAGAAATGGGTTACAAATTTTGCGGGGCTTTTTTCCTATTTTCCCTTGTGAAAATGAAAAATTTAGTGTTGCTCAGATGAGAAAGAGCAAAATTTGGATTTTTGAAAGAGAATTTTGCTAAAAAAGGTTTTGGGGAGCATATTGCATTTAGCAAGTCCCCAGGGTGCCAGAACAGCAAAAAAAAAAAAAAAAAAATTTATAAATAAAAATAAACCACATGGCACACTATTTGGGAAACTTCACCCCTCAAGGTATCTAACAAGCGGTATAGTGAGCCTTAAAGGGGTACTCCGGTGCTTAGACATCTTATCCCCTATCCAAAGGATAGGGGATAAGATGCCTGACCGCGGGAGTCCCGCCGCTGGGGACCCCCGTGATCTTGCACGCGGCACCCCGTTTGTAATCAGTCCCCGGGGCGACCACAGGGCGGGCGGCGTGTGACATCACTCCTGCGCCCCTATGTGACGTCACGCTCCGTCCCTCAATGCAAGGCTGTGGGAGGGGGCTGTGATAGCTGTCACGCCCCCTCCCGTAGGCATGCATTGAGGGGCGGAGCGTGACGTCACACGGGGGCGCAGGTGTGACGTCACACGCCGCCCGCCCTGTGGTCGCCCGTAATCAGACCCGGAGCGAACACGCTCCGGGGACTGATTACAAACGGGGTGCCGGTTGCAAGATCACGGGGGTCCCCAGCGGCGGGACTCCCTTGGTCAGGCATCTTATCCCCTATCCTTTGGATAGGGGATAAGATGTCTAAGCACCGGAGTACCCCTTTAACACCTCACAGGTGTTTGATGACTTTGCATTGAAGTTGGACGTGAAAATGGAAAATTTTATTTTTATCACTAAAATGATGGTGTTACCCCAAATTTTTCTTTTTCACAAGGGGTAATAGGAGAAAATGGACCCCAAAATTTGAAGCCCAATTTCTCCGGATTAGGAAAACGCCCAATATGGGGATTTTAAGTGCTCTGCTGGCACACTATATGCCTCATAACAGAAGGAGCGCCATTGGAGTTTTGGAGAGAGAATTTTGCTGAAATTGAAGTCATGTGCATTTACAAACCTCCCATGGTGCCAGAACAGCAGAAACCCCCCACATGTGACACCATTTTGGAAACAGAACCCCTCAAGGAATGTAACAAGGGTTACAGTGAGTACTTACACCTCACAAGTATATTGAACAGTGGGCCGTAAAAGTGAAAAATTAAATTTTTAACACTAAAATGATGGTGTTACTCTAAATTTTTTATTTTAACATGGTGTAAAAGTGAAAAATTCAATTTTTAACACTAAAATGATGGTGTTACTCTAAATTTTTAATTTTAACATGGTGTATTAAGAGAAAATGGACACCATAATTTGAAGCCCAGTTTCTCTCGATTAAGAAAATACTCCATATGTGGACAGTAAGTGCTCTGTTGGCGCACTACAGGTCTCAGAACAGAAGAAGCGCCAGTTGACTTTTGGAGAGAGAATTTTGAAACTGAAGTCGGGGGCCATGTGCATTTTCAAACCTCCCATTGTGCCAGAACAACAGAAACCCCACATGTGACACATTTTGGAAACTAACCGACTCAAGGAACATAACTAACTTGTGTAAGTAGTGAGTACTTACACCTCACATGTTTTTTGAACAATGGGCCATAAAAGTGAAAAAATTTGATTTTTAATACTAAATTGCTAGTATTAACACATTTTTAGTTTCACAAGTAGTAACAGAAATAAAGCTCCACAAAATTTGTAGCCCAATTTCTTCACAATAACGATATACCCCATACATGGTGATAAAGCACTATGCGGGTGCAAAACAGGTCTTAGGAGTTAGACAGCACCAATGAGATTTGAGGCCTAAAGTGGTGCTTTGCATTGCAAACTATACCCCTCAAGGAAGGTAACAAGGGGTACAGTGAGTACTTATACCTCACAGGTTTTTTGAACAGTGAGTCATAAATTGAAAAATGTGATTTTTGTACACTAAAATGTTGGAGTTACCCAATTTTTAACATTTTCACAAGGGGTAATGGGAGAAATTGGGTTAAAATTTTTGGAGGGCTTTTTCTCCTGATTATTGAAACACATCCACACATGAGGTAACGTTCTGGGGGGGGGGGGGGGGCACAACAAGGCTCAGAAGTCATAGAGGTCTGTTTGTATTTGAGACCTATGGCATATCAGTAGCTAATGGTTACATACATTCAGAGGAAAATACAAAAATGAAACACCTACATATGACACCATTACAGAAAGTACCCACCCTGAAGAATGGGTATAGGGGTAAAGAGGACATTTTGAAAGCACGGGTGTTTCCTAAATTTAATTTCCAGGAATGGATGAAGGGTAGCTTTGGAAAATTGCAATTTTCAACCTATGCTTTGCTTCATCTTTCTGGGAACAACTAACATGTGACTCCGAATTGTCACCTGGAAATACGGCAGAGCTCATGACCGAGAACTCTTCGCATTTGATGTTTCTTACGGACCTAACTGTTACATATACTCAGAGAAATATACAAGAAGGGAACACCCACATGTAAAGGTGGGTGTATAGGGGAGATTTGGAACAGACGTGTGTTCCCTAAATTAATTTGCAATTTTAATACTGATATGTCAATTATTTTCCCAGAATGATGACCCAGAGTATAGCCGGAAGTAAAAAATGATGCCCGTGTCAAGCCATATGCTCTGAATCATCATTCTGGGAATTTGATGTGTGTGGCCATCCCTAACCTGTTACCTCAACCTCAAATGCCCAACCTGCTCAGGTGGGGAGAGAGTAGTCTAACTCCTTTTTCTAGGTCTGGTGGGGAGGGCCGTGAGGATAAGTTCATGAATATTCATGAGCCGGGCGGCAGCTCCGCCCAGCTAGAATGATGTGTGGCCGAGTCCCAGATGATAACACCTCCCACTGAGCCCCAAGCCAGGGAATAACAGAAAACTAAAAATAAAGATATCTGAAGAACCGCTGAACCATTTTTAACCAGGTAAGAAGTGTTTTAATCAGGATCACCCGCACTACAAGCCTGTGTAACAGGTTTAGTGCGGGTGATTCTGATGAAGGATTTCCTTTAAAAATGTAGTGCTCCATGGAAGTGTGACACTCCTTGAAGCAGTTTTAAATGCAGAGGCCCGGATGATTGGGGCAAGTGTCACATTGAGTGGTGGTGTCCTTCCGAATCCCCCTCCTGTGATCGTCCCTTCTTTCCAGTGTGGGGGACAATCAGGGGAACTGAAGTTCCAGAAGGGCTCTCATCCACTCTTTGGCAGTCACCAAAGATAAGGGCCTTTAGAACTTCCTCTTGAAACTCCAGGAATGTCTCACACTGGGACAGTATGCCAGCATACTGGGACACTACAAAAGAGTTATACATGGCAACCTGTACCAAGTAGACCGCAACTTTTTTGTACCATGTCTGTGTTTTCTGTATGGCATCATATGGCTTAAAGGGCTATTCCAGGAAAACCTTTTTTTTTTTTTTTATATATATATATATATATATATATATCAACTGACTCCAGAAAGTTAAACAGATTTGTAAATTACTTCTATTAAAAAATCTTAATCCTTTCAATAATTATCAGCTGCTAAAGTTGAGTTGTTGTTTTCTGTCTGACAACAGTGCTCTCTGCTGACATCTCTGCTTGTCTTGGGAACTGCACAGAGTAGAAGAGGTTTGCTATGGGGATTTGCTTCTAAACTGGGCGGTTTCCGAGACACGCGTCATCAGAGAGCACATAGACAGAAAAGAACAACTCTACTTCAGCAGCTGATAAGTACTGAACGGATTAAGATTTTTTAATAAAAGTAATTTACAAATCTGTTTAACTTTCTGGAGCCGGTTGATATGTATAAAAACTTTTTTTTTTATGGGATAAGGACTTTAAGGACTTGATCAGAGAGATCAACTCTCCCATATACTGATTGTTGTCCAGAATACAATCAGGCTTGAGAACTGGTCCCACGGTACCTCGCACAGGGACAGGGGTGCTGCCATTCCCATAATTGTGGTGAGCATAAGGACATCCCTCTCGTCCTTATACCGGACCAGCAACAGGTTTACATTGGAAAAGTCACAGGACTCACCTCGGGGGATAGGAGCATGTAGGGGATGGGGCAGAAGGCCTCTTTGATTCTTCCAGACTGTCCCACAAGCGACCGTGGATCTGTCAGTAAGGGATGTGAAGAGAGGGATACTAGTGTAAAAGTTATCCATGTAATGGTGGTAACCTTTATCTAGCAATGGGTGCAAAAGGCCCCACACGATTTTACAGCTAACAACAAGAGTGGGGGGACATCCTGGGGTTTCAATACAGCAATCTTGTCCCTCATACACCATAAACTTGCAAGTGTACCCTGAGCCACTCACGCAAAGTTTATACATCTTGAATTTATACATTGAATTTTTCAAGAATTTTTTTTCACAAAACAGAATTGGCCAATAGATAACAAACACGGGCAAAAGAACAATGCAGAAATAAATAGAACAGAATCATACAAATTCTTTAGAAATGATCACTCAGTTTAGATACACTTCTTTAAAAAAAAAAAAATAATAATCAGATCCATCGGATATTGTATAAGCATATCCGGAATGTGTTGGAAAAATCTATAAGATTTACCATTAATTAAATGAACAGATAACTAATAACTTTACTATACCTGAAGTAGTCGATCAGCAAGTAAATTTATGCAGGATCCCGCACTCGCTTGGTTGGGATATATTGCCGGAAGCTGAGTCTCCCCTTAAAGCTGATGAGAGACTCATCAATAGTGACCTCCAGCCTAGGGACATAGGCCTCCCAAAAATTTGGCCCCAGAGTGGTTGATGACCGGCCTGCTTTTAAACAGGTGGTAATATGCGAGATCATGCCGCATTATCAGCTTAATGCAAACATTTCCAAATTGCCTTGAACTAGTACTGCCTGACACTGGATTTTTTAAATAGTCCCATATGCAGCCCAAGGCCTCAAAAGGTCCTAATTTCGGCTGCATTGACCGCGTACCATCCATTGGGTCTTGTAAAAATGAGCAGAGGAGGTTTGTGACCTTGCATGGCGGCATCTCCACTGCCTTGGTGGCTCATCATCAGAACTAGATGATGAGGAGGACAAGGAAATAAGTAAGGTGGGGTCTTCCCCATCCTCTCTGGTGCTTTCAGAGTCGGAGGCAAGTATTGCACATGCCTGCTCTGCTGAAAACGCCCTGCGGGCCATTTCCCTACTCTAATGGGGGATGAAGTGTATATATGTGGGGAAAAAACTTTATTGGTGTGCGTGCTGCGTGTGGTGTGGTGCAAGACTTCCTACCCTAACCCGCCCTAAACTACTAACTAACCTAAGAACAAAAATATAAAAATATAAAATAAAACTAAATTAAAAAAAACAAAAAGAAACCCTGTGCCAAAAAAAGCATTTACCTAATCAGTGGTGTGCACACTGATTAGCGCTTGGTGGCGGCAGGGGGCGCAGAAGTCAATGGGGTGTCTGGCCACTCAGCCCAGAACAGTGGCTAGTGGCACGTACACAGACCCCCACACAAAAAACCTGAAAAATAAAATAAAAAAATGATAAAAAAAGCACCCGCCCGAACCCCAAAAAAACGCTGATCAGTAATAAATCACTGACAGCAGTGGGGCAGGCCGCATACAGAGGTACAGTCCATCCACACAGCTAACAGTGGTGTACCACTCTTTTGTAGTTAAGAGCTAAAGGTGCTGCGGACACCTACAGATGGTACGCAAAAAAAAAGGTCTGCAACCCTGTAGGGCCGGGGTCACGCAGCTAAAGGTGCTACAGACCCATGGATACCTACAGACGGTACGCCCCCCCAAAAAATATATTTCTATTTTTACCACCTAAAAGCTCTCCCTGCCTAACCTAAAGCTGTCCCTAATTTCTAAAAGTGCCGGATGGCACTGAAATATAACTGAAAAGCATATAGTGCTGAGGGGGGAAGATGGCAGCACGGGGTTCCGTCCTACTCACCAGCTCACAGATGTGTGGTGGGCAGAATGGAGCAATATGCTCCTTCACCCACCTCCCCCCTCCCCATACTGCTGTGATTGGTGCGGTCACTATGACCGCCTAATCACAGCTGTACTGGGGGGTGGCAACAATGCCACCTCCCAGTACAGTATAAGGAGTAATAGGTGGTACATATTACACCACTGGTCACTCTCCTTATCCAGGTCATTGGATCACACGTGACCGAGATGACCCGAAATCGCCGAAGATCGCCAGTTTGTATTTACTGGCGATTTGTGGCGATCGCCGATGTGTGGGGGTCCTCAGGATCCCCCTCTGCACTGTGCATGGATGCTTGCTGGATGATCTCAGCAGGCATTCCAGTGCAGACCCCACCCGGCGAGCTGCGGGGACCGGAGAAACGCCCTGCGTCCTTAAGGGATTAAGGACCAAACCCATTTTGGCCTTAATGACCAATCCAATTTTATTTTTGCATTTTAGTGTTTTCCTCCTCGCCTTCTAAAAATCATGACTCTTTTATATTTTGCATCAACTGACCCATATGAAAGCTTGTTTTTTGCGTTGCCGATTTTACTTTGTTTTGACATTTTACCATAAAATGTATGGCGTATGTGGGTAAATTGAAAAGAAAACCGCAATTTAACACATTTTGGAAGGTTTTGTTTTCATGCTGTACACTTTACAGTAATAATGACATGTTTTCTTTATTCTGTGGGTCATTACGATTAAAATGATACCCATGTTATATACTTTTTTATAATTGCTTATACTTCTTTAAAAAAAATCTCAAACTATTTTAACTAAATTAGTATGTTTGAAATTGTCCTATTTTGACCACCTAGAACTTTCTAATTTTTCCATATATGGGGCAGTATGAGGGCACATTTTTTGCGCTGTGATCTTTAGTTTTTATCGGTACCACTTTTGCTTATATTTTACTTTTTAATCACTTTTTATAAATTTTTTGGGGAATAAAATGTGACAAAAAAGCAGCAATTTTGGACTTTTTTTTAACGTTTACACCACTCACCATACGGAATAATAAACATTATATTTTGGTAGTTCAGACATTTATGCACGCGGAAATACCAAATGTGTTTTTTTTCTTTCTTTTCTTTCTTTTTGCATTTTTTCACTTTTACACTTTTTATTTCCCCATAGGGGACTATTTATAGCAATCATTTGATTGCTAATACGGTTCAGTGCAATGCATAGGCATAGCACTGATCAGTGTTATTGTGGATCTTCAGCTCTGGTCTGCTCGACCAGAAGACCCATGGAGATGGTCGGAGACAGGTGAGGGTACCTCTGGCTGCCATGCTGCATGAATGGATCCCCGCGGCAGCACTGCGGGCAATCTGATCATCCATTTTAAGTGCCGCACTGCCGTAGATACCGACATCTACATTGATCACAGCATCTGAGGGGTTAATGGCGGACATCAGCATGATCGCTGATGTCTGCTATTGCCGGCGGGTCCCTGGCTGCTGACAGCAGTCGGAACCCTCCATTCATGTTGCAAGCACCGGTCCGGTGCCTGCGGTCATGTACATGACCTAAATATACGTCATGGTGCGCTCGCGGTAATGTACATGATGTAAATGTATGTCATGGTGCGCTAAGTGCCACTACACCATAATGTACATTTACATTTGATATCCTTAAGGGGTTAAAGGAGTACTGCGGTGGAAAACACATTTTTTAAATGGGCACTGTCAGATATAAAAACTTTTTATATGTTGTACATCTTGGCAAAACAATATTTTTTCTAATATACTTCTTTAAAAAAAATTCACATTTTATTAAAGAAAACTGCCTTTGCAAATCACTCCACTAGAGGTCCCCATACCTCCATAGACACTGATGAGTCCTATAGCAGCACGAGTGTGTCCAATGGTCATGGACATGAGATGGCTGATTGACAAGGC
This sequence comes from Hyla sarda, assembly GCF_029499605.1. Taxonomy (NCBI): domain Eukaryota; kingdom Metazoa; phylum Chordata; class Amphibia; order Anura; family Hylidae; genus Hyla; species Hyla sarda. The sequence continues at coordinate 50,389,485 of NC_079195.1, forward strand.
TGCAGGAGGAACCCAGCCTGCAGCAACACTGCTGTAAAAAGAGTTATCCGAACACTGTACCTCCAAGTACCACAGCAGTGAGAAAGCAGAGTAAGGGAGGGGGAGAAGTCATCACAGTGCCCCCTCCATTTGACAAGATGGAAAAGATAGTAAGCACTGTAAATATGCAATTTTATTTTTTTTGTAAAATATGAGTGATAGAGACATAAAAATTACATGTACATGATCAGGAGGTACTGAGTAACATAAACATAACAGTTTATTTTTTTATTTTTTTGTAGGAGCTGACAGTTCTGCATTAAAATCAACTGGTGCCAGAAAATTAAACACATTAGTAAATGAATTCTATTAAAAAAATATTAAACCTTCCAGTGCTTATCAGCTGCTGTATGCTCCAGAGGGAGTTGTGTAGTTCTTTTCTTTCTGACCACAGTGCTCTCTGCTGACATCTCTGCCCATGTTAGGAACTGTCTAGAGCAGAAGCTAATCCTCATAGCAAACCTGTCCTATTCCAGACAGTTCCTGACATGGACAGAGTAGGCAGCAGAGAGCACTGTGATCAAACTGATAAGAACTCCAGAAAGAAATACAACTTCCTGTGGAGCATGCAGCAGCTGATAAGTACTGGAAGGCTTACAATTTTTAAATAGAAGGAATTTACACATCTGTAAAAAGTAAATGGGGCTCAAAGGTCAAAGATATCTGGTTTAAAATAATTAGTATTTATTAATATAGAATGATAATAGATTAAATAGGGAATGTACAGGGCCCTTGTATTCCCCTAACAAGGGCCCTGTACATTCCCTATTTAATCTATTATCATTCTATATTAATAAATACTAATTATTTTAAACCAGATATCTTTGACCTTTGAGCCCCATTTACTTTTTACATATTGTCCCTATTTTTATACACCGTGGATATAGGTGTTTGTTGGGTTGCTCGGGTCTTTAGTGACGGTCAGACAGACAGGAGTCTCTCCATTGTGTCTATATGAATTTACACATCTGTTTAACTTTCTGGCACCGGTTGATTAAAAAAAAATATATATATTTTCCGCCGGAGTACCCCTGTAAATACATATAAATCTGTACTATAAAGTACTAATGTACATAAATCAGCTTGGTCGAAACTTTCGGGATGAAAAATAGATGTCAAGAAATTAACCAAATTATACCAAAATATTGAAGCCCCTGTAAGTGTAGTTATGCAGTCCGGGTAGTGTTTAATTTATACCTATATTCCTGCACTTACCCTAAGGAAAAAGAACAGTTAGTGAGTTACGGTGCTTCAATAGTGACATGCAAATGCTGTATCAAGAAGAAATAAAAAAAAAAAACAACAAAAAAAGTGTCTCCTATGCTGTGTTTCACCCTGTCACGGATCATCAGGTGTGGTTGCACAGCAGAGAACACCTTGGCAGTGGAAGCTTTAAAGTGTTTCCGTTATTAAAAACAACTTTTGACACGTCGATCAGACATGTCAAAAGTTGGAGCTCAATACCGCCCGCTATCCCGGCTTATAACTCAGGATCAACAGTGAGACCCGGTGAGATCAACAACTTTGGACATGTCTGATCGACATGTCAAATTTTGTTTTTTAACAACAGTAATGCTTTAACCATTTCAGGACCCTGACATTTTTGGGCTGAAATACCAGATACATTTTGGATCATGTCACTTTTTTCATACATTTTTGCAGTGATGCAGATGAAAGAGCTCTTTTTTTTCTAGAACACGTTACATTTTTATTGTCACTTTCTAGGAATGCATAAAGGTAGCTAGAAAGCAAATAGATTGTTTTCTCTGTTAAGTTTGTATGCTAATTATAATGGCTGGAGTAGTGGATCCACAGTACCACTGTGGACAATAATGAAAGCCGCTGGTCTTCCCCAGAGTCCGCCGCAAAGCGGGATGGACTTGCTACTGCAGGTGAACTCCCAGGTCGCTACCCCTGGCGCGACTTGCTCACAGTGGTGGCCGAGATTAGGCGAGGTACAGATTTGTAAGGCAACTCAGAATAGGGGACTGGCAGAAAGGTAAGGGCAGGCGGCAAGGTACAGTGGTCAGGAAAAGTAGCAAAAGGTACTGGTGCACGGTAAGACAGACACAACTTGAAACGCTTGGAGGCTCAAAGATCCAGCAGGGGTCAAAGGGAAGTGAGTAATACTTATAGGGTCAGTGCTCAAGAAAAAACAATTAATGGTTAGCCCTTTAAATTTAATAGAGCTGGCACGCGCTCTCTAGGAAGCGGGGGTGCACACGCCGTCTGTGAGAGAGCGTGGAGGAGCCAGGAACGTGGTGAGTTGAGTGTCCGCTGGCGGCGAGACTGCGGGCAGAGCCCGACATGTGAACAGCAGTGCCGCCCGTGCCAGATACGGCACGGGGCGGTGGGGTAGGAGTGCCCCTGTGGCCAGCATGTCAGGCCTCGGAGCCACTCATAATACTGCTTATTTAAAGTAAAGGTTATTAAAGGGGTACTCCAGTGGGAAACAATTTTTTTTAAATCAACTGGTGCCAGAAAGTTAAACAGATTTGTAAATTACTTCTATTTAATGATCTTAATCCTTCCAGTACTTATCAGCTACTGTGTGCTCTAGAGGAAGTTGTGTGTGAAGTTATGTAGTTCTTTCCAGTCTAACCGCAGTGCTCTCTTCTGCCATCTCTGTCTGTGTCAAGAACTGTCCAGAGTAGGAGCAAATCCCCATAGCAAACCTATCCTGTTCTGGACATTTCCTGACATGGACAGAGGTGGCAGCAAGAGAGACTTTTGCAGTCTCACGAACATATCAAAAGTTTTTTTTCAAGTGACAGGTAAACTTTAAAAGGTCTGTCACTTACATGACACAGACGATTAGGGTTAAAAAAATTGTTGAACAGTGGCTTTAATTTCTGCGCAGCCCACAAACCATGGTTGTGGACTTATTACTGTATATGCGATTGGGGAGGGGGGACCTGTCCATTAGTGTTGAGCGGCATAGGCCATATTCGAATTTGCAATATTTTGCGAATATATGGACGAATATTCGTCATATATTCGCAAAATTTGCATATTCGCAATATTTGTGGCCTTTTTTTACTGTGTCATGAAATTCGCATTTTCATGCGTATTCACCATAGAATTTGCATGCCCATGTGCAATATCGGGTGATGAAAGAGCTGAAGGAAGGGAGGGATCAATATGCGCAAAAATTCACATATGTGAATTTTCAGGCGCCCGCCGTCCTGACACAGTAACTACTGTAGGAGCCTTGTTAACACCACAAGCTGGAAGCAGGGAGGGATGATCACTGTGATGTGTACTGTGAAAAAGAAAATGCGAATATTCGTAATTGCAAATATTTAACATTATATTCGTAATATTTGCGAATTCACGAATATGCGATATTCGCGATAAATATTCTCATTGCGAATATTCCCGCCCAGCATAAATATTGTTTTGCATCCCATGGGTTCTCATGGTTGCCCCAGCACTGCCTATGACAGAAACTGGACTACTCTTTGCTGTGTAAGGCTGGTTTCACACCACGGTTCCCGTGTACGGCTGGGATGAGGGGGCGGGGCTTAATCGTGGTCGACCGCGTTTTTGTCTACGGTCAGGAAATCGCATACGGCCGAAAACGAAGCCGACCGGAGGCTGCGGTTCACTCCGGTCGGCTCATAGACATGCATTAAATACGGATCCCGAGTGCGGATGCCGCAATTAAGCCCCGCCTCCTCCCAGCCGAACCATAGTTAACAAAACGTGGTGTGAACCCAGCCTAAGCATTCAACATGCATGTTTCGTCCTATTTCTTACAGTAAATGGTGTAAACAGTTGCTCAGCACCATATACAGGGCGCTCCTTTGACTACTTCAGCACAACTCCCTCACTTTCTCAACTTCCTCACTTTCTCCTTCCACAACTTGAAGTGATCTTCCCTTTATCCCTCCCTACAAAGTAATGTCATGTTGGAGTGCTCTCCATTATTGTTCGACCCCCTGTGTAGCCACTGGACATTTCTAGTTAGAGGAGCACTCCAGGATATAAAAATGTATCCCTTATCCTAAGGATAGAGGATAAGTGTCCTGCGATCTCCCACATTGTGGCCCACCTCTCCTGAATGGAGCGTGTCGACCACCACACAAAGCTGTGGCAGACACGCCCCCTCCATGCATCTTTATGGAGGAGTCGGAGCACTGCACTCAAGCACTGTATCTACAGCTCTGCCATAGAGGGGGCGTGTCTGCCACAGATTTTTTCAAGCAGAGAGCCAGGCCGCCGTGTGGGAAAACCAGAGTACTTCTTTTACCCCTTAAGGACTCAGCCCATTTTCACCTTAAGGACTCAAAACAATCTTCGTTTTTGCACTTTCCTTTTTTTCCCTCTTCATCTTCTAAAAATCATAACGCGTTCATTTTGTACCTACAGACCCGTATAAGGGCTTGTTTTTGCATCACCAATTGTACTTTGTAATGACATAACTTATTTTACAACATAATCTCCACCAAAACAAAAAAAAAATAATTGGGAGGGGGCGGGGGGGGGGGGGGGAGGGGCATGTGTAATGAAATAAAAAATAAAATAAAAAACACCATGTTGCAACTTTTTTGGGCTTCTGTTTCTACGCAGTGCACTTTTTGTAAAAAATTACACATTATCTTTAACCCTTAATGACCAAGGACTTATATTTACGTCCTTGGCCGGCTCCCGCAAAATAACTCGGGGTCACGCGGCATGTATCAGAAGCCGGGACCCGGGGCTAATAGCGTGCGGCAGATGCAGCGTTCAAAGTTGAACGCCGCATCTAAAACTAAAGTAAAAGCTTCCCGGCTGCTCAGTGGGGCTGATCAGGAACACCGCAGGGAAAATGCGGTGTCCTGATCAGCTGGGACACAAGCGAAGGTCCCTTCGGTGATTGATTGCTCCAAGCCTGAGATGCAGGCTTGAGCAATCGACCGCCGATAACACTGATCAATGCAAAGCTATGGCTTTGCAGTGAACAGTGTAAAAGATAAGCATGTATAGCCCCCTATGGGAGCTATAACACTGCAAAAAAAAATCTGTATCGTTTTTGTTTTGATGGGAATTTTTGATCGCCTTTTATTAATATTGTTATAGTGTATGAAGTGACCAAAAATTCACAATTTTGGACTTTGGTATTTTTTTTTATGTGTACGCCATTGAACTTGCGATTTAGCTAACCTTATATTTTAATAGTTCGGACATTTACGCATTTGGTGGTACCACATATGATAATTTTTTTTACATAATTTTATTAAAAAATTGGAAAAAGGGGGTGATTTAAACTTTTATTAGGTGGGCTTTTTCACATTTATTCTCTTGTTTATTTATTTATCTATCACTTTAAACTTTTTTTTAAAGCCTTCTTAGGAGGCTGTACCATGCAATCTTTTGATTGTATACACTGTTCAATGCTATGCCATATGTTACCGTCACACTGCTGCTCTAGCCTGCTGCACAAGCATGGAGCAGTAGATCGCCGACTAGGTGAGGACCCTCCCGTCGTCCAGTAAGCTGATCGGGACATTGCAATTCTGTCGCGATAGTCCCGATCAGCTCTGCTGAGCTGCCGGGATAGTTTTACTTTCAGTTTAGATTCCGTGATCAACTTTGACAGCAGCATCTAAAGGGATAATGCAGGGCATCGGACCGATTGGCAGTGCCCAGCATTATCCCTGGGTCCTGGCTACCCATACCAACCAAGACCCACAGGGTTTAACCCGTTCTCCACTCGTGAGAACGGTTTAAACCTCGTTAGCGGGACTCAGGATGCACAGGTCGGGAACTGGGGTGTACCTGTATGCCCTGAGTCCTTAAGGAGTTAAAGGTGGAAATATTTTTAATTTTTTTTTGGGGCATTAAAAAGAAGAAATTCCTCAGCAAACGTAATGTATATGCAAATAACATACCTTGTTTATTCCAGCATAGCAGGCACAAACAAGAGGATAGCACTGGCGCCAGTACTATCCTCTTGTTTATGCCTGCTATGCTGGAATAAACAAGGTATTCTAGTTGCATATATATTACGTGTGCTGAGGACTTTCTATTTTGCTATCAAGATTCTTTTGTTGCTCACCCGACAGCACGGTGTGTATCAAGGGGAGGTCTGCCTGTATGTGCTACCCTCTGTTATATCCCGCTGAGTGGTGACGATCACTTCTTTCTAACTGTTGTTTGTTTTTTAATCAACTGGTGCCAGAAAGTGAAACAGATTTGTAAATTACTTCTATTAAAAAAATCTTAATTCTTCTAGTACTTATCAGCTGCTGTATACTAAAGAGGAAGTTGTAAAGGTCTTTTCAGTCTGACCACAGTGCTCTCTGCTGATACCTCTATCCAGAGCAGGATAGGTTTGCTATGGGGATTTGCTCCTGCTCTGGACAGTTCCTGACATGGACAGAGGTGTCAGCAGAGAGCACTATGGTCAGACAGAAAATAAATTCAAAAAGAAAATAACTTCCTCTGGCGAATACAGCAGCTGTTAAGTTCTGGAAGGTTACAGATGTCTAAATAGAAGTAATTTACAAATCTGAATTACTTTCAGTTGATTAAAAAAATAAAAACAAAATTACACTAGAGTAACCCTTTAAAGGGACACCTAAAATCAAGCAACCAGTATAAAAAGAGGAATACACACAGAGGCATTTTTGGGGACAGAACAATAAAGTAATACAAAATATGAAGAGGGCACAACAAAATACTATAAGAGGGGGAGAAAACAAATCACCATTTATATTTATGAGGCTATGTCTGGTGCTGCAACTCAACTTTGCTGAGCCCCATTCAAGAGGCCAGGCAGCAGTACCAAACCAAGGAAAATGACAGATAATAGAGGCCACTGAAAGAAATTGATATGTGTCCTTCACAACCCAACCAGAATACAAGTGAGAAAAAAAGGTACCTCTGTGTGATCTTAGTCCTCAAACTGACTGACTGACTGGCAAAAATATGGTCATAGTCACCGAAGAGGAAAAGATTTATGCTGCATTTTCATCACGAAACATTGCAGAGATTAAACAAGCTTCAAAAAGCAAAACTACTACAATTGTGGCTTTCATTTTCAATCTTGCTGCACAAAGCAGCATTACAGTCCATAAGTCACCGGTTGCATACAAAAGACCCTCACATTTCATCCTGCCAGCTGTTGTTGGCAAGCTGCAGTGGATACGTCTTTTGGTCTCTTTAACCTGAACATGAAATACACTGATGTCAGGTGAAAAAAATACTTCTATTGGAAAAAAATAAGAGGGAGCTGTAGATCAAATCGCTTGGCTACGCTACTGTGTTCTGAGTGAAATCTAGGAAATACATTGCTGTCAATCAAACTCAACTGAGCATTGCAAATTAAGCTAAGTTATGTGACAAAATGTAAATGATATGTATTATATAGTATGGGCTATATAGTATCATATTAATGTATTATTTTTCTTTCATATATGTTACAAAACATTTGTGTGAATTGTCTTTCTACCAGGTGGAGCCAGGGACATTTTTAGGATTTCAAAGGAAAAGATTTTTTGTTGCAATGAATAATATCCAAGGTCAGATTGACAGGTCGCCCAAGGTTAGGGTAGGCTCAAATGTGGAAGATTTATCTGCAGACCTACAGAAGAGATGCTATTCAATGACATTGGCCTACATTCACAGAGAAGTTTCTTTAACGTTTTGAAGAGTTAAATGTGGCCATTGCCTCCTAGGAATCATCGACACAGCTTTCATTTTCCATCTGCCAAAGAGTTCAATATGTCAGAAAATTTTACAAGAAGTGTACATTTTTTATAATAATTTTGGTACCAATTACTAAATTGGATACACTTACTAAGGCTGGTGTATCTTACGTCACTATAAGTAAAGGAAGAAGGTTGATGTACTACTGAACTGCAACAGGTTTCTCAGTCATTGTCTCCCACTATAGAAGAACAAGCCATGATTTTTTTTTAAGTGTTCCAAAAGTTATCCCTTTTTGGGAGTTGCGACAGGATTTGTGTCCTAAAATAGTAAAGAAGAAATGTAAACAATGAAATGGTGAAAAAATGTATAAAAAATTATTCCTTTTTAGGAGTTGCAACAGGTTTTATGACCTAAAAAAAAGTTAAGAAATAGCTTTGCAGAAATGAAAAGCTGAATAATTGGGTGGGTTTTGTATATATAGCAAGACAGGGAAAGGGGAATGGGATCTGTCCACCTGCAAGCCTAGTAGTAGTGTGTGACAGCAGAGATGGTGGACTGGTACAGTAACCAGCATACAGCAGGAGTGGTAGTAGTACTATATAATCAATGTCATCAGACACATGTGTTTTAAATTCTTCACTGATCCATGCCTGATTAATTTAAACAAATTATCTTGTTCCCTTAGGAGTGATGATGCTGTTTGCTGCGCTGCAAATCTCATGCTACACTGGAGGTTGGACATGACAGAACAACCAAGGCAAACTGGGCAAGTTCTGGACAATGGTCTAATCTGTTGCCAGAAGTCCACAGGGTCTGGGCTGATAGTGTCTGCTAGAGTAAGGGCTCGGCTCAGGCATGCATTAGCCTGGTTGTTCAGGTCGTGGTAAACATACTTTTGGTGATGATTAATGATGAGCGAATTTTTGAAAATTTGATTCGGCCGATTTGCTGAATTTTCCCAAAAATTTTGGTTCAGTCCGAATTTGTTCACAAGGAACCACTATTAAAAATGACTATTTCCGATCTACAGAGAGCCTTAATAGGGGTGTAGAACACGTTGCCTTGTCGTAACACGCATAGGGAGTGTGCTGTGTTAGTGAAATAATATTATTATTCAGTATGACATGCAGATTGTTTTGGAAATGTCCTTGATGGCATGAAAATGTAATGACAAGAGTTATCTTCCGTTTAGTACTTCTTATCTAGCTTTTTTGTATCAAAATTACTTATTTAAATTCTATAAAATTTGATTTAAAATTTAACAAGACATTTTTCATCACTTATAAAACAAAATTATACGTAAGGTCTTTCTCCTCCTGGCCTTCTAAAAATCTTAACTCCATTATATTTTCATACACAGAGGAGTATGAGAGCTTGTTTTTTGTGCGACCAGTTGTCTTTTATAATGATATCACTCATTTTACCATGAAATGTGTGGCACAACCCAAAAAAATATTTGTGTGGGGAAATTGAAAAGAAAACTGCAATTTTGCATGTTTTTGAGGAGACCATATAGTGGCTGAATGACACAGCTTGGAGGTGGCGGCAGTCTGTGGAGACATATAGTGGCTGAAAGACACAGCCTGGAGGTGACAGAAGCAGGAGTAGTCCATGTAGTAGCTGAACAACACAACGTGGAGGTGGCGGCAGCATGAGGAGACCACATAGTGGCTGAATGACACAGCGTGGAGATGGCAGCAGCCTGAGGAGACCAAGTAGTGTCTGAATCCCACAGCCTGGAGGTGGCGGAAGCATGAGGAGACCATATAGTAGCTGAATGACACAATGTGGAGGTGGCGGCAGCATAAGGAGACCATATAGTGGCTGAATGACACAGCCTGGAGGTGGCGGAAGCATGAGGAGACCATATAGTGGCTGAATGAAACAGTGTGGAGGTGGCAGAAGCTGAGGAAACCATATAGTGGCTAAATGACACAGCGTGGAGGTTGCAGCAGTCTGAGGAGATGGTATAGTGGCTAACTGACACAGCATGGAGGTGGCAGCAGCATGAGGAGACCATATAGTGGCAGAATGACATAGCGTGGAGGTGGCAGCAGCCTGCGAAGACCATATAGTGGCTGAATCACACAGCCTGTAGGTGGCGGAAGCATGAGGAGACCACATAGCAGCTGAATGACAGCCTGGAGTTGGCGGAAGCATGAGGAGACAATATAGTGGCTAAATTACACAGCCTGGAGGTTGCAGAAGTGTGAGGAGACCATACAGTGGATAAATGACACAGCCTGGAGATGGCAGCAGCATGAGGAGACCATATAGAGGCTGAATGACACAGCCTGGAGGTGGCGGAAACATGTGGAGACCATATAGTGGCTGAATGACACAGCGTGTAGGTGGCGACAGCCAGAGGAGACCATATAGTGGCTGAATGTCACAGCGTAGAGGTGTCGGCAGCATGAGAAGAACATGTAGTGGCTGAACAACACAGCGTGAAGGCGGCGGCAGCCTGAGGAGAAAATATAGTGGCTGGACGACACAGCCTGGAGGTTGCGGAAGCCTGAGGAGACCATATAAAGGCTGAATGACACAGTGTGGAGGTGGCGGCAGCATGAGGAGACCATATAGTGGCTGAATGAAACAGTGTTGAGGTGGCGGCAGCATGAGGAGACCATAAAGGTGCTTACTGACACAGCGTCGAGGTGGCGGCAGCCTGTGGAGACCATATAGTGGCTGAAGGACACAGCCTGGAGGTTGCGGCAGCATGAGGAGACAATATAGTGGCTGAATGACACAGCCTAGAAGTGTCAACAGCCTGAGGATACCATATAGTGGCTGAAGGACACAGCCTGGAGGTGGCGGAAGACTGAGGAGAACATATAGTGGCTGAATGACACAGCCTGGAGGTGTCGAAAGCCTGAGGAGACCATATAGTGGCTGAATGACACAGCGTGAAAGTGGTGGCAGCGTGAGGAGACCATATAGTGACTGAACGACACAGCGTGGAGGTGACGGAAGCATGATTAGACCATATAGTGGCTAAATAACACAGCGTGAAGGTTGTAGCAGCCTGAGAACACGATATATTGGCTGAATGACACATCGTGGAGGTGGCGACAGCATGAGGAGACCATATAGTGGCTGAATGACACAGCCTGAAGGTGGCGGAAATCTGAGGAGACCATAAAGTGGCTGAATGACACAGCCTTGAGGTGGCAAAAGCATGAGGAGACCATATAGTGGCTAAATGACACAGCGGGGAGGTTGCAGCAGTCTGAGGAGACGCTTTGGGGGATGACTGACACAGCATGGAGGTGGCAGCAGCATGAGGAGACCATATAGTGGCTGAATGACACAGCGTGGAGGTGTGAGCAGCCTGCGAAGACCATATAGTGGCTGAATCACACAGCCTGTAGGTGGTGGAAGCATGAGGAGACCACATAGCAGCTGAATGACACAGCCTGGAGTTGGCAGAAGCATGAGGAGACAATATAGTGGCTGAATGACAGCCTGGAGGTTGCAGAAGCATGGGGAGACCATACAGTGGATAAATGACACAGCCTGGAGGTGGCGGCAGCATGAGGAGACAATATAGTGGCTGAATGACACAGCCTAGAAGTGGCAACAGCCTGAGGATACCATATAGTGGCTGAAGGACACAGCCTGGAGGTGGCGGAAGACTGAGGAGAACATATAGTGGCTGAATGACACAGCCTGGAGGTGTCGAAAGCCTGAGGAGACCATATAGTGGCTGAATGACACAGCGTGAAAGTGGTGGCAGCGTGAGGAGACCATATAGTGACTGAACGACACAGCGTGGAGGTGACGGAAGCATGATTAGACCATATAGTGGCTAAATAACACAGCGTGAAGGTTGTAGCAGCCTGAGAACACGATATATTGGCTGAATGACACATCGTGGAGGTGGCGACAGCATGAGGAGACCATATAGTGGCTGAATCACACAGCCTGTAGGTGGCGGAAGCATGAGGAGACCACATAGCAGCTGAATGACAGCCTGGAGTTGGCGGAAGCATGAGGAGACAATATAGTGGCTAAATTACACAGCCTGGAGGTTGCAGAAGTGTGAGGAGACCATACAGTGGATAAATGACACAGCCTGGAGATGGCAGCAGCATGAGGAGACCATATAGAGGCTGAATGACACAGCCTGGAGGTGGCGGAAACATGTGGAGACCATATAGTGGCTGAATGACACAGCGTGTAGGTGGCGACAGCCAGAGGAGACCATATAGTGGCTGAATGTCACAGCGTAGAGGTGTCGGCAGCATGAGAAGAACATGTAGTGGCTGAACAACACAGCGTGAAGGCGGCGGCAGCCTGAGGAGAAAATATAGTGGCTGGACGACACAGCCTGGAGGTTGCGGAAGCCTGAGGAGACCATATAAAGGCTGAATGACACAGTGTGGAGGTGGCGGCAGCATGAGGAGACCATATAGTGGCTGAATGAAACAGTGTTGAGGTGGCGGCAGCATGAGGAGACCATAAAGGTGCTTACTGACACAGCGTCGAGGTGGCGGCAGCCTGTGGAGACCATATAGTGGCTGAAGGACACAGCCTGGAGGTTGCGGCAGCATGAGGAGACAATATAGTGGCTGAATGACACAGCCTAGAAGTGGCAACAGCCTGAGGATACCATATAGTGGCTGAAGGACACAGCCTGGAGGTGGCGGAAGACTGAGGAGAACATATAGTGGCTGAATGACACAGCCTGGAGGTGTCGAAAGCCTGAGGAGACCATATAGTGGCTGAATGACACAGCGTGAAAGTGGTGGCAGCGTGAGGAGACCATATAGTGACTGAACGACACAGCGTGGAGGTGACGGAAGCATGATTAGACCATATAGTGGCTAAATAACACAGCGTGAAGGTTATAGCAGCCTGAGAACACGATATATTGGCTGAATGACACATCGTGGAGGTGGCGACAGCATGAGGAGACCATATAGTGGCTGAATGACACAGCCTGAAGGTGGCGGAAATCTGAGGAGACCATAAAGTGGCTGAATGACACAGCCTTGAGGTGGCGGAAGCATGAGGAGACCATATAGTGGCTAAATGACACAGCGGGGAGGTTGCAGCAGTCTGAGGAGACGCTTTGGGGGATGACTGACACAGCATGGAGGTGGCAGCAGCATGAGGAGACCATATAGTGGCTGAATGACACAGCGTGGAGGTGTGAGCAGCCTGCGAAGACCATATAGTGGCTGAATCACACAGCCTGTAGGTGGTGGAAGCATGAGGAGACCACATAGCAGCTGAATGACACAGCCTGGAGTTGGCAGAAGCATGAGGAGACAATATAGTGGCTGAATGACAGCCTGGAGGTTGCAGAAGCATGGGGAGACCATACAGTGGATAAATGACACAGCCTGGAGGTGGCAGCAGCATGAGGAGACCATATAGAGGCTGAATGACACAGCCTGGAGGTGGCGGAAGCATGAGGAGACCATATAGTGGCTGAATGACACAGCATGTAGGTGACGACAGCCAGAGGAGACCATATAGTGGCTGAATGACACAGCGCAGAGGTGTCGGCAGCATGAGAAGAACATGTAGTGGCTGAACAACACAGCGCGGAGGCGGCGGCAGCCTGAGGAGAAAATATAGTTGCTGAATGACACAGCCTAGAGATTGCGGAAGCATGTGGAGACCGTATAGTGGCTGAATGACACAGTGTGGAGGTGGCGACAGCATGAGGAGACCATATTGTGGCTAAATTACACATCGTGGAGATGTCGACAGCATGAATAGACCATATAGTGGCTGAATGACACAGTGTTGAGGTGGCGGCAGCATGAGGAGACCATAAAGGTGCTGAATGACACAGAGTGGAGGTGGCGGCAGCCTGAGGAGACCATATAGTGGCTGAAGGACACAGTATGGAGGTTCCGGCAGCATGAGGAGACAATATAGTGGCTGAGTGACACAGCCTAGAAGTGGCGACAGCCTGAGGATACCATATAGTGGCTGAATGACACAGCCTGGAGGTGACAGAAGACTGAGGAGAACATATAGTGGCTGAATGACACAGCCTGGAGGTGTCGGAAGCCTGAGGAGACCATAAAGTGGCTGAATGACACAGCGTGGAGGTGACGGCAGCATGAGGAGACCATATTGTGGCTAAATGACACATCGTTGAGATGACGACAGCATGATTAGACCATATAGTGGCTGAATGACACAGCCTGGAGGTGACAGAAGACTGAGGAGAACATATAGTGGCTGAATGACACAGCCTGGAGGTGTCGGAAGCCTGAGGAGACCATATAGTGGCTGAATGACACAGCGTGAAGGTGGTGGCAGCGTGAGGAGACCATATAGTGACTGAATGACACAGCAGGGAGGTGACAGAAGCGTGATTAGACCATATAGTGGCTAAATAACATAGCGTGGAGGTTGTAGCAGCCTGAGGACACAATATATTGGCTGAATGACACATCGTGGAGGTGGCGACAGCATGAGGACACCATATAGTGGCTGAATGACACAGCCGGAAAGAGGCGGAAACCTAAGGAGACCATAAAGTGGCTGAATGACACAGCCTTGAGGTGGCGGAAGCATGAGGAGACCATATAGTGGCTGAATGAAACAGTGTGGAGGTGGCAGCAGCATCATGAGACCATAAAGTGGCTGAATGAGACAGCGTGGAGGTGGCAGAAGCTTGAGTAAACCATATAGTGGCTAAATGACACAGCGTGGAGGTTGCAGCAGTCTGAGGAGACGATATGGTGGCTGACTGACACAGCATGGAGGGGGCAGCAGCATGAGGAGACCATATAGTGGCTGAATGACACAGCGTGGAGGAGTGAGCAGCCTGCGAAGACCATATAGTGGCTGAATCACACAGTCTGTAGGTGGCGGAAGCATGAGGAGACCACATAGCAGCTGAATGTCACAGCCTGGAGCTGGCGGAAGCATGAGGAGACCATATAGAGGCTGAATGACACAGTCTGGAGGTGGCGGAAGCATGGGGAGACCATATAGTGGCTGAATGACACAGCGTAGAGGTGTCGGCAGCATGAGAAGAACATGTAGTGGCTGAACAACACAGCGTGGAAGCTGCGGCAGCCTAAGGAGAAAATATAGTGGCGAAATGACACAGCCTAGAGGTTGCGGAAGCATGTGGAGACCGCATAGTGGCTGAATGACACAGTGCGGAGGTGTCGGCAATATGAGGAGACCATATTGTGGCTAAATGACACATCGTGGAGATGGCGACAGCATGAGGAGACCATATAGTGGCTGAATGACATAGTGTTGAGGTGGCGGCAGCATGAGGAGACCATATAGTGGTTGAAGGACATAGCCTGGAGGTTGCGGCAGCATAAGGAGACAATATAGTGGCTGACTGACACAGCCTGGAGGTTGCGGAAGAGTGAGAAGAACATATAGTGGCTGAATTACACAGCCTGGAGGTGTCGGAAGCCTGAGGAGACCATATAGTGGCTGAATGACACAGCGTGGAGGTGGCTGCAGCATGAGGAGACCATATTGTGGCTAAATGACACATCGTGGAGGTGGCGACAGCATGAGGAGACCATATAGTGGCTGAATGACACAGTGTTGAGGTGGCGGCAGCATGAGGAGACCATAAAGGTGCTGACTGACAAAGCGTGGAGGTGGCGGCAGCATGAGGAGACCATATAGTGGCTGAAGGACGCAGCCTGGAGGTTGCGGCAGCATGGGAAGACAATATAGTGGCTGAATGACACAGCCTAGAAGTGGCGGCAGCCTGAGGAGACAATATAGTGGCTGAATGACACAGCCTGGAGGTGGCGGAAGACTCAGGAGAACATATAGTGGCTGAATGACACAGCCTGGAGGTGTCAGAAGCCTGAGGAGACCATATAGTGGCTGAATGACACAGCGTGATGGTGGTGGCAGCGTGAGGAGACCATATAGTGACTGAATGACACAGCATGGAGGTGAGGAAAGCTTGATTAGACCATATAGTGGCTAAATAACACAGCGTGGAGGTTGTAGCAGCCTGAGGACATGATATATTGGCTGAATGACACATCGTGGAGGTGGCGACAGCATGAAGAGACCATATAGTGGCTGAATGACACAGCCTGAAGGTGGCAGAAACCTGAGGAGACCATAAAGTGGCTTAATGACACAGCCTTGAGGTGGCGGAAGCATGAGGAGACCATATAGTGGCTGAATGAAACAGTGTGGAGGTGGCAGCAGCATTATGAGACCATATAGTTGCTGAATGACACAGCGTGGAGGTGGCAGAAGCTTGAGGAAACCATATAGTGGCTAAATGACACAGCGTGGAGGTTGCAGCAGTCTGAGGAGACGATATGGTGGCTGACTGACACAGCGTGGAGGTGTCAGCAGCCTGCAAAGACCATATAGTGTCTGAATCACACAACCTGTAGGTGGCGGAAGCATGAGGAGAACACGAAGCAGCTGAATGACAGCCTGGAGTTGGCGGAAGCATGAGGAGACAATATAGTGGCTGAATGACACGGCCTAGAGGTTGCAGAAGCATGAGGATCCATAGAGTGGATAAATGACAGCCTGGAGGTGGCAGCAGCATGAGGAGACCATATAGAGGCTGAATGACACAGCCTGGAGGTGGCGGATGCATGAGGAGACAATATAGTGGCTGACTGATACAGCATGTAGGTGGCGACAGCCAGAGGAGACCATATAGTGGCTGAATGACACAGCGTAGAGGTGTCGGCAGCATGAGAAAAACATGTAGTGGCTGAGCAACACAGCGCGGAGGCGGCGGCAGCCTGAGGAGAAAATATAGTGGCTGAATGACACAGCCTAGAGGTAGGGGAAGCATGTGGAGACCGTATAGTGGCTGAATGACAAATCGTGGAGGTGGCGGCAGCATTAGGAGACCATATAGTGGCTGAATGACACAGCGTGGAGGTGTTTGCAGCATTAGGAGACCATATTGTGGCTGAATGACACACCGTGGAGGTGGCGACAGTATAAGGAGACCATATAGTGGCTGAATGACACAGTGTGGAGGTGGCGGCAGCATGAGGAGACCATAAAGGTGCTGACTGACACAGAGTGGAGATGGCGGCAGCCTGAGGAGACCATATAGTGGCTGAAGGACGCAGCCTGGAGGTTGAGGCAGCATGAGGAGACAATATAGTGGCTGAATGACACAGCCTGGAGGTGGCGGAAGACTGAGGAGAACATATAGTGGCTAAATGACACAGCCTGGAGGTGTCGGAAGCCTGAGGAGACCATATAGTGGCTGAATGACACAGCGTGAAGGTGGCGGAAACCTGAGGAGACCATAAAGTGGCTTAATGACACAGCCTTGAGGTGGCGGAAGCATGAGGAGACCATATAGTAGCTAAATAATACAGCGTGGAGGTTGCAGCAGCCTGAGGACACAATATATTGGCTGAATGACACATCGTGGAGGTGGCGACAGCATGAGGAGACCATATAGTCACAGAATGACACAGCCTGAAGGTGGCGGAAACCGGAGGAGACCATAAGTGGCTTAATGACACAGCCTTGAGGGGGCGGAAGCATGAGGAGACCATATAGTAGCTGAATGAAACAGTGTGGAGGTGGCAGCAACATTATGAGACCATAAAGTGGCTGACTGACACAGCATGGAGGTGGCAGCAGCATGAGGAGACCATATAGTGGCTGAATTACACAGCGTGGAGGTGTCAGCAGCCTGTGAAGACCATATAGTGGCTGAATCGCACAGCCTGTAGGTGGCGGAAGCATGAGAAGACCACATAGCAGCTGAATGACATAGCCTGGAGTTGGCGGAAGCATGAGGAGACAATATAGTGGCTTAATGACACAGCCTGGAGGTTGCAGATGCATGAGGAGACCATACAGTGGATAAATGACACAGCCTGGAGGTGGCAGCAGCATGAGGAGACCATATAGATGCTGAATGACACAGCCTGGAGGTGGCGGAAGCATGAGGAGACCATATAGTGGCTGAATGACACAGCGTGTAGGTGGCGACAGCCAGAGGAGACCATATAGTGGCTGAATGATACAGCGTAGAGTTGTCGGCAGCATGAGAAGAACATGTAGTGGCTGAAGGTCGGCTGTATAAACAAATAGAGAGGGCCGCCCGGGCAGGTACAGTGGTAATAATGGGTGATTTTAACTATCCAGATATAGATTGGGGCCGGGGGCTGGCTAAAACTACAAAGGGGAGAAAATTCCTAAATTTATTGCAGGATAATTTTATGGGCCAGTTTGTGGAGGACCCAACAAGAAGTGATGCCTTGTTGGATCTGATCATTTCCAACAACGCAGAGCTGGTTGGTAATGTAACTGTGCGGGAAAACCTTGGTAATAGCAACCACAATATAGTTACTTTTGACTTAAAATGTAGAAAACAAAGACAGAAGGGGAAAGCAAAAACATATAACTTTAAAAAGGCAAATTTCCCTGGGCTGAGAGCTGCACTACAGTACATAGACTGGGGGGAGGTGTTCTCAAATACGGATACAGAAGGTAAATGGGACATCTTTAAATCAACTCTAAATAACTATACAGCTAAATATATACCAAAGGGGAACACATATAAACGAATAAAACTAAATCCTATATGGCTGACAAATGAGGTTAAAAGAGCAATAAACAACAAAAAAATAGCCTTCAAAAATTCAAATCTGATGGGTCAGCTATAACATTTAAACAGTACAAGGAGCTTAATAAAATCTGTAAAAATGTAATAAAAACAGCAAAAATTCAAAATGAGAGACAGGTGGCCAAAGAAAGCAAAACTAATCCTAAATATTTTTTTAGATATATAAATATAAAAAAAACAAGGACAGAGCATGTAGGACCCCTTAATAATGATAATGGGGAGGTTGTCATGGGCGATCAAGAGAAGGCGGAGCTACTGAATAGGTTCTTTAGTTCTCTACACACTATGGAAAAAGGAGCTGACATTGGCCAGGTCAGTGCTGGTAACACATAATATAATGTACTGAACTGGCTTAATGTAGAGATGGTACAAGTTAAGTTAAGTAAAGTAAATCTAAGCAAATCTCCAGGCCGGATGGACTACACCCAAGAGTTCTTAGAGAGGTAAGTCCAGTAATATCTGTACCCTTGTTCATGATATTTAGAGATTCTCTGGTGTCTGGTATTGTGCTAAGGGACTGGCGCAAGGCTAATGTGGTGCCAATCTTCAAGAAGGGCTCTAGGTCTTCGCCAGGCAATTATAGATCGGTAAGTCTAATTTATTTATCAATGATATAGAGGATGGTATTAACAGCTCTGTTTCTATCTTTGCAGATGACACCAAGCTTTGTAGCACGGTACAGTCTATAGAGGATGTGCAGAAGTTACAAGATGACTTGGATAGACTAAGTGTCTGGGCATCCACTTGGCAAATGAGGTTCAATGTGGATAAATGTAAAGTTATGCATCTGGGTACTAAGAACATGCATGCATCGTATGTCTTAGGGGGGATTAAACTGTCAGAGTCACTGGTAGAGAAGGATCTGGGTGTACTTGTAGATCACAGACTACAGAATAGCATGCAATGTCAGGCTGCTGCTTCCAAAGCTGGCAGGATATTGTCATGTATAAAAAGAGGCATGGACTCGAGGGACAGGGACATAATACTCCCCCTTTATAAAGCATTGGTACGGCCTCACCTGGAATATGCTGTTCAGTTTTGGTCACCTGTTCATAAAAGGGATACTGCGGAGTTGGAAAGGGTGCAGAGACGACTAAACTAATATGGGGCATGGAACATCTTAGCTATGAGGAGCGTTTAAAGGAGTTACAATTGTTTAGTCTTGAGAAGAGACGTTTAAGGGGGGATATGATAAACGTATATAAGTATATAAATGGCCCATACAAAAAATATGGAGAAAAACTGTTCCAGGTTAAACCCCCCCAAAGGACGAGGGGGCACTCCCTCCGTCTGGAGAAGAAAAGGTTTAGTCTAAAGGGGCGACACGCCTTCTTTACCGTGAGGACTGTGAATTTATGGAACGGTCTACCTCAGGAACTGGTCACAGCAGGAACAATTAACAGCTTTTAAACAGGGTTAGATACATTCCTGGAACAAAATAACATTAATGCTTATGCAGAATTATAAAACTACATCCCTTTCCCTTATCCCCTTACACCCTTCACTTCAATTCCCTGGTTGGACTTGATGGACGTATGTCTTTTTTCAACCATACTAACTATGTAACAACACAGCATGGAGGCGGCGGCAGCCTGAGGAGATAATATAGTGGCTGAATGATACAACCTAGAGGTTGCAGAAGCATGTGGAGACCGTATAGTGGCTGAATTACACAGCCTGGTGGAGGCGGAAGCATGAGGAGACCATTTATTGGCTGAATGACACAGCATGGAAGTGGTGGCCTACTGAGGAAGGGATCATTTTTAGCACCCTGAAACGCGTCTAGGCTGATATCTAATCTGAACAGAGCACAATTTGCACGCACCACCTAGACTGAAGCCGGCCCGGAACTTTGTGCACCACTTGCTGCATTCATCAACCATCCTCTCCCACTGAGCGCATTACCAACCTGCTGCCTGCAATACCAGAACCCAGCCACGATCTCTCCAGCGAAGGTCCGATACACATCCAGGTATTTGCCGATACCACGGACCGCCCTTCGAGAGAGTCTCCTGCCGGAGCCCATATCCATCCAGGCTCTCACGCCGGGATTGCTGCAGCCAACACAAGAATTTCAACTATCGGCCCGTCGCAGTACGGGACCAGCAGCCAGGGTGAGGTTGAACTTTGCATTTGTTTAACATCTGTGGCCAGCTTTTTACACACCTGTACATCAGTCCTTCAAGTGACTTTGCCTTTTCCATTACAAGTGCCGGACTATCAGCCCTTTTTTATTCATCATAGGTGCCGGACTAATAGTCGACTCCGGATCATTATATGCCGTTGAAAAATTGCATTTGTTTTTAACATCTATAGATTATTCTATATTAGGTGGTTGCTATATATATATATTCATATTTTCTAAATCTGTCATTAGGGCCCAATGACAGTTTAAGATAACATTGACATTGCTCTGACATTTTTAACCATTTAGGTTTTTATTGTTTTAATAAAATCTGCATTTTTTTTCAAAACTTTATGTCTCAAACAATTATTCACTGTGTACCCTAGGGTAGTATTCTTGAGGTGTGGTTAATCTTTGTTTTGGAAGTGGTGGCAGCTTGAGGAGACCATATAGTGGCTGAATGACACAGCCTGGAAGTGGTGGCAGCCTAAGGAGACTGTATAGTGGCTGAATAACACAGCCTGGTGGTGGCGGAAGACTGAGGAGACCATATAGTGGCTGAATGACAGAGCCGGGAGGTGGCCGAAGAATGAGGAGACCATATAGTGGCTGAAGGATGCAGCCTGGAGGTTGCGGCAGCATGGGGAGACCATATAGTGGCTGAATGACACAGCCTAGAAGTGGCGGCAGCCTGAGGATACCATATAGTGGCTGAATGACACAGCTTGGAGGTGGCGGAAGACTGAGGAGTACATATAGTGGCTGAATGACACAGCCTGGAGGTGTTGAAAGCCTGAGGAGACCATAAAGTGGTTGAATGACACAGCGGGAAGGTGATGGCAGCATGAGGAGACCATATGGTGACTGAATGACACAGCGTGGAGGTGACGGAAGCATGATTAGACCATATAGTGGCTAAATAACATAGCGTGGAGGTTGCAGCAGCCTGAGGAGACAATATATTGGCTGAATGACACAGCATGGAGATTGCAGCAACCTGAGGAGACGATATATTGGCTGAATGACACATCGTGGAGGTGGCGACAGCATGAGGAGACCATATATTGGCTGAATGACACAGTGTTGAGGTGGCGGCAGCATGAGTAGACCATATAGGTGCTGACTGACACAGCGTGGAGGTGGCTGCAGACTGAGGAGACCATATAGTGGCTGAATGACACAGCCTAGAGGTTGCGGAAGCATGTGGAGACCGTATAGTGGCTGAATGACACAGCCTGGTGGAGGCGGAAGCATGAAGAGATCATATAGTGGCTGAATGACACAGCCTGGAAGTGGTGGCAGCCTAAGGAGACCATATAGTGGCTGAATGACACTGCCGGGAGGTGGCGGAAGACTGAGGAGACCATATAGTGGCTGAATGACAGAGCCGGTAGGTTGCGGAAGACTGAGGAGACCATATAGTGGCTCAAGGATGCAGCCTGGAGGTTGCGGCAGCATGAGGAGACCATATAGTGGCTGAATGACACAGCCTAGAAGTGGCGGCAGCCTGAGGATACCATATAGTGGCTGAATGACACAGCCTGGAGGTGGCGGAAGACTGAGGAGAAAACATAGTGGCTAAATGACACAGCCTGGAGGTGTCGGAAGCCTGAGGAGACCATAAAGTGGCTGAATGACACAGCCTGGAGGTGGTGGAAGCATGAGGAGACCATATAGTAGCTGAATGACACAGCCTTGAGTTGGCAGAAGCATGAGGAGACCATATAGTGGGGAATGACACAACATGGAGGTGGTGGCAGCATTAGGAGATCATATAGTGGCTAAACGGCACAGCCTGGAGGTGGCAGCTGCATGAGGAGACTAAATAGTGGCTGAATGACACAGCCTGGAGGTGCCGGAAACATGAAGAGACCATATAGTGGCTGAATGACATAGCCTGGAGGTGGCGGCAGCCTTAGGAGACCATATAGTGGCTGAATGGCACAGCCTGGAGGTTGCGGATGCATGAGGAGACCATATACTGACTGAATGAAACAGCGTGGAGGTGGCGGCAGCAGGAGATGACCAAATAATGGCTGAATGACGCAATCTGGAGGTGTTGACAGTATAAGGAGACCATTTAGATGCTGAATTACACATCGTGGAGGTGGCGACAGCATGAGAAGAACATATAGTTTCTGAATGACACAACGTGGAGGTGGCGGCAGCCTGAGGAGAACATATAGTGGCTGAATGACACAGCCTGGAGGTGGCAGAAACCTGAAGAGACTGTCTAAAGGCTGAATGACACAGCTTGGAGGTTGCAGCAGCATGAGGAGACCATATAGTGGCTGACTGACACAGCGTGGAGGTGGCATAAGCATAAGGAGACAATATAGTGGCTGAATGACACAGCTTGGAGGTGGCGGCACATGGAGGAGACCGTAGAGTGGCTGAACGACTCAGCCTGGAGGTTGCGGCAGCATGAGATGACCATATTGTGGCTGAATGACACAGCTTGGAGGTGGCAGCAGCATGAGGAGACCAAATAGTGGCTGAATGACATAGCCTGGAGGTGACGGCAGCATGAGGAGATTGTTTAGTAGCTGAATGACACAGCCTGGAGGTGGCTGCTACCTGAGTAGACCATATAGTGTCTGAATTACACAACCTGGAGGTGGCGGCAGCATGAGGAGAGCAGTAAGTGGCTGAATGACAGCCTGGAGTTGGCAGCAGCATGGGGAGAAGATATGGAGATAGAATGAGATAGCCTCGAGTTGTCTTCGACATGAGGAGAACATACTGTGGCAGAATGAGACAGCCTGGAGGAGGCATCAGCATGAGGAGAACATATGGTGGCAGAATGACACAGTCCGGAGGTGGCATCAGCATTAGGAGAACATATGGTAGAATCAACAGAATCAAGAGTCCTGAAAGTGACCAGTTGACAGAGTGGGGCTGTGGGTGGCATTTCTAGTACCTGATAGCGAAGGTGGGTGAAAGAAGGAGAACTTTGCATCAGATGTGTGGCATCAGGCTGGTGGCAGGATCAGAATAGTAGGCAGGTAGACAGAAGAAAAAGCTTTTTTTTGTCAAAGTTTTGGTGTGCAGAAGTTTGTATTGAGGATATGCATTACGGGCGTTGCCCAGTTTTTCCTTCCTAATCCTTGTTGGGGAGGAAAATAAACACAGGAGGAAGCTTTTGACTTCATATCCCGCCCTCATATATTATTGTCATATCTTACCTCCTATCCCGTCATCATATCCCGTCATCATATCCCGACCTCCTATCCCGTCCTCCTTTCCCGTCCTCCTTTCCCGTCCTCCTTTCCCATCCTCCTATCTCGAACTCCTTTCCCGTCCTCATTTCCCGTCCTCATTTCCCGTCCTCCTATCCTGTCCTCCTATCCCATCCTCCTATTCTGTCCTCCTATCACGACCTCCTATCCCGTCCTCATATCTGTACCTCCTATCCATCCTCCTATCCCGACCTCCTATCCTGACCTCCTATCCCGACCTCCTACCCCGTCCTCCTATCCCGTCGTCCTATCCCATCCTCCTATCACGACCTTCTATCCCGTCCTTCTATCACGACCTCCTATCCCGTCCTCATATCTTGACCTCCTATCTCGTCCCCCTATCTCGACCTTCTATCCCGACCTCCTATCCTGCCGTCCTATCCCGTCGTCCTATCCCATCCTCCTATCCAGTTCTCCTATCTCGACCTCCTATCCCAGTCCTCATATATCGTTGTCATATCCCAACCCAACATCCCGACCTCCTATCCCCTCCTCCTAGCTCGACCTCCTGTCCCGACCTCCTATACCGTCCTCCTATCCCGATCTCCTCTCCCGTCCTCCTATCCCGTCCTCCTATGCCGTCCTCCTATCCTGTCCTCCTATCCTGTCCTCCTATCCCGTCCTCCTATCCCTACCTCCTATCCCGACCTCCTATCCCGACCTCCTATCCCGTCCTCCTATTTCAACCTCCTATTCCGTCCTCCTATCCCGTCCTCCTATCTCGACCTCCTATCCCGACCTCCTATCCCGTCCTCCAATCTCGAACTCCTATCCCGACCTCCTATCCAGACCTCCTATCCCGACCTCCTATCCCAACCTCCTTTCTCGACCTCCTATCTCAACCTCCTATCCAGTCCTCCTATCCCGACCTCCTATCCCGATCTCCTTTCCCGTCCTCCTTTCCCATCCTCCTATCTCGACCTCCTCTCTTGACCTCCTATCCCATCATCCTATCTCGACCTCCTATCCCGACCTTCTATCCAGACCTCCTATCCCAGTCCTCCTATCCCGGTCCTTCTAACCCGTCCTCCAATCCCGACCTCCTACCCGACCTCCTATCCAGACCTCATATCCCGACCTCCCATCTCGACCTCCTATCCCGACCTCCCATCCCGCCCTCATATCCCGACCTCCTATCCCGGTCTTCCTATCCCGGTCCTCCTATCCCGACCTCCTACCCCGACAACATATCACGACCTTGCATCTCGACCTCCCATCCCGTCCTCCTATCCCGTCCTCCTATCTCGACCTCCTACCTCGACCTCCTATCCCGTCCTCCAATCTCGAGCTCCTATCCCGACCTCCTATTCGGACCTCCTATCCCGACCTCCTATCCCGACCTCCTTTCTCGACCTCCTATCTCAACCTCCTATCCCGTCCTCCTATCCCGACCTCCTATCTCAACCTCCTATCCCGTCCTCCTATCCCGACCTCCTATCTCAACCTCCTATCCCGTCCTCCTATCCCGACCTCCTATCCCATCCTCCTTTCCCGTCCTCCTATCTCGACCTCCTATCTCGACCTCCTATCCCATCCTCCAATCTCAACCTCCTATCCCGACCTCCTATCCCGTCCTCCCATCCTGATTTCCTATCCCGACCTCCTATCCCGTCTTCCTATCCCGTCCTCCTATCCCGGTCCTCCTATCCTGGTCCTTCTATCCCGTCCTCCTATCCCGACCTCCTACCCGACCTCCTATCCCAACCTCATATCCCGACCTCCCATCTCGACCTCCTATCCCGACCTCCCATCCTGTCCTCCTATCCCGGTCCTCCTATCCCGGTCCTCCTATCCCGTCCTCCTATCCCAACCTCCTACCCGACCTCATATCCCGACCTCCCATCTCGTCCTCCTATCCCGACCCGTAATATGTGTACCAAGCATTGAAATAGCTACAGCCGTACGGAAATTATATGAGAAAATACATTTCCCATTGATTTGCATGGGACTTTAAAAAAAAAACCCGACCCTCACAAATGGGGGTAGTTAAGGGTTAAATTAACTATCCTATATTTTAAGTGGACATATAAGTAACATGTGACCAAGTATTATGGAAATATCTCCAGCCGTTTGGAAGTTATGCAGTAACATATATTTCCCATTGACTTGCATGGGACTTTAAACACAAACCCTGCCCCTGGCAAATGGGGGTGAGTAAGGGTTAAATCACTTATCCTATGTTTGTTGTTGACATATAAGTAACATGTGTGCCAAGTTTCATGTTAATATCTTTAGCCGTTTGAAAGTTTTTGTGGAACATACATACACACACACACACATACATACATACACACGGGATATATGGATATAAAACTCAACGTGTGTGTGTGTATGTATGTGTGTATGTTCCAGCATCACGTCCAAACGGCTAAAGATATTAACATGAAACTTGGCACACATGTTACTCATATGTCAACAACAAACATAGGATAGGTGATTTAACCCTTACTCACCCCCATTTGCCAGGGGCTTATGATTAAAGTCCCATACAAGTCAATGGGAAATATAAGTTACGGCATAAC
Source organism: Hyla sarda (assembly GCF_029499605.1). Taxonomy (NCBI): domain Eukaryota; kingdom Metazoa; phylum Chordata; class Amphibia; order Anura; family Hylidae; genus Hyla; species Hyla sarda. The sequence goes on from NC_079195.1 coordinate 50,415,627, forward strand.
TTCCAAACGGCTTGAGATATTTCCATAATACTTGGTCACATGTTACTTATATGTCCACTTAAAATATAGGATAGTTAATTTAACCCTTACCTACCCCCATTTGTGAGGGTCGGGGGTTTTGTTTAAAGTCCCATGCAAATCAATGGGAAATGTATGTTTCCACATAACTTTCGTACGGCTAGAGATATTTCAATAACTGGTACACATATTATGGGTCGGGATAGGAGGTCGGGATAGGAGGACGGGATAGGAGGATGCGATAGGAGGATGCGATAGGAGGATCGGGATAGGAGGACCGGGATAGGAGGTCAGGATAGGAGAACGCGATAGGAGGACGCGATGGGAGGACGGGATAGGAGGTCGGGATAGGAGGTTGGGACAGGAGGTCGGGACAGGAGGACGGGATAGGAGGATGGGATAGGAGGACAGGATAGGAGGACGGGATATGAGGACAGGATAGGAGGTCGGGATAGGAGGTCGAGATAGGAGAACGGGATAGGATGACGGGATAGGACGGCAGGATAGGAGGTCGGGATAGGAGGACGGGATAGGAGGTCGAGATAGGAAGACGGGATAGGAGGTCAAGATATGAGGACGGGATAGGAGGTCGTGATAGAAGGACGGGATAGGAGGTCGTGATAGGAGGACAGGATAGGAGGACGGGATAGGAGGACGGGATAGGAGGTCGGGATAGGAGGTCGGGATAGGAGGATGGGATAGGAGGTTCAGATATGAGGACGGGATAGGAGGTCGTGATAGGAGGACGGGATAGGAGGACAGGATAGATGGACGGGATAGGAGGACGGGATTGGAGGACGGGAAAGGAGGATGGGAAAGGAGGTCGAAATAGGAGGACGGTAAAGGAGGACGGGAAAGGAGGACGGGATAGGAGGTAAGATATGACAATAATATATGAGGACGGGATATGAAGTCAAAAGCTTCCTCCTTTGTTTATTTTCCTCCCCAACAAGGATTAGGAAGGAAAAACCGGGCAACGCCAGGTACACAGCTAGTTCTTAGGATAAAATAGATGGACTCTAAATGTTTTTTTTATTAAATCTAAGGAAAGGCGTGTAAAAAAACACCATGTGCCACCTACACCACCAAGTATTGATGTGATGCAAAGACGTCTAAAAGGTGGAAGGGAACAACTTATGGTCCATTGTAACCGGTGGGGGTGAAAACTTCCCCTGTAAGGCCCTACTCTAGCACTATTAATTCCCTTTTTGTCAAGTGTTACTTACCCATAAAAGGCAGCCCCACACAGGAACCTCTCCCTATTTCCACCTAAAAACACTACTATTTCCCAGGGTTTTTAGCTAGAAATAGGGAGAGGTTCCTTTGTGAGGCCGCCCTTTTTAGAACGAGTAACACTTGCCTCCAAAAGGTGGAAAGGAACAACGTATTGTCCATTGCAGCAGGTGGGAGGAAAAACTTCCCCTGTAAGGCCCTACTCTCGCCCTATTAATTCCCTTCTTGGGAAGTGTTACTCGTCCTAAAAACGGCGGCCCCTCACAAGAACCTCTCCCTACTTTCACCTGAAAGCCCTGGGAAATGGCAGTGTTTTTAGGTACAAATAGGGAGAGGTTCTTGTGTGGGGCCGCCCTTTTTAGTGGGAGAGTAGTCCCCCCCCCCCCCCCCCCCCCGTTGCAATGGACCATACGTTGTTCCCTTCCACCTTTTAGAGGTCTTTGCATTACATTAATACATGGTGGAGTAGGTGGCACATGTTTTTTTTTTTTGCACACATTTCCTTTTCTTAGTTTAAAAAAAAATTTGGGTCCATATATTTTATCCTAAGAAAAGTATGTTTTACACTATTCATATTTGTGAAGTGTTGGTGTGGCAACATGGTCAATCTACTCTAATGCATCAGGCATTGGTGGGTGAAAATCCTGGCTGATTCATCTTGACAAAGGTCAGTCTCCCCACATTTTTGGTGGACAGACAAGTTCTCATTGGGGTTACTATGGCCCCCGCTGCACTAAACTCCAGCTCTGATGGCACACTACTGGCCGGGCGGGACAGCTTTTCCAGGGCAAACTCTGCTAGTTGAGGCCACAAATCAAGTTTGGCTGCCCAGAAGTCCAGCGGATTTTCAAAGTGTGTTGGCAAAGGTGAGCGCAGAAGGCCCCTCAAGTCAGACCTGCGAGAGGATGGACGATGGCACAGATAGGCATCGGCCAACTGACTACGTAGGATGTCTCTGTAGTAGGTCAGTTTGTTCTCTCTCTCAGTGGGTGTTAAAAAGGCCCCCATTTTGTACTGGTAGCAAGGGTAAAATAAGGTGGAGAGCCAGAAGTCATTCCGCTGCCGAATGGTGACAGTTTGGCAGTGACTACGCAAGCAAGTGAGCATGCATTGTGCCATTTGTGCAAGTGACTCAGAGGGACTACCTGCCTTCATCTCCAGTGCATACTGCCACAGTGTGTCTGGGTCCTCTGTCTCATCTTCCTCATCCCCCTGTAGCTCCACAGCCTGCTCCTGCTCCTCCTCTCCTGTCAGATGACTATAAAAACCACCAATTTCACAAAACCTTGCCTGTGCTCCACTGTCCCCCTCCTCTTCTAGTTTAGCCCCCACAGGGCTCATGTGGCCGTGAGATGTAGGCACCACGTCTCCAGTGCCCTGACCAGCCATCATTTCTACTATCTGTTGTGGGAAATTAAGCAGTGGAATGATGTTGTTGATCCCGTAATCCTGACTAATATTGTGGCTTCCTCAAAGGGTCTGAGGAAAATGGCAGATGTCACGTATGAGCTGCCACTGGTTGACATTGAAGTTACACAGGGGAGTCCCCCTATCCGCTTGAATCATCAAGAAATTGTTAATGGCTTTTCTCTGTTCGTATAGTTGGTCCAACATATGGAGGGTGGAATTCCAACGGGTGGAAACGTTGCATGTCAGACTATGTTGTTGGATGCCATTCTGATGCTGCAGATCAAGGGTGTGTGACTTTTGTTGTACTAGTGGCTGAAGTGCATGAAAAGTTTCCTTTCCATTGTTAGGATGTCTTGCAGATGGGGGGAACACTTCAGGAACAACTTAATAACCAGATTGAACATGTGTGCCATGCAGGGCTCATGGCTCAGGCTTCCTTGACATAGAGCAGACAAGATGCTTTTTCCATTGTAGGTCACCATGGTTCCCATTTCCAGTTTTGTGGGGTAAGCCATGATTTGATTTCTCAATGAACCACTTTTAGCATTTCCTCTCTTGTGTGACTCCGACCGCCAAGGCAAACCTTGTGAAGAACAGCGTGACACCGCCATGCCCTGCACACATGGTATGCTGGAGGGGCACTGAGACTTGTCCATGCAGTGCAGGCTGAGGACACGGTGGAGGATGAGGAGGCGGAGTCGCACACTGTCGCAGGACCAGTGGCCTGAGACCATGGAGGCGGAAGCAGAGTGACCTGTGCAAGTTTCTGTTGTTGCTGTGCAGGAATCACATTCACCCAGTGGGCCGAAATAGACATTGCATGCTACCAAAGCATGTGTGTAGTTTTCGCTGGCCTTTTAGAGTAGCGCGGCCTTTATGACTTTAACAGGAACTAAATTGTACACCACTTAGGTGTATGTACAGTTTACACTTATGAGGGGAGGACAATACGCTCCACTATGCTTAATCCCTTAAGGACACATGACGTACTGGAACGTCATTTGTCCGCTCCCGATCTATATCTATAAAAATAAACACATGTGGTATCGCCGCGTGCGGAAATGTCCGAATTATAAAAATATATCATTAATTAAACCACACGGTCAATGGCATACGCGCAAAAAAATTCCAAAGTCCTATCAATGCAAAAATGGTACCGCTAAAAACTTCAGATCACCGTGCAAAAAATGAGCCCTCATACCGCCCCATACGCGCAAAAATAAAAAAGTTATAGGGGTCAGAAGATGACAATTTTAAACGTATTCATTTTCCTGCATGTAGTTATGATTTTTTCCAGAAGTACGACAAAATCAAACCTATATAAGTAGGATATCATTTTAATCGTATGGACCTACAGAATAAAGATAAGGTGTCATTTTTACCAAAAAATGTACTACGTAGAAAAGGAAGCCCCCAAAATTTACAAAACAGCATTTTTTTTCAATTTTGTCTCACAATGATTTTTTTTTCCATTTCGCCGTAGATTTTTGGGCAAAATGACTGATGTCATTACAAAGTAGAATTGGTGGAGCAAAAAATAAGCCATCATATGGATTTTTAGGTGCAAAATTGAAAGAGTTATGATTTTTTAAAGGCAAGAGGAAAAAAACGAAAATGCAAAAACGGAAAAATCCTCGGTCCTTAAGGGGTTAAAAATGTATTAGGCTACAAAAACAAGTGCGTAGCTTTGGATGGCCTTTCACAGTAACTAGGCTTAAATTAGTTTAACAGAAAAAAAAAGCGTAAACCACCTAGGTGTACGTACAGTTTACTCTAAGGAGAGGAGGACAATGCACTCCCCTGCAAACTTTATTAGGCTACAAAAACAAGTGTGTAGCTTTAGCTAGCCATTCACAGTGACTAGGCCCAATTTAGTTAAAAAAAAAAAACGTACACCGTGTAGGTGTACGTGCAATTAAACTTATGAGGGGAGGACAATACACTCCGCTACAAACTGTATTAGGCTACAAAAACAAGTGTGTAGCTTTAGCAGGCCTTTTAGAGCAACTAGGCCCATATGACTTTAACAGGAACAAAATCATTCACCACATAGATGTACATACAGTTTACACTTATGAGGGGAGGACAATACGCTCCGCTTAAAACTGTATTATGCTACAACAATAAGTGTGTAGCTTTGGCTGGCCTTTCACAGTAACTAGGCCAAAATTAGTTTAACCCCTTAAGGACTCAGGGTTTTTCCGTTTTTGCACTTTCGTTTTTTCCTCCTTACCTTTTAAAAATCATAACCCTTTCAATTTTCCACCTAAAAATCCATATTATGGCTTATTTTTTGCATCGCCAATTCTACTTTGCAGTGACATTAGTCATTTTACCCAAAAATGCATGGCGAAACGGAAAAAATAATCATTGTGCGACAAAATCGAAAAAAACGCCATTTTGTAACTTTTGAGGGCTTCCGTTTCTACGCAGTGCATATTTCGGTAAAAATTACACCTTATCATTATTCTGTAGGTCCATACGGTTAAAATGATACCCTACTTATATAGGTTTGATTTTGTCGCACTTCTGGAAAAAATCATAACTACATGCAGGAAAATTTATACGTTTAAAAATGTCATCTTCTGACCCCTATAACTTTTTTATTTTTCCACGTACTGGGCGGTATGAGGACTAATTTTTTGCGCAGTGATCTGAAGTTTTTATCGGTATGATTTTTGTTTTGATCGGACTTTTTGATCACTTTTTATTATTTTTTTTAATGGTATAAAAAGTGACCAAAATACGCTTTTTTGGACTTTGGAATTTTTTTGCGCGTACGCCATTGACCGTGCGGTTTAATTAATGATATATTTTTATAGTTCGGACATTTACGCACGCGGCGATACCACATATGTTTATTTATTTTTTTTTTTACACTGTTTTATTTTTTTTATGGGAAAAGGGGGGTGATTCAAACTTTTATTAGGGAAGGGGTTAAATGACCTTTATTAACACATTTAAAAATTTTTTTTTTGCAGTGTTATAGGTCCCATAGGGACCTATAACACTGCACACACTGATCTCCTATGCTGATCACTGGCGTGTATTAACACGCCTGTGATCAGCATTATCGGCGCTTGACTGCTCCTGCCTGAAACTCAGGCACGGAGCAGTCATTCGTTGATCGGACACCGAGGAGGCAGGTAAGGGTCCTCCCGGTGTTCGGTCAGCTGTTCGGGATGCCGCGATTTCACCGCGCCGGTCCCGAACAGCCCGACTGAGCAGCCGGGTCACTTTCAGTTTCACTTTAGAAGCGGCGGTCAGCTTTGACCGCCGCTTCTTAAGGGTTAATACCGCATATCGTCGCGATCGGCGGTGTGGTATCAGCCGCGGGTCCCGGCCGTTGATGAGCGCCGGGACCGACGCGATATGATGCAGGATCGTGGCGCGATCCTGCTTCATGTCGCGGGAGCCGGCGCAGGACGTAAATATACATACTGCGTCATTAAGGGGTTAAAAGGAAAAAAAAAAAAGTACACCACATGCAGTTTACATGCTGCATGTGATTCAGGGTGATCCCACCTATCCGCCTTCCCAGAGTTCCTTGCCCCATGTCCTCACATGTGGAGATACCATTTTATATGCCCTGGAGCCTGGACCACACTAAATGGAGTTTAATGAAGCAATTTGTTTTATCGAATCATGGCGATATTCGGATTCGTTACAGATAGAATTTTTCAGGAAATTCGTAATGAATTTGGATTCATCAGATTCGCTTCGCTCATCCCTAATTACAATGTAGCACACTAAATATTCAAACAGGAGGAGTGACAACCCTTTTTGCGAGAGCTTACAGACTATGAGGAATGGGGTTGAGACAAAAGGCATAAAGTGCCATATTTTACAGATAGGGGAGGTTATATGAAGGAGAATGAACCAGCCCCTACCTAATCTCTGAATGTCTAAAGTGCATAGAGCATAGGGGGAGACTGCCAAATACGAAGCTTTTGATATCTCCAAGACCCATAGGTCTCAAAAGGGGCAAAGTGATGGTAGTGGACATCAATTATGGAATGTTTAGGCCTGCATGAAGAGATGTGTCTTTAGGGCATGTTTAAACTGTGGATGTTGGGTAAGAGTCTTAGGGGGAGATTTATCAAAGGATTTAGACTGTTTTTTCCTGTCTAAATTTGTCACAGAGAAAGTCGCAGTCTAAATATGTGCGACTTTTCTGCGACTTTTGCTGTAGAGGATTTTTAGAACATGATGCATGCAAGTCTATTTTAGATGGAAATGCATTGGAAAATGCATTGGTGCTGAATTTATCAAGTGCGACTTTTGTGCGACAAGTCGCATCTGCACAAAATACGCTGAAATGTCAGACCATGCTGGAGCAGGTCTAAATGCAGTTTAAGCTGTAGACCCTGAAGTCTGAGCACAGAATTTATCAAGCGCTGTGAGACCTTTGATGAATTAGGAGCACAATAGACAGGAGACTACCACATACGCTGGTCTATAAGCATACCCAGAATAGACTAGATTAGTAAATGTCCCCCTTAGAGTTTGGGGTATCACATTCCAGAGAACTGGTACAGCCCAAGCAAAGTCTTGGAGATGGGAGTAAGAGGTTTGGATTTTAGAAGATGTTAGCTGAAGATCCTTAGCAGAGGGGAAAGCTGGTGTAGGATAGAAGACCGGGATGAGGGAGGAGATGTAAGGAGGTGCAGCACTGTAGAGAGCTTTGTGGGCGAGTGTGAGGATTTTGTACTGTATTCTGGACTGAATTAGTATTCAGTGTAGTGCCGGACACGGGGGGGAGGGGGACATAGGTGTAATGGCTAGAGAGGAAGATGAGTCTGGCTGCGGTATTTGGGATGGACTCTAGAGGGGATAGTTTAGAGAAGGGACGGCCTATTGATAAAGAGTTACAATACTCAGGGCGAGAATGAGAGTGTTTTAATAGTGAGAAACAAGTTGATTTTGGAGATGTTTTTGTCTAGCATAACTCCAAGACAGCGAGCTTGCTACCTGGAAGTTATGGTAGTACCACATACAGAGATGGAAATGTCAGGTTTAGTGTAGGTTCTGTCAAAGATTACTGCTAATCATATGGGGTCACATTATCATAACAACCTGTGATAAATTTATTGTTTGGGGACCCTCCTAACAAACTGTAAATGTTCAAAGGAGATAACCTCTCTAGTTCGCAGTATAAACCGTTAAGTGGACACATCTTTTAAGTATTCAGCAATGTATTTATTAAGTAAAGTCCATACAGCCCTGTATCTGTGGCTACAATGTCCATGACACATCAGCCGGAGATAAGTGTGAGGCAATCGACTTCTGCAGTATTAGCTGGAAGTGAAAATAGATAAACAGACTCTTGTAGCCGTCTAAGACTTACCAGCACTTTAATAACATATTCCATATGCTTTCTATAGTCCCTAACTTAGTAGAAACATATTGGGAGGAATGAATCATTGGTGCCTATAGTTTGGTGTAATTCCCATCTTCAGGTCTCCATTTTTATTCTCTTGCAGCTATTTTAAGTGCATTTGCGCCTTCCTTCACAGTTATGTTCTCTGTGAGATTTTTACTTAGCTGAAGTAAGGTTTTACAGAAACACAGTTGCATGTTATTTGCACAATCTCACTTCACAATTCACAGATAGAAAAGGGGTTTTGAAAAATGTTCCATACCCACCGTACTACATGCAACAGTATGATAAATGTAGCCCAACAATAGCCCCATATCTATTTACCCTGGCCAAGGTATATTGGCTTGTTAGTGACTGTGCCAACCCATGTAATGTTCTGGTGGTCTGGACACATGACCCAGCTACAGTAATAAAAACGTAAAAATGCAGCTGAGCTGTAATTTTAAGAGGCACTGTGGGAATAGTTGAGGTGAGTGTGAATTATATTAAAATGTAACCTGAAGTCTATCTTTTAGTTGCACCTTCACAGTTATTTCTGTACCTCTGAATGGAGATGCACCCCTTGGCTTTCTGGCCCCATGGCAGCTGCTATGGCTGCTACTCTGATAATTGCACCCATAGTATTTCCATGAAAAATGTATCAGTTGTAAGGACTGTGTAATGGCTCTATACAAATGTTGCTTTTATAAGTGAAGCCCATTGACATCTCTGCATATACAATATATATCAGATAAAAGCCTGAGCATCTTCTTCCCTTCATGCACATCCTCTGAACTCTTTATGATGTAAAATTCTGACTTGAGGGTTATAACACTCTAAAAGTTTTCTGAGAATTGTAGTTATGAAGAATCGCTTTACCCAGACAAAAGGCCATTTCAAGATTACCAGTGTGTGACTATAGCCCAGCCGAATATTAAACCTGGATATTTCATGTTGTGATGAGGTAGATGGGAAGTAGTGATTTCGGAGCAGAAGACTTCACTCGTTTTATGAAGCTTTACATAGCTTTGAGCTGAGGTCATTATTTTACAGTACAGGATGTAAAAACACAGCAGAGAAATCAGGTGGATAAAACTACGGTATTAAGGCATAGTCTCCCCAGAGGGCAAAAGGTTTCACTTCACATCACATCAACAGTCAGTGAATCGGTAATTGGTCACTGATACAAAGATCCCGGCTTGAATTTATTAGCTAACTGCGTTTTGTTTTTTGCATTTTTTTTTTTTTTTTTTTCCTTTTTATGTTGCATTTTCTCAGTATGCAGAAAAATCACACAAAGGCCTGGGAAGAATTTAATTCTGCACAATGGCTACAAAAGACATAAAAATGTTAATCAACATCTGTTCAATATCATTTGTTTGCATATTCAAGGATCCCGTTCTTGAGGGTTATACCTGAGTCACTTAAGATGCTCATTTTATGCACTTTCATTCTTATGTACTGTCTTGTAGAGAATACTTATTCTGTCTACATTCAGGATTTATTCTTCAGTAATTCACCAGAAGGTACATTATTCTCTTCACTCTTGTCTACATGTTTACCTTGCTGTTTAGTTATTGTTTCAGACAGTGATCATCTTGTACCATGTTATTAAGTTATGAATGCTGTCTAGAATCTGACCATTACTTACAATTTTATGTAGACAACAGATAAGTGCCGGAAGAGACTGAAAATCATGCTACCTTCTTCTGCTCTGACCAACCTTGCATACGATACTGGATACTGTAGAAATAATAGATAGTAAGTATTAAAGGGAATCTGCCAGCTCCATATTATGCTCAGAGCTGCAGACAATATAAAATATTGTTTATTTACATAGCACCCTAGGTTCCAGGGCATTGTATATATAAGGGTTAAAATGCATAACAGTGAAAGTACAGTGCAGCCATGGGAAGATAGCTGGTAGAGAGAAAAAACAAATGATAACTGTCTCTGGAAGTGGATGTTAGCAAAGTTATAAAATTGTGTTTTTCTTCTAAGCTCAAGTGTCCAAAAGGTGGTGCTAAACTCCATCATGCATGTCTTCCCCTCCTCTACCCCTCCCTGCCCTGCATGATTGATGTTAGAGATGAGCGAACTTACAGTAAATTCGATTCCTCACGAACTTCTCAGCTCGGTGGATGCTGACTTTTCCTGCATAAATTAGTTCAGCTTTCCGGCGCTCCGGTGGGCTGGAAAAGGTGGATACAGTCCTAGGAAAGAATCTCCTAGGACTGTATCCACCTTTTCCAGCCCACGGGAGCACCTGAATGCTGAACTAATTTATGCAGGAAAAGTCATCAACTGCCAAGCCGAGAAGTTCGTGACGAATCGAAATTACTGTAAGTTCGCTCATCTCTAATTGATGTACAAGGATCAGTGCTGGAAGCCAAACTCAGTACATCAATCATGCAGGGCAGGAAGGGGTGGAGGAGGGAGGAGAAGTGCATGCTGCAGCCTAACACCACCTCTTTGACTCAAGCTTAGAAGGAAAACACGAGTTTATAACTTTGCAAACAACCACCAGCTTAGAGACAGTTATTTGTTTTTTCTCTCCCTACCAGCTATCTTCCCATATCTTCACTTTACTTTCACTGTTATGTATTTTAACCCTTATCATATGTACAGTGCCCTGGAACCCAGGGTGCTATGTAAATAAACCATATTTTATAACTATGCAAATAGCCATCAGTTAGTAAACAGGTATAATTTATTTTATCTGCATGTCTGCAGCCCTAAGCTTGATATAGAGCTGACAGAGTCTCTTTACATGAGCATTGCCAGAATCAAAAACTTTTTAGATGTTGTACATCTTGACAAAACATGAACCTTTTTAATGTACTTCATAAAAATAAAACCTGTGTAAAGGAAAAGTTTACCAGTTGCCCATAGCAACCAATCAGATTGCTCCTTTAATTTTAAAAAGGGTCTCTGAAAAATTAAGGAAGCAATTTTATTGGTTGCTATGAGTAACTGGTCTACTTTTCCTTGCCTATCTCCGTTCTATAGAAATCATGGCTTATTAAAAAACACCATTAGAGGTCACAATACCATTTAGAACATATTCCTGTCCGGCTGCAGTATCATCTTTGTCCCAAATGAAGTACAGGCAGTAAGTAAGGGCTCTTCTCTGTGCTCACTCCTGTCATGTCTATCAGAGAGGATGGGGTTACAGATCAGCCTGAAGTAATTGGAGGAAGAGACCCAGCAATGCACAGTAGACTCAGTGAGGAAGTGATAACATCGTGAGTAAGGGTGGACTCAGTGCTTGCCTCAGATACGCCCCTTCCTGAACAGTGAATATAAGAATGAGTGAGCAGCAGAACAGAGGTATTTTTGAGCCAAATACAAAAGCTAGACACATAATAAAGACATGTAAGAATCTGCATGATCTAGTGAGTAACATATAGAGGCATTTTTTACTGTGATATGACAGATATGGTTTAAGTTTTTTATTGCACTCATCTAACTGCTCATTTAAAAAGTTGCAGCTGCTTATTTCAACCTTTGGAAGGGTCATGCCATAAAATGATCAACAGGAGGCACTACCAGATCATCCTGCACAGAATTGGACATGCTCAGGTGCACAACAAGTGAATGTCCAGCAGCAGAGCTAGAAATAGTGGATAGCGCATACATCATAGAAAATCAATCCAAAGGGGAAAAAACATCTTCACTCACTGCAAGGTTATGGACCGTAGGATCCTAACTGGATGGTACTGGTGGAACGGCTCCCAGAACGTTCATGGGTGCTCAGAGGCAACTGCCGAAGGTTTCGCGTATGCATGCGTCTTCCGACCTCACTTATGCGCTGTGCGTCTAATATAGTGCAAGGGTCAAAGTTCCGATCATGTGATATACCCAGGTGATATTTAAAAAATAGAAAAGAAGAAGGTAAGTGAAGAAAAAATTCTACAAAATACATTACATATATCTATATAAGCGGGGGTAACTCATAAGAAGAGAGACATATCAATTCTGTCATTCAGGCCAATCGGGCCTTGTGCATATAAGCGCAGTATCCAAAAGGCCTCTGCCCATAATAACAGTGTGTTCCTATCATGGCCTGAATTGTCAGATCTTACCACCTCCAACCCTCCAAACTTTAATCCTTTCGTACATCCCTTATGGACCTCTCTCATATGCTATACTAGACAAGGAGCACCTGCACCTGTCTTGATGGAATAGATGTGCTCCCGAATCCTAATCCTGAGATATCTAATGGTTTTCCCTATATAGTAACGGGAACAACTACACATTAGAAAGTATACAACATACAGGGTATGGAATGTTATCAATTCTTTAAGTAAGTATTGAAAACTACCCAAATGCACAAAACAGGTGTTAGCATTGTAAGGGCATTGGGGACAGCTACCACATTTTTTATTGCCACTGGGGGCCAAGTTTGTGAGCCATTGCTCACTCTTCTTCCTAGTGAGTTGATTAAGTAGTTCTCCTAGAGACTGATTTCTCCTATAAGAGACAATGGGTCTCTCAGAGACCACGTCTGTCAGGTCTGGGTCACGTAACGTTGCAGCAAATGCCAATTCTTATCAATAGCCCCTCGGATCACAGAGTTCATAGGGCTGTTCTTAAAGGTAAAAATACAGCGACCAGGTCCACTGTTGTTCACAGTTCTCAGTTTTTCAACTAACAGATTCTCTCTTGGAACCTGTTCCACCTTTTGCAGGGCTCTGTATATAACTGGCTGAGGATAGCCTCTTTTGGTCAATCATGCAGTCAGGTCCTTGGCTTGTTGGTCGTAATCTTGGGGGCTATTGTTATTTCTCTTTAGCCATAAATACTGGCTATAGGGAATCCCATTTTTCACCAATGTTGGGTGTAAGCTTCCTTAACCCCTTAAGGACCAAGGGCGTAAAATTACGCCCTTGGTCCCGCTCCCGTGATATAACGCAGGGTTACACGGTAACCCCGCATCATATCACGGCGGGCCCGGCGTCATAGTGAAGCCGGGACCCGCTGCTAATAGCGCGCGGCACCGATCGCGGCTAAGAGTGAAAGTAAAATGTGCCGGTTAGCTCAGGGAGCTGTTCGGGATCGCTGCGGTAAAATTGCGGCATCCCGAATAGCTATACTTCAGGGGGAAGGTGTCAAGCCCAGGCCTGAGTATTAAATCATATATGTGTATTATAATTGTACTGTGTGCAATGTATTATCCAGGACATGGGTGAGGGGTCATTCAGACGGTGTGTCCCTTTTGTGTATTGCATTTTTATTAGGGGCCTGGCTGATTGTTTGTTTGAAGTCAAGGGCTCCTTTGAGGCGGCAGGATGTAAGGAGTCTCTGGCCCCATATGTGAGATAACAGATGCCCCCTGGGGGGATCAGAGGGGAGGGGGGAGTGGAGCTTCCCTCCAAAAACAAGCAGATATGATGTTTAACAATGCTAGACTCAAAGTTTAGGTTGTTAAAGATCTGTGCCCCAAGCTGACAAGACCATCCTAAGGACAGCTGGAGACCCACTCTCATGGACTGCTATACTATTACGCTGTAAGATCTTCAATTTTGCTTTTCTGAACTTGTATTGCTAAACTCTTATATATATTCTTATACCTCTATGTCATTTGTTAATTTTTATGCATAGTACTGTGATACCTTTTATCAGATTAAATGTTTAATTAATCAGCTCTGGTCTTTGATCTCTAAATATATGAGCTCACCTTTCTGAAGGAGGCTCTGGTAAAACACGTTTATCTGAGGGTTAATTTGGTGACTTGCTGGGACTAGTAGTGGATACCCAGAGGTCTGGCGGCTTTAACCCTTGCACCATCACACTCTCTCTAGCGTCTTGGCTGGACCGATAGAGTGTGATCGTGACAGAAGGTCTCTTACCTTGCTTCTTGAAGTCCGATCGCTGATTGAATGATTCAAGCCTGAGATCCAGGCTTGAGCATTCAATCGCCGAAAACACTGATTGATGCATTCCTAAGGAGATGCATCAATCATTGTTAAAGATCAGTACATGCAATGTTATAGCCCCCCCTCGGGGCTTTAATATGGCATAAGAAAAGTGTAAAAAAAATCACTAACCCTTTCAATGATCCCTTCCCCTAATAAAAGTTTGAATCACCCTGCATTTCCAAGAATAAAAAAAAACTCTGTAAATAAAAATAAACATATGTGGTATCGCCGCGTGTGGAAATGTCCGAATTATAAAAATATACTGCTTTTTAAACCGCACGTTCAATGGCGTACGTGCAAAAAAATTCCAAAATCCAAAATAGCGTATTTTTGGTCACTTTTTATATCATGAAAAGATGAATAAAAAGCGATCAAAAAGTACGATCAATGCAAAAATGGTACCGACAAAAACTTCAGATCACACCGCAAAAAATTAGCCCTCATAGCCCCCTGAACATGGAAAAATAAAAAAGTTATAGGGCTCAGAAAATGACAATTTTAAACGTATAAATTTTCCTGCATGTATTTATGATTTTTTTTCAGTAGTAATACAAAATCAAACCTATACAAGTAGGGTATAAATTTAACCGTATGGACCTAGAGAATAAAGAAAAGGTGTAATTTTTACCGAAAAGTGTACTACGTAGAAATGGAAGCCCCTAAAAGTTACAAAATGGCATTTTTTTTCAATTTTTTTGCACAATTATTTTTTTTACCATTTCGCTGTAGATTTTTGGGTAAAATGACCGATGTCATTACAAAGTAGAATTGGTGGCACAAAAAAATAAGCCACATATAGAATTTTATGTGAAAATTTTAAAGAGTTATGATTTTTTAAAGTTAAGGAGGAAAAATTGAAAATGAAAAAATGGAAAAAGCCCCGGTCCTTAAGTGGTTAATGTAAAATTTAATTTTTAGAAATAGCCCTCCTGTATCCCTTAGTAACCAGATGATCATCTTTTGCCAAGATCATAAGTTCAAGAAATTCAACCTGCTTGTAACCAAATGAGCTGATGAATCTCATGTTCATACAATTACTCTTGTTGAGATACTTCACAAAGTCATTAAAAGATGCCTCATCACTTTCCCAAATCACTAGCACATCATCCATGTACCTCATGAATGCCTTGATTTTGGCTACATATGGATTGGTCGAACTATAAATATATTTCTGCTCAAATGCTGATAGAAACAAATTAACATATGAGCAAGAAGTAGGAGTGCCCATAGCTGTTCCGGTTTTCTGCTCAAACCATTCCATCTTGAATTTAAAGGAGTACTCCAGTGCAACATAACTTATCCCCTATCCAAAGGATAGGGGATTAGTTATAGATCGCGGGGGGTCCGAGTGCTGGGGCCACCCGGGATCTCTTGGACGGGACCGCGACAGTCTGCAGGAAGTGCATTTTTGTCCCCAGCAGAAAGCCACGGCAGACACGCCCTCTCCATCTATCTCTATGGAGTACATGGAGGGGGCCTGTCGGCTGCCATGTCATGCAGGGACAGAACGCCCCCTTTACAGCATACTGCCGTGGCCCCGTCCAAGAGATATCAGCTTGCAAGAGGGCCATTTTCCTTTTTAGGTTTTCGAAGAAAGTGTCGGCCTGGGGCTCTGACATCCTTGTACGCAGCTCCGTTTTAGAACAAAACAGGTCCTCAGTGATCTTACTGTACTCGCTCCTGCTCTGCTCTAGTACTAGGTGTACAAGTGTCGAAGCATGTGCCACATGTGCAGCTGTCCAAGCCTTCATAAACTCTGGATTCTAACACCTCTAGGTGCTCTGCTGCTTTCCTCGTATGCTTGGAGAGAATTTATGATCCAAAATGCTCTAGCTTCTTTATCAGCTAAGGTGGACACCCTGTGCGTGTCACAGGATGAAAAAAACAGCACCACTGTTCTGTTTGCCTGGATCCAATATCGGATCTCCACTCATTCCTGCTGTCTCCATATCCATCCTAAAATTCACAGTAAATATGGCCCCTTCAGGTAACTTGTGCACTCAATCCCGTAATATAGAAAGCAAAAACAATACATACATGCGACAAAACGATCAATGGGAGGCACTACCAGATCCTCCTGCACAGAGTTGGACATGCTCAGGGATCAGCACTGAAGCGGGTGGAGATGCACAACAAGTGAACTTTGGAAGGGTCAGCTTGATGCTTTTTAATCCTTGTGATACTTTATGCTAGCACCCTACCATATGGTGCCAAGAATAAAGTGTACAAATAACCGTACCATACAACATCTATTTATGAGCTTCTTATAGTATGCTAAATATTGGACAAACAACATTTCTATAAAGTTGCTTACACAACATGACTATACAGTACTGCTCCAACCACTCAATAAAAATAAAAAAAGTATTGTACAGGATGGAAGTAGCAGTGCCATACAATACCACCAGAAAAGAACAGCTTTATACATAAAGAAACGTACTTCCGTGTCCTGTATCTGTGATTCAATGTAGCAGTTAACAAAGAGATCTTCACGTTCACGAGCTGCCAGGCTGGACATTCCTTCTGTGTTTTATGACATAAAGAACCCTAATAACAGAGGATGCCAGGCGTTAAAGGGGTACTCAGGTGGGAAAAAACTGGCGCCACAAAGTTAAACAGATTTTTAACAGATTACTTCTATTTAAAAATCTTAAAGGGGTTATTCACCATAAGGTGATTTTAGTACGTACCTGGCAGACAGTAATGGACATGCTTAGGAAGGATCTGCGCTTGTCTTGGGGCTAAATGGCTATGTTGTGAGATTACCATAACACTGTGGCTAGCTTTTTGTGAACCTCTTTGAGTTTTCTTCTTTTGCCTAAAAATCCCAGAATTCCATTTTCCTCCCTCCCACACATCAGCCACCCCACCCATTAAAACATAAATGAGCTGCATCCATTCAAAAGACCTGTGGTTTTCAATCAGGGTGCCTACAGCTATTGCGTCAGTTGTAGATTAATCTCTCTCCCACCAAGCGATCGCTCCACCCATTGAAGCAGACAGGCTCCCTGTCAGCAGCTGACTAGTGAGTCAGGTCTAGGCCACATTACAACCTGGGAAAAATCTGAGACAACAGTCATTTTGTATGCTGTTAAAACTAAATAGTGGGGTGAAAATCACATAAGAATTGTGAGAAAACTGTCACACACAGGTACAGACACTATATTATGAACTACACTGACTTTACAGCCCCTGTAGCATAGTCAAATAAAAAAAAAAAAAGTCCTGGAATACTCCTTTAATTCTTCCAGTACTTATCAGCTGCTGTGTGCTCCACATGAAGTTTATATTTTCAGTCTGACCCCAGTGCTCTCTGCTGACACCTCTGTCCATATAAGGAACTGCACAGAGCAGGGGTGGGGGGGTTGCTTTGGGGATTTGCTTGTACTCTGGACAGTTCCTGACACAGACAAAGGTGTCAGCAGAGAACCATGTGGTCAGACTGAAAAGAATTTCAGAAAGAAATGCAACTTCATGTGGAGCATACAGCAGCTGACAAGTACTGTAAGGATTACTATTTTTTAATAGAAATAATTTATAAATCTGTTTAACTGTCTGGCACCAGTTGATTTAAAAAAAAAGAATTCCACTGGAGTACCCCTTTAAAAGCTGATGTGTCTTATGTGCACATGTTGCATACCCCAAAAGCCTGCTAGTTGAGTTACATTTAAATTTTTGTGCCAAGGTGGCAGCTATTGGGGTAATGGCCTAAAGTTACTAGTTTTCCTGAGAATGTTATTGTCTCATATACAGTAGTTTTGAGACTGTTGTGACTCTTGTCAGTATAATGCAAATTATGAACTGTTTCCTGCCATATGAAATGTTAGTAAGAAAATAAAGAGATTTTTTATAACGTTGTTGTAGGATTAATGGCCTCACAGGTCACACATACCATGATATCTCTTTATTTATCCTATAGTGTCACAGTGTCATTGTTTGTAAATATCTTATGTTTGCTATGTTGCTACATTACATTTGTTGACAAATAGCATATCGGCAAGTTATCTTTTAATACACATTGCACAGGAAACCACCTGTGTCTCCCCCTCTTTTTTGTCTAGTTATCTTCCTTTATGCGGAGTTGTAGACAGCCAGACCCATCACCTCGCTAAGTAGCAGACCACTGCTGTTCCCTGCCTTACATGTTAGCTATAAACACAATATGCCAACCTTTGGGACCTTATTTAATATAAAGTAGATTTCCTGACCCCAGGTTGGCAATGCAAAGTGTCTGTCGGCTCATGGATCTTTTTATTATACTATCATTAAGCTTTCTATAAAATCGGAAAAGCCCTTTAGAAACTTCCTGAATATTTCATAGCTAGCAATTACATCCAGTAGCAATTGTTTTTCTGGTAAGTTACCAAGGGTACAAGAGACAATTACATGTAATGCACAGAGGACATGTTTTAAGGGGCCTCAATGCCCCCATAATAGCGGACACATTTAGTTAAAACATGCTTGCAAAAGTCAATAGTAAAAGCCAATATAGGAAAAAGTATTATATCTTATTAGAGAAAAAATGCCTCTTTTTTCTCCTTAATCAGGCTCCTTTTCTGACCCTTCCTAAACGTATACTCCACTATGAAAATACTGCTCAAGTATCAGCTCTCTAAGGGATCAGTTAATGCTGCCCATAAAATTCCTTACAGAATGTATGAGAGAGAAGAGGAGTGACTGGAAAGTGACAGAAGCAGCTAGAAATTACAGGAAATGATATTAAGTGTTATATCTTATCCCAGTGCTGAATTTGCAGATAACACTACTCAGTACTGCTCTGCAACATCATCCATTCTACTACTGCTTCTTTGGTGGAGCTATTGAGATATAGGGGAGCAGTATCCCCTGTTCTGTGTGTTTGGTGCATGGGAGACACCATAGAAATGAGTCCCCGTCCATTAGCTCAGGTACAATGGAAAATTAGAGATGTTGTCAGCAAATCAGTTATCTTGGAAAAATGCCATATATACGAGTCACATAATGTCCAAAAGTAGCGCTCCTCTTTATGTACACACAGGAGAACATATTCTAAAAAGTTACCTAAATGACAGGTAGACAGTTTAACTTCTTTGGGACAATGGGTGGAAATGTACGCTGGATCCTTAAGTTAAGTTCCGTTGGGGGGGGGGGGATGGGATTGATGCGATGGCTAAGGCTTCCCTGTGACCTTGACAACATGGACCCCATTCTCCCTTTACAATGGAGGGGTGGGTTATGCATGCATGCTAGCACTCCATTCATTCTCTTTGGCAGCTGCAGAGACAGCCAAACACTGTACTTGGCTATGTTCGGCAGCTTCGATAGAGAATTAATGGAACTGGTACGTGAATTCAGAATGCAGCTGTTAAAACCCCAGCGATCAGATAGTTATCTTCTATCCTGTGCATGGAGGATACATTTGCCAGTTGGGAAATCCCCTTTAAACGAGCACTTTCATTAAAACTATTTTTATTGCTATTGCACTCCTTATGATAAATAAAAAAATCTTTCTAATGTACTTTGTTTAAAAAAATGAAGTTTTCTATGTTTAAAAAGCTGCCACTAGGTATCTCCCAACTTGTCCAGAGCACATTTCCCCCCTATCTCTTGCACAGACTTTGGACTCCTGCTGGCCTGGCAGAAGTCCAAAATCAAGAAATTTAGTCTGGAGTGCTGAGGGGGCTGTATGCAGCCTTAGCCAATCATAGGTCATCTCACACTGAACTGTTCTCAGCTGTGTGTAGCAGAGTGAGGGAGGAAGTTCTCCCCTGTAAGGTTTCAGATGATGTCACAGCTGCTGGGTAACGCCACTTCCCAGTCTGTGAATCTGACGAGACGGTGCAGAAAAAACAGAGCAATATCAAGGAAGAAAACTAAAAAAATAATAAAAATAAAGGCAGAGAGTGGTTTATCATGATGGGGGCAGTGAACTGAGAGAATTATAAAATTTAACAAGATCATGACAGGTACTCTTTAAGGAATATAAGACAAGTGATTTAATTAAGATTCTCCATAAAAAGAACCAGCAATAAAAGATTAAATAGAAACATATTTCTATTCCCAGCTCACACTACTCTAAGATATCTTCCAAACTGATGCTGCTTATTGAGAATGCTTTTTTTTAGACATTTTTCCATGTGTGTGTGTGCAGTGAGTTGGAGACATCATAGCAGCGAGTCTTTGCTCACTAGCTTGGGGACAACTAAAAGTAAAACGTAACCAGAGTGGAAAACTAGTTAATAATGCTGTATACAAATAGCATAAGTATCATCATTTCACAGGCAACCCTAATGTTACTATAATGTTCCATTTAACTACTGGAGAACTGAACACTTGTTTCCAGGTTGCTTCACAGATTATATCTTATTGCTGGTGGTTCAAGCAGCAGGACAACCTATAAGCAATACATTTTGGGGAGATCCACCTAAACATAGTGTTACCTAGACCAGATAACACTTTTAAGTAAAAATGTAAACGTGTGTATATTGCAAAACTCACTTTCCCCATGTTGTTGTGCATGTCTGTTGAGCGCTCGTATTTTAGCTGTTGCTGTCATCATAACTCAGTATCTCCATAACCACATTCTTTGTTCAATGAAAAGACCAGTAAGGTGACTGATGCTGATACAGTTGAGGAAACCGTAAATGGAATTACATTTCATCTTCCGTAAAAAGGACTGTCACCGGGCTGACACTGATCTATATGAACAATGCAGAGAAAGAGAAATTGCTCTCAATATTATCGCTTTCCTAAAATGTTTTAAGCATTGGCGCATTTACTATAAAACAATTCATTTTGGTCACTTGCTGGAAATGTTAAACTTTAATTTTGATTCAAAAGGGGAAACATTGTAGTAATATTTATGATTGCGTATATGTAATGTAATGTATCAATAACTGTAATTTAGCAATTCTTTTATCAATAGTGGATTGAGTTGCCCTAAATTGAACTAGGGACTGAGCTTGAAGGGGTCCTCCACCCTAGACATTTTATCCCCTATCCAAAGGATAGGGAATAAGATGTCTGATCATGGGGGTCCCGCTGCTGGGACCTCCGCAATCTCAGCTGCAGCACCTCAGACATCCGGTGCACAGAGCGAACTTCGATCCATGCCGGATGGCTGGCGATGCGGGGCGAAGGCTCATGACGTCATGGTCGCTCACGAGGTCACGGCCACGCCCCCTCAATGTAAGTCTATGGAAGGGGGCGTAATGGCTGTCACGACCCCTCCCATAGACTCACATTGAGGGGGCAAGGCCGTGACGTCGTGAACGGGGCGTGGCTGCAACATCACAAGCCTCCGGTGCTGTACCCAATGCTCTAAGCGAACGCCAGGTGCAGCAGGAAGATTGCGGTAGCGGGACCCCCACAATCAGACATCTTATCCCCTATCCTTTGGATAGGGGATAACATGTCTAGGGGCAGAGTACCCCTTTAATTTCTGGTTGGCCAAAAATACTCCTCTCAACACAGTTTGAGGGGCTGTTCACCGCTTGGTCCTGTAGGAGATGTATGGACTTTGTCATTGCCTTTTTGCTCCATTTATTAATCCAGATGTTTGCAAAAAATATAAATTTTTTGTCTCAATAAACACAGGACCTTTTAGCCCTTCCTAAAGTGGTTTTCTCAAAAACCTATTTAGCAAAGTAAAGTGCCTGGCTATCTTCATAAGGTCCACAAACACAGGCGTAACTTTGGGTCAAGTAGATGCTGGCAGCTTCTTAAATAAGGACACTTATCTGTTCAAGGCATTTGCCCATGTTGTGCTTGTAGGAGTAGAGCTGGGGAGCTGCTGAGACAAAAACAGTATGAAAATGCAAAGACTACATGACTTCCTGTCAGGGGTGAATCAGGCAAAAGTATGATGTGGCCAGTACAATTTGTGGCAAAGTTATATAAATAAGTTATATGTCTTGGTGCAGTTAATTTCCAACCATTTACTGAGTATCCATACTAGACCAGGAAGTGTAGATAACTGGGGTACCAGTGAGGCATCAGAAGTGCCTCTTATAACTGTATATTTACACATACAGTATCCTGTGCATATTTAATGTGCAGGACTTGAAGCTGAAGATTTGAGTCATTTAGTTTACATTGAAATATGCAGCATAAAATCTAAGGCTTCAAATATATTTGAATTCTTATTTGATGCGCAGGATACCATACATGTGAATAGACTCTTAGGATACGTTCGCACATACAGCATCTGCTGCATATTTTTGCTGCATATTTTCTGCAGGTGATTTTTCTACCCATTGAAGTTAAAGAGGTACTCCGGTGGGGGCCTCGCCATCGAGTTTTTTCAGTTTAACGAGAGACACCCATCAGGGGTACCCTATGTCCCCATTGCTTTTTGCAATTTACATTGAACAATTGGGGGAAGTCTAGTATATTGCCCATTGATTTCCATTTGGATCCCAGGGAGGTACCTATGGAGGTTATACAAAGGAACGGTGACTTTATGTACTTGGGCATCAAAATATCAGTCAACTTGGCAGATTATAAGAAATTGAATTTAAATCCTCTGATGGTTAGGGTACGGAAGAAGGTAGACCTATGGGACAAACTTCCACTTTCAATGGCAGACAGAGCAGCTCTGATAAAGATGGCCCTCCTCCCTCAAATTCTGTATATATTGAATGCTGCTCCAATCTGGATTTCTACAGTATGGTTCGACAGTTGAGTTGTTACTTAACAGGTTCCTATGGGGCCGGAACAGGATCAGACTGAAGTACAGTGTACTTTGCTCTCCATCTGGGGAAGGAGGAATGGCGCTACCATGTTTCCAACATTATTATCTAGCAAGAATTTTAGATGGGATTAAAACGGAGTCAGTTCGTATCTGGGGAAAAAATTGGTTAACAGTGCTAGGGGGATGAACTGTAATTACAGCCTTCGGGAACTGGTGGGTTCTAAGGCCTTAGACCAACAATTCACTTATGCTGACATGTACACAAATGGGTGGTACCTACTAAAAAAGAAGGTAGGCATTAATGGGGGTTTGGGCTTTACACCCATCTGGTTTAATACTAGGTTTGAAGAATTTTTGACCATTCCGGATCCCCTTTTTTGGGTGACTAGGGGTATTAACACATTAAATGACATAATAGAGAATGATAGGTTAAAATCTTTCGAACAATTTAAAGGGGATTTTCACTGCACTGATTTCGATGTTTTAGATACAGTCAATTACACAGTGCTTATATGGCCCCATAAAATATTTATATATATATTTTTAAAAATCAACTGGTGCCAGAAAGTTTAACCAAGTTGTAAATTACTTCTATTTAAAATCTTAACCCTTTCAGTACTTATCAGCTGCTGTATGCTCCACAGGAAGTTCTTTTATTTTTTAAATTTATTTTCTGTCTGACCACAGTGCTCTCTGATGACACTTCTGTCCATGTCAGGAACTGTCCAGAGCAGGATAGGTTTGCTATGGGGATTTTCTCCTACTCTGAACAGTCCCTGACATGGACAGAGGTCTCATCAGAGAGCACTGTGGTCAGACAGAAAATAAATTTAAATAGAAAAGAACTTCCTCTGTAGTATACAGCAGCTGAAAAGTACTGGAAGACCTAATCCCTGGCTGTATTTCCTTGCCTCACAGATACATCAGATTAGACGGTGGGCGAAGATATCTCTCCTGGGTCCTACGAGTCGGTTGTTTATGGCCAGATATGGAGGGAGGGTGCCATTGCATATTCTGGAGATTGGAGCCTTGACCAGACCTCCGGATTCCTCTCCCACTACCCAACTCCTTTGCAAGCTTTGGGGCCACGCACGTAAATTACTGGGTCTTACAAGTTTCATATCGTGTACACCGCTGTGGCGTAACCCGGGCTTGCCAGTTTTCTACTCTTTTGGGGATGCTGGTAATTGGGAAAGGAAGGGACTGTGTGAAGTGGGGCAGTTGGCTGTACAGGGGGTAGTCTGATCTTTTGAGGAATTGCTTGTGTATATTCCTGCTCCTGCAGAGGGAAGTGATGGATTGTTTGTATGTACGGGGGGTGGGGGGTTTATTGTTGGGGAAATGTTGGTGTATGTTTAAAAGTGGTTAAACTATTAATAAAAATATCTGATTTAAAAAAAAAAATAAAAAAAAAATAAAAGTACTGGAAGGATTAAGATTTTTAAATAGAACTAATTTACAAATCTAAAAAAGTAGAAGTAGAAAAATGGGTGGGCACTGCTAGAGAACCACTATGCAAGTGTGACAATCAATGTGTTCGAGTGTATGGCTGGTATATGGTGCTGGACAATAAAAGAGACAGTCTTTCATGTGCAGTAGAATGAAGATAGAAATATGTCCGCACTCACCATGCCATTTCAAGTGGTTCGCTTTATTGGATTCTTCAAATTGCCATTAGAAAGCATACGACAAAAACACCCGAGTGCAGGGAGGGGGAGCTGCTCCGGGCAAGGAGACTAGGAGCGGCTGTCAGGAACAGCCGCTCCTAGTCTCCTTGCCCGGAGCAGCTCCCCCTCCCTGCACTCGGGTGTTTTTGTCATATGTTTTCTAATGGAAATTTGAAGAATCCAATAAAGTGAACCACTTGAAATGGCATGGTGAGTGCAGACATATTTCTATCTTCATTCTACTGCTAATTTACAAATCTGTTTAACTTTCTAGCAACAGTTGATTAGAAAAAAACTGTTTTCCATGGGAGTACCCCTTCAATGGGTAGCAAAATTAGCTGCACAAAATATTCAGCAAAAATATGCAGCAGATCCTGTATGTGTGAATGTACCCTTAAAGGGTATGTGTCAGATAGTTAATTTTCTGTTTGAGAGCTGAGAACTTTGTGTTCTTCCATATAAGCAATACATGAGCTTAGCTCACAAGCTAAGTCCACAAAGCTAAAAGTTTACCTGCAAAAACGCTTTTAACCCCTTCCTGGAGCTGTGGTATGAAATCATCCGACACATTCCCTTACATGATTGTCCATTCTGCCAATACAAGGTTGTGGGAGTGAAAATCCACTATGGCTTTGAGAAGTAGTTAATGTAAAGGAATCATATCATCCAGTGAAAGGTATGAGATATAAAATTGGAATAAAATGTTTATAGATGAACACAGATGCTGCAGTACAAGGGAAAGATAAATGTTCCTCGTCTGTCCAATAGGATGATTTATCTTCAGTAAACATTGCTGGACTGACAAGGGATCGATGGTTCAGTGGAACATTATGATAGAATTACTCCTGATTTCATGTATAAAACTATTGTAATGACTCAAGTGGCTTCATTGAAGAGCAATTCTCTGCTTGTTATTACTCATGCGTTCACACACCAAGGTTTGGGCTCAGGGCATATGGGTGAACTGCATACCGAATCTGGAAGTCCTCTTAAAAGTAAAAGAAAAAATTGTACATTGCATAAAAGGTTATATACGTATTTTATCTAAATCATAGTTTTTCTTACACACGGACGTTATTGTTGCTTTTTGGTGTCTACAATATCTGTAAATAGATTTAAAAAATAATCTACACCTACACCTACACCTTGTGCTAAAACTAAAAAAAAATCAAGTTTTTCAGCATCTTTCTAAAATAAGGACCTAATATGAAAATAGAAATCAAAAAAGAAATGAAGAGGCCACAAGTGAAGCGGGTGCTCTTCTCTTCCTGATGCTCTTTAATGCACGTCCTGTAGGGAGGCCGGGAGTAGGAATATGATATCATAAGATGCAGAACATTTTTCATCATATTTTTCTGGATAGAAGAACAAAAACAAGCAAATGGGTTCCATTTGTTTTTTTCTGGATTAATTGTCACCTTGTAAAATCTGACATGATAGAGCAACACTATATTATGCATATTTATACCATCAGTGTAAAAACTGCATAGGGATAGTGAGGAGGATAGCAATGCCAGCTGGCTACTTTCTGAAATATTGTACCTCTGTATATAGCTCTGCAGTCAGGCAGAGGGGGAGGGGCTGCAGGCTGCACAATGTCCTGGCTGGGAGAAGTGGGGACCCCACACAAGATGTCCCCTCCTGGAGCTTTTCAGCCCTGAATAAAAGGTAAGCGTGCTTCTATGTGTATATTCAATTGGTGCCATTTTTGTTCCCAGGAGTAGGCAGAAGAAGAGTGCTACCTCTCGCCCTCAAGGTAATCACACACAGACAGGCTGCAGCAGTTTTTTAGGGGACTGAGGGGCTAACTGTATTTAGAGGAGTGCCTATGGCAAGCACAAAGGTGAACAGGAGACCTCCGCCTGCCATCTGAGCTAATTGGAATACCTGCAGTAGCACTGTGGATGGCGATGAGTGCCTTGAATCCATCAGCACCTGTCATTTTAGCTTTTAGATGCCATGATCAGCATTGATCACGGCATATAAAGAATTAATGGCAGACATCAACGTAATTGCTAGTCTCCCCCATTAACAGTGAATCCCGGGTGCTGATAGCAGATGTCACTCAAAAAAAGCCCATCACAAGCTTCAGCACAAGGCCCATGATGCTCTTCAACCAGCCCTGAACAAGGATACAGTTCAAATGTTGTGAAATTGTTAATAGATTCATTTAAAACTCTCAATGTCAACTGAATAGCAGTCATTAGGTTTATTATTTGTGGTAGCGGGGTGTGATGAGGGCAGATGTTGTTACCCTAGGGGCAGATGGGATTAACCCCTTGTATTCATGACGCCAGGGGGTGGTTTCACCTAAAACCACCCGAAGGTATACTGCTGGATCCTGGGCTAGGCACAGGGGCAATAAAGACTCTGATGTCAAGTTACGGACAACGGTAGCTTTACTGAGGGTAGACAGCTGGTAAAGTCTATACAGTTCAGCCAAGGCCCAAGGAGGTGACCAATGATGCAGAGACCTTAAGGGCTTGCTGGGACTTGTAGTATGACTGGTCAATTGAATGCAAACCATGCAGACTTGACAGATGACAGGGACTGACTTGACTTGACTCATAAAGCTGTGACTTTGGCTTACTTGAATTGATGGTGGCTGCAGGACTTGACTTTGAGGTCTCCAACACTATGGACACACACACGAGGCACGACTGCACCGGACCTCAGCAAGAAGCAAGAGCTAAGCTCCAAGAGAGAGAAGCTCCACCCAGGGCTTATATGGGGAAGACTAGCAGGGAGCCCATAGGTCACTCTTGGGATCACCTGGTCACTGGTACCTCCTGGGTAACAATCACATGACATATCACACGGTATAACTCTCAAAGCAACATTACATTTTATAACATTTTACATGGTAAAACATATTTACAATGGGGAAACAAGTGCAGTGTCCTTGGGGACACTGAAGGAGGCTGCTTGACTGGACAGCAAGAGCACAGGGTAACATTTCCCGTACTGGGCCACCCCATATTCGTCAGAAACTTTGCTATAGTATTAAAAAAAGAAAAAACACCTCCTTCATTAGTCCGACAGCAAAATTTATGGCTGTGTATCTGTTCATTTTCTACAAAGTTTTATTTTTATCTGATACGTGAAAAAAGGGGAACAAAATTGTGGGCAAGGGTTGTGCATAAAAAAGTATAGTAACCTTAAAGGGGTTATCCACCATAAGGTTATTTTAGTACGTACCTGGCAGACAGTAATGGACATGCTTTGGAAGGATCTGCACTTGTTTTGGGGCTAAATGGCTATATCAGGAGATTACCATAACACTGTGGCTAGTTTTTTGTGAACTTGTATTTCCTGTTTTTTCTTTTTTTGACTACAAATCCCACAATTCCATTTTCCTCCCTCCCACACATTAGCCACCCCACCCATTGAAACATAAATGAGCTGCATCCATTCAAAAGACCTGTGGTTTTCAATCAGGGTGCCTACAGTTGTTATATTAGTTGCAGATTGATCTCTCTCCCACCAAGCGATCGATCCACCCATTGAAGCAGACAGGCTCCCTGTCATCAGCTGACTAGTGAGTCAGGTATTGGCCGCATTGCAACCTGGGAAAAATCCGAGACAACAGTCATTTTGTATGCTGTTAAAAATAAATATTGGGGTGAAAATCACAGAAGAATTGTGAGAAAACCGTCATACATAGGTACAGACACTATATTATGAACTACACTCTCTTTACAGCCTCTGTAGCATAGTCAATTAAAAAAAATTCCTGGAATACCCCTTTAAAAATGTAAATGAAAAGCAAAATAATAGAAGCAATAATGGGACCTAAATTGCTGTAAGAAAAGAGAATCACAGTCATTATAAAATCAGTAGGACTTCAGGAACATTCAGGAGCAAGGTTTGTGTACACATAGCAATAATACTGATACATCCTATATTTTTGGCATAACTGTAGTAATACAGTTGTACTCACAACTAGAGATGAGCGAACTTTTCAAAAATTCGATTCGGCCGATTTGCCAAATTTTCCGGAAAAGTTAGTTTCGATCCGAATTTTTCGCGGCAAATCTATATTAAAAAAGGCTATTTCTAGCCTGCATACAGCCTCTATAGGGGTATTGAACACTTTGCTGTGTTCTAAAACGCATATGGAGTGTGCTGGGTTAGTAAAATAATATTGTTATTCAGAATAACATGCAGATTACCGGCATCCCTTTTAGAATCACTGCCGCACAGCAGCACAATGACAGAGCCTGGTGGTGGCATCAGTGTCAGGAGATCATATAGTGATTGAATGACAGCGTGGAGGTGTTGGCAGAGTGAGGAGACCATTTAGTGGCTGAATGGCACAGCGTTGAGGTGTTGGCAGCATGAGGACACCATATAGTGGCTGAATGACACAGCTTGGATGAGGCTGAAGCATGAGGACACCATATAGTTACTGAATGACACAGAATGGAGGTGTTGGCAGCATGAGGAAACCATATAGTGGCTGAATGGCACAGTGAGGAGGTGTTGGCAGCATGAGGACACCATATAGTGGGTGAATGGCATAGCGTGGAGGTTTTGGCAGCATGAGGACACATATAGTGGCAGAATGACACAGCGTGGAGGTGTTGTCAGCATGAGGACACCATATAGTGGCTGAATGGCTCAGTGTGGAGGTGTTGGCAGCATGAGGACACCATATAGTGGCTGAATGACACAGCTTGGATGAGGCTGAAGCATGAGGACACCATATAGTGGCTGAATGACACAGAATGGAGGTGTTGGCAGCATGAGGACACCATATAGTGGCTGAATGGCACAGCTTGGAGGTGTTGGCAGCATGAGGACACCATATAGTGGCAGTGAAATTTTTCACTAAGATTTCTCATAGGTAGCACCCGCTATCCAAAATTTTGAAATTCACAGACCCAGGCCCCACCTCTGCGGCATCAGCAACCCATATATTGCCTGAAGGACACAGCCTGGAGTTGGCTGATGCACCAGTACACACCAGAGCTTCACAATCCCCCCCCCCCCCCCCCAAAAAAAAAACAAGACATTGAGAAATTTTTCACAAAGATTTCTCATAGGTAGCACCCGCTATCCAAAATTTTGAAGTTCACAGACCCAGGTCCCACCTCTGCGGCATCAGTAACCCATATATTGCCTGAAGGACACAGCCTGGAGTTGGCTGATGCACCAGTACACACCAGGGCTTCACAATCCCCCCCAAAAAACAAGACATTGTGAAATTTTTCACAAAGATTTCTCATAGGTAGCACCCGCTATCCAAAATTTTGAAGTTCACAGACCCAGGTCCCACCTCTGCGGCATCAGTAACCCATATATTGCCTGAAGGACACAGCCTGGAGTTGGCTTATGCACCAGTACACACCATGGCTTCACAATCCCCCCTCCAAAAAGAACACAATGAGAAATTTTTGTCCAAGATTTCTCATTGGTAGCACCCGCTAACCAAAAATTTGAAATTTCCAGAACCAGGCCCCACCCCTGCGGCATCAGTAACCCATATATTGCCTGAATGACACAGCCTGGAGTTGGCTGATGCAAGAGTACACACCAGGGATTCACAATCCCCACCAAAAAACAACACAATTAGAAATTTATGACCAAGATTTCTCATAGGTAGCACCCGTCATCCAAAAAAATTGAAATTCACAGACCCAGGCCCCACCACAGCGGCAACAGTAACCCATATATTGGCTCAAGGACACAGCCTGGAGTTGGCTGATGCACCAGGACACACCAGGGCTTCACAATCCCCCCCAAAAAACAAGACATTGAGAAATGTTTCACAAAGATTTCTCATAGGTTGCACCCGCTATCCCAAATTTTGAAATTCACAGACCCAGTCTCCACCGCTGCGGCATCAGTAACCCATATATTGCATGAAGGACACATGAAGATTTTAAAATTTTTTGTGATAAAAACAATCTCAAATGAACGAGTTGATGAGGCCCCAAAATTAAGGACGGTGGACCACCAAAAATCATAATTTTCACCAAAAAGGATGAAGAAGCAGAATTAATCCCTCCTTGTATTTTTTTAGTAAATAAATTTTACGTAATAAATCACACGCAACAAGCGTTCCGTTGTGTAATGGTTATCCTTCTGGAAATTTCAAATTTATTACCCTGTTTCCGCAATAGCATAGGCCATATTCGAATTCGCGATATTTTGTGAATATATGGACGAATATTCGTAATATTTGCATTTTATTTTCGCATATGCGAAACATTTGTGCATGCGAAAATTATCATATGCGAAAATTAACATAAACAAAAATTAACATAAGCGAAAATTCGCATATGCACAAATTAGCATATGCAAATTTTCGCACGTGCGAAAATTCGCACGCCAGTCTCAAACAGTAGTATTAGAGCCTTCTTTACACCACACAAGCTGGAAGCAGAGAGGGGTGATCACTGTCATGTGTACTGTGAAAAAAAAAATATTCGTAATTACGAATATATAGCGCTGTATTCGCGAATATTCGCGAATTCGCGAATATGCGATATTCGTGAATAAAATTTGCATTGCGAATATTCGCGAGCAACACTATTCCGCAAATGTAGGACATCCTCGGAAGATAAAACTTACTATACCATACCAGGACAAACTGGCTTTCAATGGCATCTTGCACGTTAACCTTTATTCTGAAACGTGCATCCCTGCAAAAAAGTTTCCAGAGAACGTTTGATGCCCGTCAGAAGATTAGCGTGACAGATGCCCGTCTGAAGCTAGGCATGAAGGATGCCCACGAGAAAATGGTCGCCAAAGATGCACGTTTCAGAATAAAGGGTAAAGTGCAAGATGCCCGAGAGATATCGAATTCTAAAAAGCAACAGGTGGGTTTTGCAGTGAAACTGCCAAAATTGATGGACGCCCGGGAAAATATCAGCCTAAAGAGGAGCGCTCCAGCCATCACTATGAACTCCGCCATGGCTCAATGGTCCCCATCCATAAACATTACCAAGACCATCCAGATTTCACAGCAGAAAACCATTATCCCAGGTCTTAGTAACAGCGTTAAGGGAATGCAAATAAATGTTGTCAACCATCAACTGAATGGCACAGCGGGGAGGTGTTGGCAGCATGAGGACACCATATAGTGGCTGAATGGCACAGCGTGGAGGTGTTGGCAGCATGAGGACACCATATAGTGGCTGAATGGCACAGCGTGAAGTTGGCTGATGCACATGTACACTACACACCAGGGCTTCACAATCCCCCCAAAAAACAACACAAAATGAGAAATGTTTGACAAAGATTTCTCATAGGTAGCACCAAAATTTTAAATTCCCAGACCCAGGCCCCACCTCTGTGGTATCAGGAACCCATATATTGCCTGAAGGACCCAGCCTGGAGTTGGCTGATACACCAGTACACACAGGGCTTCACAATCCGCCCCAAAATCAACAAAATTGTATACATTTTTTTTTAAATGTATACCTTTGTGTAAGAACAAGTGCATATCCAAAATTTCAGAAGACTCTATAATGCAGGACGGTGGAGCACCCAAAGACTTAATAATAAACCACACAATGTTTGAAATAATTTTAAAAAATTATTACATATGTGTGTAAGCGCATCTGTCTCCAAAAGATCAGATCACCAAAGGATTTTTTTGCCAAAAATGATTAAGCAGAGTTAATCCCTCTCCGGATTTTTTTTTTTTCATAAAAAAATCACACGCAACAAGTGTTCCGTTGTGTAAAGGTTCCGGTTGCGTTGTGTAACTGCAAATTTCAATTTTATTACTGATAAAATTATCAGTAAATTTAACAATAACACTACCCAAGAGTGTTTAATTACCCCATATATTGCACCAGGAACAGTCAGGAGTAGGCCTCAGCAGTACCCAAGAGGCTTTAATAACCCCTTACCTTGCCCGATCAATTGCGAGATCGAGCAATAACAGGTGTGTTATGGCCTCAGATGTCCTGGGCTGCACTAGTGCTCCACTGAACAGATTAGCGTGTCTCTATCTTTCAAGGACAGGTGCGTGTTACGCGCTGAAACCAGTTCATGATAGGGATCTGGGATTGCAATTATTTACCCTTAAAACGAGGAATTACCAGTAAGTGAGGGTCATAAGCTCGCGTTTATTAAGTCCCTGCCCTTTGTACACACCGCCCGTCGCTACAACCGATTGGATTGGTTAGTGAGGTCCTCTGATCGGCCCAGGCGGGGTAAGAGAAGGCCCTGGCAGAGCGCCGAGAATTTATCGATCATTGTTGAAATTTGCATTAAGCATGTATTTAGCTACTGCTAAACATCCAAAAATGTAAGGCCCAAGGCCAGAGGCACCAGGGAGGCAAGTAGTTTGTGAAAGACACAGAATGAGTCTGGAGCAGTCATTCGCAGTACCCAAGAGGGTTTCATAACCATTTAAATTTAAAGATCAATGTTTACATTTGCATTAAGCATGTATTTAGCTAATGCTAAACTTCAAAAAATTATAGGCCCAAGGCCTGAGGCACCAGTGAGGCAAGTAGTTTGTGTAAGACACAGAATTAGTCTGGAGCAGTCATTCGCAGTACCCAAGAGCGTTTCATAACCCCTTACATTTAAAGATCAATGTTTACATTTGCATTAAGCACGTATTTAGCTACTGTTAAACATCCAAAAATGTAAAGCTGAAGGCCAGAGGCACCAGGGAGGCAACATGTTTGTGAAAAACACAGAATGAGTCTGTAGCAGTCATTCGCAGTACCCAAGAGGGTTTCATAACCCCTTACATTTAAAGATCAATGTTTGCATTTGCATTAAGCATGTATTTAGCTACTGCTAAACTTAAAAAAAATACAGGCCCAAGGCCAGAAGCATCAGTTTCCCCCATATTAGGAGCATAGTTGTCCCCCAGATTAGGAGCATAGATGTCCCCCAGATTAGGAAGCATAGATGTCCCCCAGATTAGGAGCATAGATGTCCCCCAGATTAGGCAGCATAGATGTCCCCCAAATTAGGAGCATAATTGTCCCCCAGATTAGGCAGCATAGATGTCCCCCAGATTAGGAGCATAATTGTCCCCAAGGATAGGCAGCATAGATGTCCCCCAGATTAGGCAGTATAGATGTCCCCCAGATTAGGAGCATAGTTGTCCCCCATATTAAGAGCATAGTTGTCCCCCAGATTAGGAGCATAGTTGTCCCCCAGATTAGGCAGCATAGTTGTCCCCCAGTCAGCGCGGGTCGGTCAGAGCCAATCAAAGGGCCGTATGTGGCAAGTGGGCCGTACAATGCCCAGGTCTGCCCCAGAGGGTTTCATGACCAACCATAATAGAGAAAATGTTGTTGTAGGAGCATGGTCAATCTACTCAGACCCATCTGTCATTGGTGGCTGGAAATCCTGGCTGATCCATCCCTGATTCATCTTGAAAAACGTCAGTCTCTCCACATTTTTAGTGGATAGACAAGTTCGCCTTGGGGTGACCATGGCCCCGGCCACACTAAACACCCGCTCTGATGGCAAACTGCTGGCCGGCAGGACAGCTTTTCCAGGGCAAACTCTGCTAGTTGTGGCCATAAATCAAGTTTGGCTGCCCAGAAGTCCTGCGGATCTTCAATGGTTGTTGGCATGGCCATGTCAAGGTATGCCACCACCTGCTGGTTCAGGTCCTGCTCCATGTCTACCTGCTGCTGATGAGTTGCTTCACTATGCGGGTGAAAAAAGCTACTCATCAGCGTTAAGGGAATGCAAATAAATGTTGTCAACCATCAACTGAATGGCACAGCGGGGAGGTGTTGGCAGCATGAGGACACCATATAGTGGCTGAATGGCACAGCGTGGAGGTGTTGGCAGCATGAGGACACCATATAGTGGCTGAATGGCACAGCGTGAAGTTGGCTGATGCACAAGTACACTACACACCAGGGCTTCACAATCCCCCCAAAAAACAACACAAAATGAGGAATGTTTGACAAAGATTTCTCATAGGTAGCACCAAAATTTTAAATTCCCAGACCCAGGCCCCACCTCTGTGGTATCAGGAACCCATATATTGCCTGAAGGACCCAGCCTGGAGTTGGCTGATACACCAGTACACACAGGGCTTCACAATCCGCCCCAAAATCAACAAAATTGTATACATTTTTTTTTAAATGTATACCTTTGTGTAAGAACAAGTGCATATCCAAAATTTCAGAAGACTCTATAATGCAGAACGGTGGACCACCCAAAGACTTAATAATAAACCACACAATGTTTGAAATAATTTTTAAAAAATTATTACATATGTGTGTAAGCGCATCTGTCTCCAAAAGATCAGATCACCAAAGGATTTTTTTGCCAAAAATGATTAAGCAGAGTTAATCCCTCTCCTGATTTTTTTTTTCCATAAAAAAATCACACGCAACAAGTGTTCCGTTGTGTAAAGGTTCCGGTTGCGTTGTGTAACTGCAAATTTCAATTTTATTACTGATAAAATTATCAGTAAATTTAACAATAACACTACCCAAGAGTGTTTAATTACCCCATATATTGCACCAGGAACAGTCAGGAGTAGGCCTCAGCAGTACCCAAGAGGCTTTAATAACCCCTTACCTTGCTCGATCAATTGCGAGATCGAGCAATAACAGGTGTGTTATGGCCTCAGATGTCCTGGGCTGCACTAGTGCTCCACTGAACAGATTAGCGTGTCTCTATCTTTCAAGGACAGGTGCGTGTTACGCGCTGAAACCAGTTCATGATAGGGATCTGGGATTGCAATTATTTACCCTTAAAACGAGGAATTACCAGTAAGTGAGGGTCATAAGCTCGCGTTTATTAAGTCCCTGCCCTTTGTACACACCGCCCGTCGCTACAACCGATTGGATTGGTTAGTGAGGTCCTCTGATCGGCCCAGGCGGGGTAAGAGAAGGCCCTGGCAGAGCGCCGAGAATTTATCGATCATTGTTGAAATTTGCATTAAGCATGTATTTAGCTACTGCTAAACATCCAAAAATGTAAGGCCCAAGGCCAGAGGCACCAGGGAGGCAAGTAGTTTGTGAAAGACACAGAATGAGTCTGGAGCAGTCATTCGCAGTACCCAAGAGGGTTTCATAACCATTTAAATTTAAAGATCAATGTTTACATTTGCATTAAGCATGTATTTAGCTAATGCTAAACTTCAAAAAATTATAGGCCCAAGGCCTGAGGCACCAGTGAGGCAAGTAGTTTGTGTAAGACACAGAATTAGTCTGGAGCAGTCATTCGCAGTACCCAAGAGCGTTTCATAACCCCTTACATTTAAAGATCAATGTTTACATTTGCATTAAGCATGTATTTAGCTACTGTTAAACATCCAAAAATGTAAAGCTGAAGGCCAGAGGCACCAGGGAGGCAACATGTTTGTGAAAAACACAGAATGAGTCTGTAGCAGTCATTCGCAGTACCCAAGAGGGTTTCATAACCCCTTACATTTAAAGATCAATGTTTGCATTTGCATTAAGCATGTATTTAGCTACTGCTAAACTTAAAAAAAATACAGGCCCAAGGCCAGAAGCATCAGTTTCCCCCATATTAGGAGCATAGTTGTCCCCCAGATTAGGAGCATAGATGTCCCCCAGATTAGGAAGCATAGATGTCCCCCAGATTAGGAGCATAGATGTCCCCCAGATTAGGCAGCATAGATGTCCCCCAAATTAGGAGCATAATTGTCCCCCAGATTAGGCAGCATAGATGTCCCCCAGATTAGGAGCATAATTGTCCCCAAGGATAGGCAGCATAGATGTCCCCCAGATTAGGCAGTATAGATGTCCCCCAGATTAGGAGCATAGTTGTCCCCCATATTAAGAGCATAGTTGTCCCCCAGATTAGGAGCATAGTTGTCCCCCAGATTAGGCAGCATAGTTGTCCCCCAGTCAGCGCGGGTCGGTCAGAGCCAATCAAAGGGCCGTATGTGGCAAGTGGGCCGTACAATGCCCAGGTCTGCCCCAGAGGGTTTCATGACCAACCATAATAGAGAAAATGTTGTTGTAGGAGCATGGTCAATCTACTCAGACCCATCTGTCATTGGTGGCTGGAAATCCTGGCTGATCCATCCCTGATTCATCTTGAAAAACGTCAGTCTCTCCACATTTTTAGTGGATAGACAAGTTCGCCTTGGGGTGACCATGGCCCCGGCCACACTAAACACCCGCTCTGATGGCAAACTGCTGGCCGGCAGGACAGCTTTTCCAGGGCAAACTCTGCTAGTTGTGGCCATAAATCAAGTTTGGCTGCCAGAAGTCCTGCGGATCTTCAATGGTTGTTGGCATGGCCATGTCAAGGTATGCCACCACCTGCTGGTTCAGGTCCTGCTCCATGTCTACCTGCTGCTGATGAGTTGCTTCACTATGCGGGTGAAGAAAGCTACTCATCAGCGACTGTAGACTCAGGCTGCTGCTGATTGAGCTGGTAATGCTCCTCCCACCGCTCCCCAGCAGCCATGGCAGTGGAAGGTGAGCGCAGAGGGCCCCCCCGAGTCAGACCTGTGAGTAGATGGACCATGTGGCCGATCATCAGCCAACTGACTACGTAGAATTTCTCTGTAGTAGGTCAGTTTGTCCTCCCTCTCAGTGGGTGTAAAAAAGGCCCCCATTTTGGGATGGTAGCGAGGGTCTAATAAGGTGGAGATCCAGAAGTCATACCGCTGACAATTTGTGACAATTTGGGGGTCACTACGCAAGCAACTGAGCATGCATCGTGCCATTTGCGCCAGTGACTCGGAGGTACTACCTGCCTCCATCTCCACTGTATACTGCCACGGTGTGTCTGGGTCCTCTGTCTCAACTTCCTCATAATTCTCCAGCTCCTCTGGCTGCTCCTGGTCCTCCTCTCCTGTCAGAAGAATAGAAACACAGGCCATCTCATCCAACCTAAACTGTGCTCCGCTCTGCCCCTCATCATCCTCCTCCTCCAGTTCAGCCACAGAGCTCATGTAGCCTTGAGATGTAGGCACAACGTCTCCATTGCCGTGACCAGCCGTGATTTCAACCATTTGTTGTAGGAAATGTAGGAGTGGAATTACGTTGTTCATGGCGTAATCCAGCGACTCACAAATGATGTGGCTTCCTCAAAGGGCCTCAGCAAATGGCAGGTGTCACGTATGAGCTGCCACTGGTTCACATTGAAGTTACACAGGGGAGTACTCCTATCTGCTTGGATCATCAAGAAATCGGTGATGGCTTTTCTTTGTTCGTATAGTCTGTCCAACATGTGGAGGGTGGAATTCCAAAGTGTAGCAACGTCACAAATAAGACTATGTTGCGGGATACTGTTCTGACGCTGCAGCTCAAGGAATGTGTGCTTGGCGGTGTACGAGTGGCTGAAGTATACGAGTGGCTGAAGTGCACGCACAGTTTCCTTGCCATTTTCAGGATGTTTTGCAAATGGGGTGAAGATTTGAGGAAGCGCTTGACAACCAGACTCAACACGTGTGCCATGCAGGGCGCATGTTTCACACTTCCTTGTCGCAGCGCGGACACGATGTTCTTCCCGTTGTCTGTCACCATGGTTCCCATTTCCAGATTTCGTGGAGTAAGCCATACTCGGATTTCTTTATGAATTAACTTTAGCAGTTCCTCCCCTGTGTGACTCTGTTCGCCAAGACAAACCATGTGAAGAACAGCTTGACACCGCCGTGCCCTACACACATGGTACGATGAATGGCCACCGAGATTTGGACGTGCAGTGGAGGCCGAGGACACGGTGGAGCATGAGGAGGCGGCGTCGCACACTGTAACAGGACCAACTGCCTGGGAGCGAGAGCGTGGAGGAGGAAGCGGTGTGACCTGTCCAAGTTGCTGTTGTGGCTGTGCAGGAACCACATTTACCCAGTGAGCCGTAAAAGACAAGTATTGTCCCTGCCCGTAGTTACAGCTCCACACGTCGGCGCTGCCGTGCACTTTTGAACACACCAACAGGCTCAAGGACTGGCCCACCTTCTCTTGTACAAACTTATGCAGGGCTGGTACTGCCTTCTTCGCAAAGAAATGACGGCTTGGGACTCTCCACCTTGGCTCGGCACAAGCCATCAATTCTCTGAAAGGTGCAAAGTCCACCACTTGTAAAGGGAGGGACTGCAACACCAGAAACTTGGACAGGAGCACATTCAACTTCTGCGCTGTTGGATGAGTGGGCGCATACTATTGTCTCTTGGACATGGCTTCGCCGATGGATTGTTGGCGGAATGGCTGACTAAAAGCGGGAGAAGCAGGAGCGACAGAAGGAGGGTTTGACACACAGCTCCTTTCGGCTGAGGTGGTGGAGCCTTGGCTGGATGAAGGAGGGAGCGGATGGCCACTGGGTGATGCAGCAGGCTGGACCACTACATCGGAGTCACAGTTCTCCCAGGCCGCTTTATGGTGGCGAAGCATGTGATGACGCAGGGCCGTGGTGCCGACATTGGGACCCTGGCCACGCCTCACCTTCTGCCGACAGATCTTGCATGTGGCTACGGGAACCTCCTCCGGATGCCTTATGAAAAACTTCCACACCGCCGAGTAGCTGATTTTCCCACCTGCAGTCCGCACTAATTGACTGCTACTGGCGCCGTCTCCAGGAACCCCTGTTCCACTACCTCCTGGAAAGGTAGGCTGCCGCGTAGCTGGTGGTCTCCCCCGAGCACCTTTGGCTCCTGAATTTCCACTACTGCCACCATGCTGACTGCCAACCGTGCTACCACCTTGCTGCCTCAAGGGCAAACTGCAACTCTCTTCTCCTGATGATGATGAAGCCCCTTCTGCACCCGGCTCCGAATTGCGATCGGCTTCATCATCATCAACAGTTGTGTGCACATCACTGATGTCCTCCTCACGTTCCCCAACAGTGTCTGCTTCAGGACCCTGAACACTTGCAACACCGCCTCCCACGTCACTCTCTGCATCAC
Source organism: Hyla sarda (assembly GCF_029499605.1). NCBI lineage: Eukaryota > Metazoa > Chordata > Amphibia > Anura > Hylidae > Hyla > Hyla sarda. The sequence continues at coordinate 50,454,733 of NC_079195.1, forward strand.
TACTTGGCCGCCTAGCAGAGCAAGCGGCGCATGTCTCCTCCCCTTCTTGGCTGTCCAGTAGCTACTGACTGTCCTCTATTGGATCGTCCTCAGTAAATAGTGGAGCTGAACCCACAGCAAAGATACTTCTTTAGGAGAGGGAACAGCATAGGACAAAGGCAATGGGAGGGCACGGACTGCTCTAGGGCCATGCCAACTGAGGGTTGTGTCTGAGGAACCCTCAGACTGTTAACTGGGGGTGTCAGATGTCACTTTTGATGATGTGGATGATCGTGTTAACCAATCGATGACGGCAGATGGGTTGCTGGTCGAGACATGATCGCTGGCTGATAACGGCAGCTCAGGCCTCTCACTGCGACTCCTGCTGCAACTCGCCCCAAGTCTGCTGCCAACTCTGCCTGAAGTATTTAGGCCTCTGCCACTCCTCTGTGCACGTCCTGGCACTTCTCTGCCAGACATACTTAGTGCGTTTATGAGGGTATTACAATATGCTACACTACTCTTTAAACAGTATTTGTTTAGAACAGCAGCAGGTGATTACTTACGGCTGTCCTTGAACAGTATGTAGACCCTTGACAGATTAACAGGTACTAGATGGTACAATACTTGGATGTACGCATGTGGTATGCACTGATGAGGGCAGTAATATGCCTAACTGTTAGCAGAAAAAACTCTGTATTTTTGTAAAACACCAGCCGGTGGATACTATTGTTTGGACTTTGACGGTATGGAGCACCTTGACAGCTTAACAGGTACTATATGGTACAGTACTTGGATGTACGTATGCGGTATGCACTGATGAGGGCAGTAATATGCCTAACTATTAGCAGAAAAAACTCTGTATTTTTGTAAAACACCAGCCGGTGGATACTATTGTTTTGACTTTGACGGTTTGGAGCACCTTGACAGCTACTAAATGGTACAATAATTGGATGTACCTATGCAGTATGCACTGATGAGGGCAGTAATATGCCTAACTATTAGCAGAAAAAACTCTGTATTTTTGTAATACACCAGCCGGTGGATACTATTGTTTGGACTTTGACGGTATGGAGCACCTTGACAGCTTAACAGGTACTATATGGTACAATACTTGGCTGTACCTATGCGGTATGCACTGATGAGGGCCTATTAGCAGAAAAAACTCTGTATTTTTGTAAAAACACCAGCCGGTGGATACTATTGTTTTGACTTTGACGGTTTGGAGCACCTTGACAGCTACTAAATGGTACAATACTTGCATGTACCTATGCGGTATGCACTGATGAGGGCAGTAATATGCTTATTAGCAGAAAAAACTCTGTATTTTTGTAATACACCAGCCGGTGGATACTATTGTTTGGACTTTGACGGTATGGAGCACCTTGACAGCTTAACAGGTACTATATGGTACAATACTTGGATGTACCTATGCGGTATGCACTGATGAGGGCCTATTAGCAGAAAAAAACCTCTGTATTTTTGTAATACACCAGCCGGTGGATACTATTTTTTGGACTTTGACGGTATGGAGCACCTTGACAGCTTAACAGGTACTAAATGGTACAATACTTGGATGTACCTATGCGGTATGCACTGAAGAGGGCCTATTAGCAGAAAAAACTCTGTATTTTGTAATACACCAGCCGGTGGATACTATTGTTTGGACTTTGACGGTATGGAGCACCTTGACAGCTTAACAGGTACTAAATGGTACAATACTTGCATGTACCTATGCGGTATGCACTGATGAGGGCAGTAATATGCTTATTAGCAGAAAAAACTCTGTATTTTTGTAAAACACCAGCCGGTGGATACTATTGTTTGGACTTTGACGGTATGGAGCACCTTGACAGCTTAACAGGTACTAAATGGTACAATACTTGGATGTACCTATGCGGTATGCCCTGATGAGGGCAGTAATATGCCTAACTATTAGCAGAAAAAAAATCTGTATTTTTGTAAAACACCAGCCGGTGGATACTATTGTTTGGACTTTGACAGTATGGAGCTCCTTGACAGCTTAACAGGTACTAAATGATACAATACTTGGATGTACCTATGCGGTATGCACTGATGAGGGCCTATTAGCAGAAAAAACTCTGTATTTTTGTAATACACCAGCCGATGGATACTATTGTTTGGACTTTGACGGTATGGAGCACCTTGACAGCTTAGCAGGTACTAAATGGTACAATACTTGCATGTACCTATGCGGTATGCACTGATGAGGGCAGTAATATGCCTATTAGCAGAAAAATCTCTGTATTTTTGTAAAACACCAGCCGGTGGATACTATTGTTTGGATTTTGATGGTATGGAGCACCTTGAAAGCTTAACAGGTACTAAATGGTACAATACTTGGATGTACCTATGCGGTATGCACTGATGAGGGCAGTAATATGCCTAACTATTAGCAGAAAAAAAAATCTGTATTTTTGTAAAACACCAGCCGGTGGATACTTTTGTTTGGACTTTGACGGTTTGGAGCACCTTGACAGCTACTAAATGGTACAATACTTGCATGTACTTATGCGGTTTGCACTGATGAGGGCAGTAATATGCCTAACTATTAGCAGAAAAAAAATCTGTATTTTTGTAAAACACCAGCCGGTGGATACTTTTGTTTGGACTTTGACGGTTTGGAGCACCTTGACAGCTACTAAATGGTACAATCCTTGGATGTACCTATGCGGTATGCACTAATGAGGGCAGTAATATGCCTAACTATTAGCAGAAAAAAATCTGTATTTTTGTAAAACACCAGCCGGTGGATACTATTGTTTGGACTTTGACGGTATGGAGCACCTTGACAGCTTAGCAGGTACTAAATGGTACAATACTTGCATGTACCTATGCGGTATGCACTGATGAGGGCAGTAATATGCCTATTAGCAGAAAAATCTCTGTATTTTTGTAAAACACCAGCCGGTGGATACTATTGTTTGGATTTTGATGGTATGGAGCACCTTGAAAGCTTAACAGGTACTAAATGGTACAATACTTGGATGTACCTATGCGGTATGCACTGATGAGGGCAGTAATATGCCTAACTATTAGCAGAAAAAAAATCTGTATTTTTGTAAAACACCAGCCGGTGGATACTTTTGTTTGGACTTTGACGGTTTGGAGCACCTTGACAGCTACTAAATGGTACAATACTTGCATGTACTTATGCGGTTTGCACTGATGAGGGCAGTAATATGCCTAACTATTAGCAGAAAAAAAATCTGTATTTTTGTAAAACACCAGCCGGTGGATACTTTTGTTTGGACTTTGGCGGTTTGGAGCACCTTGACAGCTACTAAATGGTGCAATACTTGGATGTACCTATGCGGTATGCACTGATGAGGGCAGTAATATGCCTAACTATTAGCAGAAAAAAATCTGTATTTTTGTAAAACACCAGCCGGTGGATACTATTGTTTGGACTTTGATGGTATGGAGCACCTTGACAGCTTAACAGGTACTAAATGGTACAATACTTGGATGTACCTATGCGGTATGCACTGATGAGGGCCTATTAGCAGAAAAAACTCTGTATTTTTGTAATACACCAGCCGGTGGATACTATTGTTTGGACTTTGACAGTATGGAGCACCTTGACAGCTTAACAGGTACTAAATGGTACAATACTTGCATGTACCTATGCGGTATGCACTGATGAGGGCAGTAATATGCCTATTAGCAGAAAAAACTCTGTATTTTTGTAATACACCAGCCGGTGGATACTATTGTTTGGACTTTGACAGTATGGAGCACCTTGACAGCTTAACAGGTACTATATGGTACAATACTTGGATGTACCTATGCGGTATGCACTGATGAGGGCAGTAATTTGCCTAACTATTAGCAGAAAAAAAAAATCTGTATTTTTGTAAAACACCAGCCGGTGGATACTATTGTTTGGACTTTGACGGTATGGAGCACCTTGACAGCTTAACAGGTACTAAATGGTACAATACTTGGATGTACCTATGCGGTATGCACTGATGAGGGCCTATTAGCAGAAAAAACTCAGTATTTTTGTAATACACCAGCCGGTGGATACTATTGTTTGGACTTTGACGGTATGGAGCACCTTGACAGCTTAACAGGTACTAAATGGTACAATACTTGGATGTACCTATGCGGTATGCACTGATGAGGGCCTATTAGCAGAAAAAACTCAGTATTTTTGTAATACACCAGCCGGTGGATACTATTGTTTGGACTTTGATGGTATGGAGCACCTTGACAGCTTAACAGGTACTAAATGGTACAATACTTGGATGTACCTATGCGGTATGCACTGATGAAGGCCTATTATCAGAAAAAACTCTGTATTTTTGTAATACACCAGCCGGTGTATACTATTGTTTGGACTTTGACGGTATGGAGCACCTTGACAGCTTAACAGGTACTAAATGGTACAATACTTGCATGTACCTATGCGGTATGCACTGAAGAGGGCAGTTATACATGCTTAACTATACGCAGAAAAAACTGTTTAAAAAAAACAAAACAGCCGGTGAATAGTATTTTTTGGACTTGCACAGTATGTAGCCAGCCCCTTGACAGATTAACAGGTACAAAATTTTGCAAATGCACTACAGTCCACTGAACAATCACATATTTCTGAACAGCAGCAGGACCCAACAGTACAGCACCACAAAAAAGAAATCCAGGGATTAAATCCTAAATTGCACTCTGTCACACAATTCTGAGCAGCAGAAGTTTTGTGGAGCAAATGGAGCAAATAAAAGTAAACTCAATTGGGCTGACAGCTATCTGCCCCTCTCTGCTGCAATGCTCAATAATGTGAATAGGAGGTTTAGCAATCAATGATCCTTCTCAGAGTAACAGCACAGCACTCTGCACTCCTGCCTTTCCCTAATGCTGATGTGACTAGCAGTTGCAGTGTAACACTGTGGTATGAGCTATTCACACACACACACACACACAGTCCTGTCCTCTCCATCTGAGTGCATAGATGAAATGAAGAGAGGCAAGATGGCCGCCGATTATAAAGGAGCTGTGACATCACAGGGGTCAGTGAACACTGATAGGCTGAATCTCACATGTGATTCAGGGTCACCTTCATTCCCGCCGCTGTTTCCCGCCCTCCCATAATCCCCTGCCCCATGTACTTACATGTGGATCCGCCATCTTAGGTCCCCAATAGCCTGGAACGCTGTAAAATGGAGTTTAATGAAGCGATTTGTGCGATAGAATCGCGGCGATATTCGTATTCGTTGCGAATCGAATTTTTCATGAAATTCATAACGAATTCGGGTTCCTCAACTTCGATTAGGTCATTTGTAACTTACAACCATAATAATGATCTAAAAATAATAAGACATTAGCTCTACAGTCTTCATTGGAGACAGTAAAGAAAAGGGGAGGCAAGCCTTACCACCCTGGACTACTGTGGGTATTGTTTCTATTATGCTTGCTTGCTCAATGTTGATAGCTGAGACTGCAATATTGATTATTACCACTAGATAATGGTTCTGTAACAGAGGTCAGGAGGAGGTGATGTAAAGGAGCTGGACGCACAAAGTGGATTCAGTGTGTGGTGTGGAAGCCACTTGTTAGACAGTGGTCCCCGTTTTACTCAGTCAAAGAGAGAAGTACAATAGGCCTAGATTATGGAGCATTCTTCAAAGAAGAGGGCTGGGATAAAACCCCAGAAAGTATGATAGGAATGTTCTGTTTGCAATAATCTAAAAACAAGGATAAGAGAACTCCATAGTGCAATAAAAGAGATATAAAGAATTGTTAACCCCTTAATGACAATGGATGTAAATGTACGTCATGGTGACATGGTGCTTAATGCACCATGACGTACATTTATGCGCCGACATGATCGCGAGCACCGGAGTGGTGCTTGCGTCATGCCCGGCAGGTCCCAGCTGCTATCAGAAGCCAGGGACCTGCCAGTAATGGCTGACATCCGCAGCATTGCGGTACTTTGAACGGACGATCGAATCGCCCGCGGCGCTGCCTCGGGGATCCGATCGTCCAGCATGGCCGCTGGAGGTCCCCTCACCTGGCTCCGGCAGTCTCCCGGGGTTTTCTGCTCTGGTCTGAGATCGAGCAGACCAGAGCAGAAGATCACCGATAATACTGAGCAGTGCCTATACATAGCACTGCACAGTATTAGCAATCAACTGATGGCAATGAATAATCCCCTATGGGGACATAAAAAGTGTAAAAAAAAAAAAGTAAAAAAATGTTAAATAAAAAAGTAAAAAAATGTGAAAAATCCCCTCCCCCAATAAAAAAGTAAACTGTCCATTTTTCCCATTTTACCCACCAAAAAGCGTAAAAAAAAATTAATACACATATTTGGTATCGCCACGTGTGTAAAAGTCTGAACTATTAATATATATTGTTAATCATCCCGTACGGTGAACGGCGTAAACGTAAAAAAAATTAAAAAAAAGTCCAAAATTGCTGCTTTTTTGTCACATTTTTCCCCCAAAAAAATTTTATAAAAATTAATAAAAAGTAAAACCTAAGCAAAAGTGATACTGATAAAAACTAAAGATCATGGTGCAAAAAAATGAGCCCTCATATCGCCCCATATACGGAAAAATTAGAAAGTTATAGGTAGTCAAAATAGGGCAATTTCAAACATACTAATTCTGTTAAAATGGTTTGAGATTTTTTTTACGCTGTACAATTATAAAAAATAATATAATCATGGCTATCATTTTAATCGTATTGACCCACAGAATAAAGAAAACATGTCATTTTTGCAGGAAAGTGTACAGTGTGAAAACAAAACCTTCCAAAATTTGCTAAATTGCGGTTTTCTTTTCAATTTTTCCACATAAATAATATTTGTTTGGTTGCGCCGTATGGGTCTGTGGATGGAAATATAGGAGAGTTATGATTTTTAGAAGCCGAGGAGGAAAAAATGAAAATGCAAAAATAAAATTGGTCTGGTCCTTAATGCCAAAATGGTCCTGGTCCTTAAGGGGTTAATGGGAAGGCATGAAAGCTGCTTACCCCCAAATTGTTGTGTATCAACATACACAACAATGGTAACACATGTGGATAAAGACGAGTCGTCTGCTGCCCTCCGGCTACAATGGATGCATGGAAAGAGATGGCTTCAAACGGAACGCTGGCTCAACGAGGTGCAGGATGGATTCGCGATACAGCCAATTAGCATAGCAAAAGGTTTTTTCCCAAGATGCAATGCATTTCACCTTGTCATGCCTGATGAAGCTGTCGGAGTGAAACGCATTGCATCTTGGGAGTAAACCTTTTGTTATGCTACTTGGCTGTATCGTGAGTCCATTCTGAGCTGGCGTTCCGTTTAAAGCTAACTCTGTTTGCAATAAGACATGGAACTTTGTCCTGCCTTTGCGAGACATACCTGAGGATGCTGAAACACCATGCTCTAGGAACAAAACAGCTGAAATATAGGAGACAGCCTTTCAATCTCTAGATAGGGGATACATTTTTGTAAAGTGCATAACCCCTATAAGTGGGATTGATATAATTTATGATGTTTAAGAGACAAAAAGAGACTAATTGGCTTTTAACCCCTTAATGACGAAGGATGTATATTTACGTCCTCCGCCGGCTCCCGCGATATGCCGCGGGGTCACACGGTGTCCCTGCATCATATCGGGTCGGTCCCGACAGCTATCAACGGCTGAGACCCGCGGCTAACACAGGACATCACAGGTCGCGGTGATGCCCTGTATTAACCTTTCAGACGCAGCGATCAAAGCTGACCACCGCGTCTGAAGTGAAAGTAAAAGTAACCCGGCTGCTCAGTCGGGCTGTTCAGGACCGCCGCGGTGAAATTGAGGCGTCCTGAACAGCTTACAGGACACCGGGAGGGCCCTTACCTGCCTCCTCGGTGTCCGATCGACGAATGACTGCTCTGTGCCTGAGATACAGGCAGGAGCAGTCAAGCGCCGATAACACTGATCACAGGTGTGTTAATACACGCCAGTGATCTGTGTAAAGGATCAGTGTGTGCAGTGTTATAGGTCCCTATGGGAGCTATAACACTGCAAAAAAAAAGTTAAAAAAAGTGTTAATAAAGGTCATTTAACCCTTTCCCTAATAAAAGTTTGAATCACCCCCTTTTCCCATAAAAAAAATAAAACAGTGTAAATAAAAATAAAAATAAACATATGTGGTATCTAGCCAATATATAACTTGTATCCAACATTCTTCATCAGTTTCAGCAGTTTTAACATTTTCCAGGTTCCAGGTCTGTCAGTTTTCCTTAAACTCAGCTGAGAGTTGGCACAGACTAGCTGCTATGATGTCTCCCACATCCACAGTAGCATCTCTGTGTGTGCCTCTTATCTCTTCCTCTTCCTCCTTTCCCCTTCCCCTCTCCATTGACCTCTTTGGTTTTCAGCTCTTAATTGATCTCTAACTCCATCCTCATCATTGCTACTCTGAATTAGATTTTTTTCCACTCATACCATGCCTTATGTAGAGAACTCCTGTAGGTTGTCTTGAAAGCTTGCATTTTGTTATCATCATCTTCAGTCAGCCACTAAAAGGTATCAACCAGTGAGAGCTCAATTTTTCATCATTTCTATGTACTGTCTAACACGGTACAAATTTATTTATTTTTCTTTCCACTGTTGTGAGAGCTAGTGCCCAGTGCAGAAGGTAGAGAGGAGGAGAAGAGATTGATAAATGGAGAAAGAGTTGTTTTCTGTAATAAGCTATATTGTAAAGTTCCTTATCATTGCTTCTACCATCGATTTATGGGGGAATAAAACCTGAAAAACAAACTGTTGTGCTTTGATCGACTATACAAAATACAAGTGGTGTAGATAGAGCAAAGAGGGCCCTAGGAAGAAAATAAAAGTCGTCTCCTCTACCGATTACTAGTCATTTCTTCACCATCCCAGAACAGTGAGACCAATGTCGCACTTTCAACTCATTATCTCTTGTAGAAGGTTATTATTTTTTTCTGGTGCGTTATATATCTCTTCACTTGTAAAGGGATAAAACCATGCTGAGCCAGCTCCTCTTCTTAAAGGGGTACTCCGCCCCTAGACATCTTATCCCGTATCCAAAGGATAGGGGATAAGATGTCTGATTGCAGGGGTCCCGCTGCTGGGGACCCCCACGATCTTGGCTGCGGCACCCCAGACATCCGGTGCACTGAGCGAACTTCGCTCCGTGCTGGATGACTGGCAATGCGGGGCGGAAGCTCAAGACATAACGGCCACACCTCCTTCATGACATCACGGCCACACACCCTCAATGCAAGTCTATGGGAGGGGGTGTGATAGCACGAGCCTCCGGCGCTGCACCAGAAGCTCTAAACAAACACCTGGTGTAGCAGGGAGATTGCGGAGGTCCCCAGCGGGGGGACCCCCATGATCAGACACTCATCCCCTATCCTTTGGATAGGGTATAAGATGTCTAGAGGCAGAGTACTCCTTTAAGTAGTCCTAAACTGAACCAGTCATTTCTCTCTGAAAATCAGATAATACATGTCTTGTCCTGTAAGATTGTTGAAAGATCAAATTACAGGAGGCAATGCATGCCTATGAAGGAGGGAGATGGGAAGGAAAGTGTACATGAACACAGCAGCACCATAGAGAGATAATACAGACAACAGAGAGAAGTCTGTAAAAGATCTTACAGTTTAGACTTCTCCTGCAGTTTTTTATGCCTTCCAGGCTGTATAGGCTAAGTATTTTAGCCCTTTAAAGAAAGAAAGTATATGCAAAGCTCTCATAATCACTTTGTCAAGTGTCTTTTCCTTTAAAATTCAACGTTAAACTTTAACAAGGCATTTTGTAAACTGACTGGGAATGAATGCCAAGCCAGAGATTTCTTCAGAAGGTGAAAGTATCCTTTTGTTTCAGTACAAAGCAGGGTGTTGGCTGGCTAGTGAGAGTCCTATCATTGTGGGACTAAAGGGGTAAAGTTTCTCCTTAAGGGGAGTGTCATAAAGACACAGGGAGTCCTACAGACCATTGACGCACCATTGGAAACTCTGGGAAAATAGGTTTGTACAAAGCAGCTCTTGCAATAACCCGTAAGTCTCCACACACCCTTATGACACTCTCCTTAAAGGGGTACTCCACTGCCTCAGCGTTTGGAATATTTGGTTCTGAATGCTGAGTGTGGGCACTGGGGCTCGTGACATCACGACCACGCCCCCTCGTGAGGTCATGCCACACCCCTTCAATGCCAGTCTATGGGAGGGGGCACGCCCTCTCCCATACACTTGCATTGAGGGGGCATGGTGTGATGTCACTAGGGGCGTGGCTGTGACATCACGAATCCCAGGGCCCGCACTCAGCATTCAAAACAAAATGTTCCAAACGCTGAGGCAGTGGAGTACCCCTTTGAGGAGGAAAATTACCCTGTCAGCCCTTTAATGTAACTTCTACAATGATTATTGACCCCAGAGCCATCTCCAGGTGTAGCTCGGCCTATGAGCAACAGGGTTAAAGCAGACTAGAGATGAAACAAGGACAAAAGCTCTCCATTATATCTGTCAGTTGTTAAAAATATAAAAATATAATCCAACCTACAGCTTCATTCTCGTGACATTCCATCAATGCTTTATTACTGGAAACCTCTTTTAAATAACTGGAATGTGCAGGTGAATTTATGACCGTCAGCATCAATGACAATGTGGTGATATAATGCTTTTTTTTGTAATAAACTTACGTAAGGAGCCCACAGTTGATACCACACAATCTTTTATTACTGTTCGGAAGTTTTCAGTATTTCTGGACTTGTATTCCTTTAAGAAGATATTATTCTACTTCCTTCCATTTCAGCACAATTACCTGTTTCAGTCTTGAAAACTGCATCACTGTCTGTCTCTGGAGATTAATGATGTCTGGATTGTTATTGCTCTTTCCACTGGTCACCTGTCAAAAGTGGAATTCTCAAGAGATGGATTAAAATGTGCATGGCCTAAAAACTTAGTATTGTTCTGGTGAGCATACATACACATATCTATAGAATTCAGATTCCATACACCACGTGCACTGTGCATAACATAAATAAATAAAAAATGCTAATGGAAATTAATCTCTTCAATTACATATATCAGGTAAAAGTAACATGATGTTGTTAACAGGGTTAAAGGTTAGACTGGATTAGAAAAACATGGCTGTTTTTGTTCCTTAGAGGGGTACTCCTCTGCTAGACATGCTATCCCCTATCCAAAGGATCGCGAGGGTCCGGCTACTGGGGACCCCTGTGATCTCTGCCATGGCACCCCAGACATCCGGTGCACGGAGTGAACTCCGTGCAGTGCCGAATACCTGGCGAACACAGTCACCATGCCCCCTTCCGTGACCGTGACACTGCAGCGCTGGCCTTGAGATCGCTTGAGGGAGATGGTTTCCCCTATTCGGATAGGGGATAACATGCATAGGGGCGGAGTACCCCTCTAAAACATTGCCATGTCTGTATACACGTTAAATGTTGTATAACAGCTCCACTCCATTGAACCTGTAGACAGGTGTGGTGATTTTCCAGGTAGAAAGAAGCCATGTTTTTTAAAATCGGACAACGTTTTTAATCCACCATGACGTACTATCGCTTTATGGCACATGAAGAAAATATAGAATGATCTCAGGAGTTCTCTCCATTCACTGTGACGGCTGGCTGCTTTCAGCTGACAGGTGAAGACACAATGGCCACTACTAGGCAAGGAAGTTCCAGGGTTTGATCAGCACCACTGCAACATCATTTTGGGGTTACTATCAGTTTCTTGTAGCCGCCTGAAGGCCTCCATGGATTCCATGGTAAATCTGCTATTGCAGTGTATTGTATAAGCAATTAAAAGATAGAGCATTGAAGAAAATGATTAAATAAAACAAACAAAAAAATATATAAATGACATATCACTGTAATCTTGCTAACCCGCAGAATAAAGATAGCGGCCCTGATTTACTAAAATCCGAGTGTTCTTTCTAGAGTGTTTTTAGATTTGACTTCTCTTTTTCTGGGAGCTAATTTACTAATGTGTCGCACTTGGTGATTCATTTTCTGTCGCATGTTTTTTTTTTTTTGTGTCGCACGGAAAAATGTGTCGCACATACTCCAAATTAAAAGAAAAAAACTAAAAAAAACATGGGTATGGAATACAAATCATCAATAGCATGTGCCAAACCAAACAAGCAAAACACAAGATTTAATGGGAATTAAGCAACAGAATAGAACTAATAAAATTTAATGGACTTAGACCATCTAATATAGGTGTTTAAAAACAGCCCCCCCCAAAAAAAAAAAATAAAATAAAAATAAAATAAAAAAAATAAAAATAAAAACAAAAAAAATATATATATACACACAATTAAAGGCATATTTTAAAGTTTAAAATTCATTGCATATTCTAAAAATCCTTGTGTTGAACTGTAAAACAATGAAAAGAAAATAGTTTAAGCACTCCCCACCACGTTAAGCTGTGCCTTTGCCAAAATCACTTGCTTTTGGTAGTTTTTACACATCCTCTTGGCTGTCGGTTATTCTGTGAGCCAAACTCACACTTTTTCAGGAGTGATTTTGGAAGTACTCTGAGTAATTTCTGCTTTTTGTCGGGAACATGCCCATTTTTTTTGTTAACCACACCCATTTTATTGTAATAAATAAACGCTCCGAGTGTTTTCAAAAGTGTAGGTTGTACGGTGTATTATTTTAGGTTTGAACACATAATTTTGGGTCACAAACCACATGTGGAGGCATGGCAGCGGCGGCATGCACCCACTTGACACATAGATTACATTTTTTACACATATTTTAGTTTTCCTAACTGACACATTACATTTATTCATCTCACCATTCAATATAGTTTTCACATACTTCCACTCTGCATTTTCACATCATACTTCACTACATCTCACGTTGCACACCCTGCATTTCATATCTTACTCTCTCACAACTTGTCATTCTATTCTCACTTATTCTTACGTATCACCCACACTCATTCATTTTAAATTTTCATGTAGGTTTTACTCATGGTAACACCACTTGCACTAGTTTGACACCAGGGTTTACGCAGGTCTCCACCGGTAGGTGTTGTTAGTATTATAGCAGATATATTACTCAATTAGTTATGTTTCTTTCTACTCAGTGACCTATTTTGGCTCTGTGACTTTGAGGGAGGAATCTTGCGAGGGAATCTTTTGGCCTCAGTTGAAACAACACATAAGTGTTTATTGGCTAAGGAATTACAGGAAAGTGGAGCTTAAGAAGGGCATTTGTCATGGCAGAACTGGTGTTACCACACAGAAAGAGACTTGTGATATATGTTCAAAAAGTCCGAGACAGGTGAAGACAACATATAAAGTGAGAATAATAAGGGAGTGAAGGAAGAGAAGAGACTACAATATCATATAGGATTTTCACAAGCGGATCTGGGCTTTGCCAGATTCTACTATTAAGGACCTTTACAAGTGATGTCCAGCGGATTATGAATCCTGAATCACACCGGATACTGGAGGAAGATGCTGGTTTTTGGACCTTCTTGTCGGCCACCTGACAACCTGAACTAATTAAGACTATTTGTCGGATGGATTGATATTATAGGACTGGCTTAATGAAAACTTTTGTAGGGTACAATTAACTACAATATTTTACCATTTGTAAGGAGCACAAACAGGATGGAGCTGATGATGTATTATATTATTCATTCATTTATAAACTAATAAACTATGTAAAATGTATAGTTGTGTGCAATGTTATACCTGGCAGGTGAAGCTCACTGGGGGCATCAATTGGTATAGCATGGTTGGTTATAACTGTGGAAGGGGTAACATCTTAGGCTTTTTGGGATAAATCTACATGTTTACTATGGATAGTCATTGGGGCTGTTTCTTATTAGTGCCATTGGGTCATCCCCAATAATTTAAGATCGGGTAGATATAAATGTGGTTATGGGGTCACATCCATGTTATTACATTACCCCCAATGTTATGATATGGGGCTATCTCCAGTGTTAGGGGGTTATTCTCACTGTTATGGGATTACCCTTAATATCTCCCATCTTTATCAATATTTTGTTTTAGGGTATATATCTATTTGTGTTATGGGCTATTTTTCTTTCTCTCTTTTCACTTGTTTCTTTCTCTATTATATACTTTAACACAGAGATTTGCTATGGGATATACTAAAGAGGTATCACACATTTTTTACAAATATTTATTTTCATTTTTTATTCTATCCACTCCATCCTCCTCCCCTTCCGTCACTTATAAAAAAATTATTATTTTTAGGGCCTTAGACCCAACAGAATGCCATACCGTCAGTTCAAATTGGCCCAGTTTGTTTTGATGGCGGCATGAATATATTTGGCGTCACAGTGGATGACATCTACATTGGACTGTGCAAGAGTTGGGGATAGGGTAAACTCTATTATGCTCAATGAAAAATTGTCCGCTATCAGAGAGGATACTGTTGTGCAATTTGAAGCACTATGGGATCCGTGGATATCTTCCGCCTATTGCCCTGATGTACGTCATGGTTTCAGTCTTTATTGACGGGGGGATATGGGGGCGGGGACACTTCTATGACCATGCGTAGTGCCGGCCGTCGCTGTCTGTCCTGTGTTATGTGGATAACTGCTTGTACGGGCCTACCTGTTTGTATTGTAACTTGTCTATTTGCTTGCCCATGTACTACTGCTGTCTCACCAGTTATTACCATACTGTACCTGTATTTATTTGTTGTTGGTCTTATTGACCTCTGTTCTTTTACGTTTAATAATGTTCTGTATGGCTTTTTTGTCATGCAATCTTGGCTAAATAAAACTTCATGGTTTAACCATTAAAAATATTATAATTTTTAAGAAAAAACACTAATGTTGGTTCACTCATGGGATTATGCAATTATGCAGTGGTAGACTTACACAGTACAATTTTCCTAATCCACATGCTTGTATTATTTATGGGGATTATCATTATATTCCTATATATTATTTCTCCATTTGGTCTCATTTAGCACCACTTATGGAGACTATATAGGTATCTTTATATACTTTATGATAATATTCTTGGGATGATAAAATAGGTTAATTAATAATTTATTCTGTGGATGTCATTGCTTATTTAATCCATCATTATTGACCCTTTTTATACAGACTTTAACCATGAGAGATATATGAGCATTATTTAGTGATTTATTACAGTGATCACAATATACACTTACCTTGGCATTCACTGGGGTGGGGCCACTTTAACATGTTAACCTAGTCTTTATATCCATTTCCTTTTCAATTCTATTGGTTACCTGCAAAATATTGCTTCCAATGTGAATGTTTATGAATTGGTTTGCAGAACAATGCGCATTGTGTATGAGACTGTATGAATAGACTGTTGTGATCAACTATGCATGTGCAGTAATATCAGATACATGCAGTGATGCAGGGGGAGATGCACCCACTGCTATGATGCTGTAGCGCATGCGCGATGGCGCTTGATTAGCGTTACACCTTTTACGGGTTGCGCGTCCGCGACTGTTGTATGTCCCACACATGACATACTATCTATGTGATGCACCCGCGCATGCACAAACATTATCAGCATGTGATTATCAGCATCATCAGTGCGCGCATGCACGAATACTGACAATACATTGCGATACTTTGATACAGGGAACACGTGAGCGGGACCTCGATCCCACATCTCGTGAGATCCGACCATTGTAGACCGGAAGTGACGCGGGCCGGAAGCGACATGGTGCGTGCACGCTGTCCGGTGCCGGTAGGCGTGGAGTGAGTTCACCTGCCAGGTATTATTGGTATTATTGAAATTACTATGTGTATATATATATATATATATATATATATATATATATATATATATATAAAAGGAAGATCAGGGCAGCACTCCAATAGTGTGAAAAAAAGATAAAATTTATTCCATCAAAACAATGTACAAAACAGCAGAGACGTTTTGATCCTCTCCAGGATCTTTTTCAAGCAGCTTGAAAAAGATCCTGGAGAGGATCGAAACGTCGCTGCTGTTTTGCACATTGTTTTGATGGAATAAATTTTATCTTTTTTTCACACTATTGGAGTGCTGCCCTGATCTTCCTTTTTTACATTTGGATGGATCGTTGGACTTGATCCTTTTACAGGTTGCCTGCACCTTCTCTTATATATCGTTTGGACTTTTTGAGTGCTGTTGTCCTTTTGTTTTATATATATATATATATATATATATATATATATATATATATATATAGGGACAAATTCAGTACAACGCCCCTGAGGAAGTCGCTCAGCGACGGAACGCGTGGGGCTCTGGCGTGACCCCGTCCTCTCTGACCAGTGTGGATGTCCATCTTTGTCTCTTGCCTAAGTATTATTACAGGACTATTTCTACTTTATATATTTTTGATTATTATGGTGCAAGTTAGGTAATCTTGAGACATCCTTATTTGACACATTTTGTTGGCACTTTATTATAGCTAGCTGATTTTGGACGGAGTCACTTACCTGTGGGAGGGGGTTCATGGCCCCTCTCCAGTGTTGTGCTGTGCTCTGTGTGAGCAATTTTAATTGGTTTTAATATGTCCCTCACTATATGTTTGTGGTATGTTGCATATTGCTTTTGTAATGAATGAATGATTACTTTCTCTATAGTGGTTGTTGTGTTTTTTTCACTGTACCAGCACCCCTTTTGTGTTTTAATAGTAAAGCCCCCCCTTCTCTATATTTTTGGGCGCAGAATTAGTCGCACGGATGGTGCAACAAAAATTTTGGCGCATAAACCGAGAAAAAAGTTGGTTGGACTTTAGTAAATCAGGGCCTGTATTTCAGTAAACACAAGGTGAATGAAGTACAGCACAGCCTCCATGAGCTGACCAGGCACACTTATAGGGGTGGTCCTCAAAAACAAACAGTATACAGAATGGTGAATAAATATATCATAAGGTCAGCAAGCTTGTAAGGCACACAGATAAGAAAAAAAAATAATGGGTTGTGTTTGTTTAATTTTCGGGTGATGTTGTGTGGTATGCCAGGAGTTCCTTTGTGATGATGGGGTTGGTGATGGGATTAGTAGTCCTAGCTATGCAACGTGGTAAGGTGAGGTGTAACCCTGGACCCTTTTTGTACCTACAGTATCCCTTTGTCAAGTTAAAGGGATACTCCTCCCCTAGACAACTTATCCCCTATCCAAAGGATAGGGGATAAGATGTCTGATCACAGGGGTCCCACCCCTGGGGACACCTGCGATCTCCCTGCTGCTCCTGACATTCGTTTAGAGCATCAGGTGCAGCGCCGGAGGCTCGTGATGTCATGGCCATGCCCCCTCAATGAAAGTCTATGGGAGGGGGCGTGACGGCCCTCCCATAGACTTTCTTTGAGGGGGCATGGTCGTGACGTCACGAGTGGGGCTTGACCGTGATGTCATGAGCCTCCGCCCCGCATCGCCAGTCATCTGGCATGGAGCAAAGTTCGCTCCGTGCACCAGATGTCTGGGGTGTCGCAGTCGAGATTGTGGGGGTCCCCAGCGGCGAGACCTCCCCGATCAGACATCTTATCCTCTATACTTTGTGTGCTAGGCTGGTAAGAATCTTCACAGGGGGTAAGCTCTGATACACTTTATAAACTTCCCTACTCTTACTTCTTTATGGACTTTGCTGTGTCACATTCCTGCTGGTGGGTAAAGAAGAGGTCTTCTGAGGGTTTGGAATTGCACTAGATTAGAACTGGAGGCAGAATGGCACCCAGTGGGTGTGCAATGCACAGTGAAGAATTGATTCCCTTCAATACGACCCCTTACTTTCCTTTGGCAATGTGTATCTTTACAGAAGAATGTTGCTAGGGAAAGTGAACTTGGATAGGACTAAGGCATTGGGGATCTAATGGTAAATATGTGCTTGATGGCTGGTAGCTATACCTGGGGCTCACCATGTGGAAGGCTTGTTTGGTTTGTTAGGTCATGCTGGGTGTTTTCTATGTGACCCAGCACTTCCTATTTACAGGTTATGTCAGTGCTGTTTCAGTCTTTTGTATGCTTATTAGTATTAACCTTGTAATGTGAAGCAATTTTTTTGTTGCTATTTCATATGTTGCATATTTCTCAATCTTGCTCAGTCACAAATATCATTTTATAATTTTCCTTTCTGGGCATAAAGCTGAATAACCCACAATGACCTTTTTTTATTACTGTCATTTTTGAATAGAATCACTTTAATGGGTAATCATGTACTTAGTATAGGAGTCATACAAAGTTCATTTGATTTTATCATTTAGTACACAATTTTAACACAGTCTAGTCTGTCACTGAATTCTATTTATAAGGAATCGATTAGAAGAATAGACTGCCCTCACCACGTGGCTTGAACTTTGCTTTATTGTGGTAAAATCATGGGTACATTTGGCGGGTGCGTTTAAGGTGCGTGCACCCGCCGAATGTACCCCATGAATTTAACCACAATAAAGCACAGTTCAAGCCACATGGTGAGTGCAGCCTATTCTTTTCATCTATTCCTTATCTGATAGAACTATTTGCTGCCTAAGGCTTCAAATGCACCGACACTACAGTGCTGCCTAGTTGCTGTTGGCACACCTTGCTATTGTACCGCACGGGGATTGCTCTGGACTATACTGTATAGTAGTGCCAGTTCTACCTTCTTTTGATTGTATGAATTCTATTTATGTTTTATGGCTTTTATGACCTGTAGAAAATCAGGCAAAAAAGTATTTAGTTAGCCATCAATTGTGCAAGTTCTCCCACTTAATAAGATGAAAGAGGCCTGTAATTTTCACCATAGGTATATCTCAACTATGATGGACATAATGAGAAAACAAATCACATTGTCTAATTTTTTAAGAATTTATTTGCAAATTATGGGGAAAAATAAGCAAGATTTCTGGCTCTCTCAGACCTGTAACTTCTTCTTTAAGAGTCTCCTCTGTCCTCCACTCATTACCTGTATTAATGGCACCTGTTTGTACAAAAGACACCTGTCTACAACCTCAAACAGTCACACTCCAAACCCCACTATGGCCAAGACCAAAGAGCTATCAAAGAACACCAGAAACAAAATTGTAGACTTGCAACAGGCTGGGAAGACTGAATCTGTGATAGGCAAGCAGCTTGGTGTGAAGAAATCAACTGTGGGAGCAATTATTAGAAAATGGAAGACATATAAGACCACTGATAATCTCACTCGATCTGGGGTTCCATGCAAGATCTCACCCATTGGTGTCAAAATTATCACAAGAACAGTGAGCAAAAATCCCAGAACCACACGGGCGATCTAATGAATGACCTGCAGAGAGCTGGGACCAAAGTAACAAAGGCTACCATCAGTAACACACTACGCCGCCAGGGACTCAAATCATGCAGTGCCAGATGTGTCCCCCTACTTAAGCCAGTACATGTCCGGGCCTGTCTGAAGTTTGCTAGAGAGGATTTAGATGATTGGGAGAATGTCATATGGTCAGATAAAACCAAAGTAGAACTATTTGGTAGAAACTCAACTTGTCGTGTTTGGAGGAAAAAGAGTTGCATCCAAAGAACACCATACCTACTGTGAAGCATGGTGGTGGAAACATCATGCTTTGGTTCTGTTTTTTCTGCTAAGGGACCAGGATGACTTATCTGTGTAAAGGAAAGAATGAATGGTGCCATTTATCGTGAGATTTTTAGTGAAAACCTCCTTCCATCAGCAAAGGCATTGAAGATGAAACGTGGCTGGCATGACAGCATGACAATGATCCCAAACACACCGCCCGGGCAATGAAGGAGTGGCTTTGTAAGAAGCATTTCAAGGTCCTGGAGTGGCCTAGCCATTCTTCAGATCTCAACCCCATAGAAAACCTTTGGAGGGAATTAAAAGTCCGTGTTGCAAAGTGACAGCCCCAAAACATCACTACTCTAGAAGAGATCTGCATGGTGGAATGGGCCAAAATACCAGCAACAGTGTGTGAAAACCTTGTGAAGACAGAAAACATTTGACCTCTATCATTGCCAACAAAGGTTATATAACAAAGTATTGAGATAAACTTTTGTTATTGACCAAATTCTTATTTCCCACCATCATTTTCAAATAAATTCCTAATAAAATCCGACAATGTGATTTTATGGATTTTTTTTTCTCATTATGTCTCTCATAGTTGAGGTATACCTATGATGAAAATTACAGGCCTCTCTCATCTTTTTAAGTGGGAGAACTTGCACAATTGGTGGCTGACTAAAATATATATATATAAAATACTTTTTTGCCCCACTGTATATTGCACAATTCTTTTCTATACAGTTAAAATAAATGCATGAAGACTCTCTTTTGGCATTCATTGGTGTGAGTTAGAGCCTAATGGATATGTTTGATGCCTTCCTGTTGAATACACCAAATTATAGCATAAAATGTTATGTGAGCATAGCCTTAGTGACTGCAGACGTTCGTAGTGCAAATGATAGAGATCGACTTTTATTGATACATAAACATTTTACTGAAAAACTTTCCAACTATACATTGCAGATTAACTGTGGATGAGATTGATTCCCTCCAGAAAGTGTGAAAATGTGGTTTGTAGAGATATTTCTGAGTTGTAAAAAGCTCTAAAAGTATTATCTTATCTGATCGAGATGACTGATGCAAAAAATGTCTGATAGGTAGAAATTTCCCCTCTAGATTCCCCATTTACATTTTAAGTCATAACTTTACATACACCTCAGCCACATTCCTTAAAAGTCCGTTTTTCACAAATTCTGACACAGAGCTGGTTTTAGACTTTCTCTGTCCCCTGGGGAAATATAAAAAAGGAACCTAAGATGCTGAAATATCTTACCAATACCAAGACCGTCACATGCTGTACTCTGTAGACAGTCATTATTCAAAGGATAACCCTACTAATACATCTATATATATAAAACTCAATGTGTGTGTGTGTGTTGGCATGTATGTATGTATGTTCCACAAAAACGTCAAAACGGCTAAAGATATTAACATCAAACTTGGCACACATGTTACTTATATGTCAACAACAAACATAGGATAGGTAATTTAACCCTTACTCACCCCCATTTGCCAGGGGCGGGGTTTATGTTTAAAGTCCCATACAACTCTATAGGAAATATATGTTACTGCATAACTTCCAAACGGCTGGAGATATTTCGATAATACTTGGTCACATGTTACTTATATGTCCACTTAAAATATAGGATAGTTAATTTAACCCTTAACCACCCCCATTTGTGAGTGTCAGGGTTTTTGTTTCAAGTCCCATGAAAATCAATGGGAAATGTATGTTCTCACATAACTTCTGTACGGCAGGCATATTTCAATACCGGGTGCACATATTACGGGTCTGGATAGGAGGTCGAGTTAGTAGGACGGGATTTGAGAATGGGATGGGAGGTCGGGATAGGAGGACGGGATAGGAGGTCAGGATAGGAGGTCGGGAGAGGAGGTCTAGATAGGAGGACGTGATAGGAGGATGGGAATGGAGGTTGGGATAGGAGGTCGGGATAGGAGGTCGAGATAGGAGGACGGGAAAGGAGGTCGGGATAGGCGGTCGGGATAGGAGGTCGGGATATGAGGTCAAGATATGAGGTCGAGATAGGAGGTTGAGATAGGAGGTCGAGATAGGAGGTCGGGATATGAGGTCGGGATATGAGGACGGGATAGGAGGTCGAGATAGGAGGACGGGATAGGAGGTCTAGTTAGGAGGTCAGGATATGAGGACGGGATAGGAGGACAGGATAGGAGGATGGGATAGGAGGACGGAATAGGAGGTCAGGATAGGAGGTCAGGATAGGAGGACGGGATAGGAGGTCAGGATAGGAGGTCGAGATAGGAGGGGATAGGACGATGGGATAGGAGGACGGGATAGGAGGTCGGGATAGGAGGTCAGGATATGAGGGGGAGATAGGAGGTGGAGATAGGCGGACGGGATAGGAGGACGGGATAGGAGGTCGGGATAGGAGGTCGGGATAGGAGGACAGGATAGGAGGTTGAGATAGGATGTCGGGGTAGGAGGACGGGATATGGGGTTGGGATATGACAACAATATATGGGGATTGGATATGAAGTCAAAAGCTTCCTCCTCTGTTGATTTTCCTCCCCAACAAGGATGAGGAAGGAAAAACCGGGCCACTCCGGGTACTCAGCTAGTTTCTTATAAGGCCCAAATAATAGCGGTACACCAGGAAAATTACCATTACACTAAATAATACCATTGTACTGGTACTGAATAAAATCAATAGATTGAGATCATTATGAAGTCCATACAGTAACCCTATAGTTGTAAATACCAGCTCAACATAGGATCTGTATACTCTTTTAAGTAATTACAGTGCAGTTACATCCAGTGACTCAAAGGTGATGCCTTCTTTGTTATGAGTCATTCACCTTCCATAAGATAGGTGCCCCCATTGAGTAGGTAGGTTGCCCTCCATTAAGTAGGTAGAAAGGTTTCTCTATGAATTATTTAGGTAGGTACCCCCATTTAAGGGGTTGTCCAGGCATTACACAAATATATATGATTGGCAGCATGGAACAATACATCATCAGAAACCAGGAAGTAACAGGGACCAGGAGTCTTGGTGCGGCACTGTGGGGGATTGAGAGTTTGCAGTTTAACTTCTATTAATGTTTATGCCTCGGTATATATACCTACCCCGAAAATAGGCCCTAGCCGGATTATCGGGGTGGGCTGCAATATAAGCCCTGCCTCGATAATAAGACCTAGACCAGTGGTCTCCAACCTGCGGACCTCCAGATGTTGCAAATGTTTGCAACATCCGGAGGGCCGCAGGTTGAAGACCACTGACCTAGACAATGCCCAGGCTGCAAATATTAAAAAGCAATCTTTAACTTACCTTCGTCCTCTGTTCCCCCGTTGCTAAGGAACCGGCCTCGCTGTCCTCCACTGTTCTCGCTCGCCGGCCGGCTTCTTACATGACAGTCGGCTCAGCCTATCATCGGCAGAGGCGGGACATCGCTGCGGCCGGTGATAGGCTGAAGGCTCTGAGACGTCACAACACCAGGAAGCAGCAAGAACAGCGGAGGGACCATGAGGCCGGTGCCTTAGCAACGAGGGAACGGAGGGCGAAGATAAGTTAAAGATTGCTTTTTAATATTTGCAGCCCGGGCACAGGAATAGATACAGCGCAGCGGCTGATAATTATTTGGCAGGGGGGGGGGGGGGGGGGGGGAGAGAAGCTGCGCTCGCGGGTGAAAAATGATCAGTACCCCGATGTGGGGATTGTGGGGTGCAGCGCTGGGCTGATAAACCGGCGGGGGTGGGGGAGTTAGGGACGTTGGGGGGCATTTACACCCCCATTATCATCATGTGATATGCGGAGCTCGTGCATATCACATGATGATAATGGGGGGGGGGTAAATAACGTGGAACCGCCATGTTGTTCAATGTGCATACCTTACCATAAATAAATAAGCCCTACCCTGTAAATTAGCCCTAGTGTGTTTTTTGGGGCTAAAATTTATATAAGACCCGGTCCTATTTTCGGAGAAACACGGTATATATATGTGTAAAACTCAACGTGTGTGTGTATGTATGTATGTATGTATGTATGTATGTATGTATGTTCCACAAAAACTTTCAAACGGCTAAAGATATCAACATGAAACTTGGCACACATGTTACTTATTTGTCAACAACAAACATAGGGTAGGTAATTTAACCCTTACTCACCCCCATTTGCCATCTTATGTTTAAAGTCCCATGCAAGTCAATGGGAAATATATGTTACTACATAACTTCCAAACGGCTGGAGATATTTCGATAATACTTGATCACATGTTACTTATATGTCCACTTAAAATATAGGATAGTTAATTTAACCCTTAACTGCCCCCATTTGTGAGGGTAGAGGTTTTTGTTTAAAGTCCCATGCAAATCAATGGGAAATGTATGTTCCCATATAATTTCCGTTAGGCTGGAGCTATTTCATTACCTGGTACACATATTACGAGTCAGGATATGAGGACGGGATGGGAGGTCGCAATAGGAGGACGGGATATGAGGATGGGATAGGAGGTCTGGATAGGAGGTCGAGATAGGAGGACGGGATAGGAGGTCGGGATAGGAGGTCGGGATAGGAGGTCGGGATAGGAGGTCGGGATAGGAGGACAAATAGGAGGACGGGATATGAGGACGGGATAGGAGGTCTGGATAGGAGGTCGAGATAGGAGGACGGGATAGGAGGTCAAGATAGGAGGTCGAGATATGAGGATGGGAAAGGAGGTCGGGATAGGAGCTCTGGATAGGAGGTCGAGATAGGAGGATGGGATAGGAGGTCAAGATAGGAGGTCGAGATAGGAGGACTGGAAAGGAGGTCGTGATAGAAGGACGGGATAGGAGGTTGAGATAGGAGGTCGAGATAGGAGGTTGGGATAGGATGTCAGGATAGGAGGTCATTATAGGAGGACAAGATAGGAGGACGGGATATGAGGACGGGATAGGAGGTCTGGATAGGAAGTTGGGATAGGAGGTCGAGATAGGAGGATGAGATAGGAGGTCAAGATTGGAGGTCGAGATATGAGGACGGGAAAGGAGGTCGAGATAGGAGGACAGAATAGGAGGTCTGGATAGGAGGTCAGGATAGGAGGTCGAGATAGGAGGATGGGATAGGAGGTCAAGATAGGAGGTCGAGATATGAGGACTGGAAAGGAGGTCGGGATAGGAGGACGGGATAGGAAGTTGAGATAGAAGGCTGAGATATGAGGATGGGATAGGAGGTCGAGATAGGAGGACAGGATAGGAGGTCGAGGACAGGATAGCAGGAAGGTATAGGAGGACGGGATAGGAGGATGTGATAGGAAGTGGGGATAGGAGGTCGGGATAGGAGATCAGGATAGGAGGACGGGATAGGAGGATGGTATAGGAGGTCGGAACAGGAGGTCGAGATAGGAGGTCGGGATAGGAGGTCGGGATGTGGGGTTGGGATATGACAACAATATATGAGGACT